>NC_087550.1:11779806-12135167 GCF_036250125.1 Pseudopipra pipra
CACGCACATGGGAAAACATGTACCTTTTCCCAACAGCAATACCCACTGGAGGTTTTTCAATCCAACTCTAATCTTTTCCTTGCACATAAACAAGTGTGTTTCTTGTTGTTGTGTATAAATATTATCATTCTTGATATTTTTATTTGCGAATACATGGAAGTTTAGTCCATTTTGCATCATGGAAATGACTGGCAAGATGAGGTATGTTCATGGAATTGATTAGTTTTGGTTTGCTGCCACCAAAAAAAAAATTAAAAAAAAATCATGATGCATAAATCCCGTAGTCCTCAGTGGGTTTAGCATTTGTTATTAGTTGTAAAGTGTCTCTACATAAAGGCTCACAAGACCTGTAGAAAACAAGACCCCTGAAAGCAGCATCAACATCAGTGTTACTTATCTAACAGTACTGTGAGGCAGCTTGTCAAAGGCCATGGGGATGTGTTTGAATTAATGCAGGTTGGCATATGGAGCAGTTGTATCAAGCAGGGTGAAATCTCCTCATTACTGGTTAGGGAAAATTGAGTTTTGTCATCCCAGATTTTAGGGGCCAGAATCAGACCTCTGCAGCCTCTGAAAAGCAGAGTGAAATTAGGAATCAGAGGGCCAGGTAGATCAGAGCCACAGAGAATTTTATTTCCCTCCACTGGATAAAGAAAAGCACATTCAAGTCTGTGTGTTACTTTTACGGAAAGGAAGTATATGCTGTGCTTCTCATCATTGCATTTTAACAGAAAATGCCTGGAAAACTTGTGTGGGTTTGGGCAATAAGCTCAATTCGCTTTGACCATGGGACAATTCTCATCATTTTTCTGCTAAACAGAGCAGTATCTTGGTATAACTAATGATCTTTCTCAGGTGATTATGCTGAAGAATAGGAAGATATTCAATATCTGCCTCCTGTAAGGGGTTTAAAAAGGGAGGAAGTGCTGCAGTGTCAACATATGGCAACATATGGGACAGAGAACGTGCAGCAAAATCAATGTCTATGTCTATTCCTTGAAGTACTGAAGTTCACTTCCTGCAGCAAGGCATAGGCTCCCTCAGACATTGCACAGCAACGCAGCAAGCATTAATTTAATACTCTCACTTTTAACTTGGAATGATGTGCTTCATGTCCATAATCCTTTTGTACCTTTCATGTGCATCTTGTTCATTTGGTCTTTACTCAGGAGTTCTTTATGTGGTCATATTGTCTCCATGGATTTCACATCTGAAGGCCCATTTTGTAACAGAGGAAGTATTTGCATGCCATGTAGGTATTGAATATTACTAATTTTCCATTTTTATAATACTAAATTGTTTTAGATAGTGGTAGAAGTAGAATTCGAATTCTTAACACAAAATTCCCTGTTAAGGCTTTTATCAAACTCCTAATGGAAAGCTAAATTGTGAGGTGTTGAAAACAATACATGTAAAATGAGGGGGTTTTTCTTGAATTTTCTGAATTTTTATGAGGTGCTTCATAATTTTTTCCTAAGTTAAAAAAATATCAATGTTTTAATTGGTGGAAAACGAAACTAAAGCCAACCGTGTTAAGTTCTCTGGTGTTTTTGCTCACTTTAATGTTCTAGGCAGGCTGACACTTGAAGTGCACAATGCACTTATTTCTATGCCTGCATTTTGCCCAACTGTACAGTGATGGCATGAAGTGACATGTGAAATAGACTGAGAGCCCAGCAGGACAGGCAGCATTGCCAACATATCAGAACCTGTATCCTGCCACTGCTTCTCTTTAAACCTTTTATTAACCTCCTTGGCTGGAAACATAGGGGTAAAGACAAATTCAGAGCGGTTATATCATCCTAACAACACCGAGATACATGTTTTCAAGGCATTGTATAGCTAAATCCCTAAACAACCCCCACTGATACTAATGGGAATCCTACAGTGAAATCCCTGAATGTTTTCTTGAGCATGTATTCATTAGGACTTCCTCTCCTGCCCTCTGTCTCCCACTGCTGTTTTCAAGTAGAGGGCCAAGAGGTCTTTTTTGAAGCAAAGCAAATGAACAAGGAAACAGTTAATACAGACATTGCCTTCTGAGTGACATATCTATGCAATTATGAAAGTCCTTGTGGTATGTAACATCTTTGGTTTGATGTGGGAGCAAATAACTCGAAGAGCTGTGGCAAAAGAAAGCTAATTTCTTATGTGCCTTGTGTGTTAGATCCGACAATCATCGTGTACTAATTTGTCAAGGATTTCAGCATCCCCTAAGTGTGTTAAATGAAGGAGAGGGCAGTGATGCAGACTGGGACAATGAACATTGCAGGGAGGGTTGCTGTTGTGCAGAGAGCACAGTTTGACTTGGGAACAATCCAAATCCACAATTATCAATATGTTTCAAACAGTAGCTTGTGTTGAATACATGCTTCTTTATAGTGGGAAACCTATAATTTATTAATCCTAGCTATTAAAGTAATACATAGGGTTCTTTGATTGATGTCTGGCTCTGATTCCTAAGAATTATGCAAAGGGAGGAGTCCTAATGTAATAGATATACCAGTTTTCTGATTGGTAAAAAGGAAGTGTTTAGGTGTTCTCATCTGAATATTCCCATGGCTATGTGTGTGGGTTTGACTTGGTCAAAACTTTTTGTCCTTAGCCAGTTAAACTAGGCATTATTTTACCTATTGTTCCTTTCCTCAGCAGCACACTTGTTTGGAGGAGTCAGAAGTCTGTGGAGCCTGTCCGTGCTCATACCTTTGGGCCCTGGGAGGACAGGTGCTGACAGTGAAAGCTGGTTCTGCTGTTTCTGCTTTCAAGTGTTGCAGATTCATGATTGGGGATAGCAACCCCTTAGATCACCTCAGCTATTAATTGTCAGAGAAATCAGAGACAATGAGGTTTTGAGCAATTCTTGTCAGAGTTTTTCTTTCGATGTCTCCAGCTTTGTGGAGCTGAGACAGCAGCAGGAGTTTTTTGTATCCGTGTGTGCAGAAGAAATGTAACTACTGGACAGAAAATGGTCTTTATGCATGTTTTGTCCTGAAGGCTGCCTGGGAATACCTGTCTATGGAAAACTAAATCACTCTGAGGAGAAACCTGTGCTTGGGGTGAAAAGCCATATGCACTGTAGGTACTTCACAGCAGCCCTTCACGTGGGCAAACTGCGAACACTCTGCGTGTGCTCATTTAAACACAGTGTCAGTTGAGGAAAAATGTGTGTGAACTGCTGACGTTTTTCAGTCAAGAAAGCAGCAACAGTGTACATTGGGCAGAGGTGCCCAGGGGCTGGCAGAAGCTGCTGGGCAGCAGTTCCATTCGGTTCCAATCGGCCCAGCACAGGGCGAGGCTGAGCCCTGCAGCCACAGTGGTGGTGCCTTGGGGACAGCCGGGATAAAGGAGGGCAGAACCTGCCTGGTGGTGTGGGGAAAGGTGTGAGAAACAGCTCTAAGAGGCTCGAGGGGAGAGCAGGAGGAGGGGGGTGAGGTGCTCCAGGTGTCCCAGCAGGTATCCTCTGCAGCCCCTGGAGAGACCGTTGTGGATCTGGTATCCACACTGCAGCCTATGGAGGACCCCGTGCTGGAGCAGGTGGATGTTCTCTAAAAGAACTTCAGCCTGTGGATTGCTGACACAGGAGCAGGTTTATCCTGAAGGACTGCAGCCTGTGCAAAAGACCCTCACTGGAGCAGGGAAGTGTGTGAGGAGGAAGGAGCAGCAGAGAGGAGCTGTTACCGACTGACCACAACCCCTATCCTTCATCCCCTCTGTGTCATGGAGGATGGATGCAATGAGTTAAATTTTCCCTAAGTTGAGTCTGTTTTGTCCGTGATGGAAAATGGTGAGTGATCTCACTGTCTTTATCTTGATCCGTAAACTTTTTAATCTTATTTTCTCCACCTTGGCTTCTTCAAGACTAGTTTTGTTTGAAAGGTGAAGGTAAACTCTGAGGATGAGGTTTGGTATCTTAAAACTAGGCACTGAGTGTCTTTTAAAGTATGGGTTGCTATCCATGCCTTTTCCATATGTTGGGCAGCAGCCATTCAGGACTTGTGGTCTCCCATCTTGGGAGGCCAGATAGCATTAGGCTATTTAACACTAAATACAGACCACCAAATCCTGCCCTATTTGCTGGCTTATAAGGTGCAATGTCTGTAGTATCACTAATGAATGGAGGTTTTCTGTGCTGTAGGGGAAGTGGTGGAAATTCCTTGTGTAACATGTCAGAGGTACCTGTCAGTAGCCATCCTTCACTGCCTTGCTGCTTTCACCCAGTAGCCCAGACTGACATTGTCTCCCTCAGAGATTTCACTTGCGGACTGAGGGGACTGTCATCTTGCTCTTGACATCTTGTACTTAGTGTTTAGACATCTTGTGCTTAGAGGACTTCCTAACTTCGCATTGTCTTTCAAATACAGTGTTTGTTTTCTGTATTTGAGGAGAGTTAACCTGAGGTTACAAAACAGTTGGCGGATAAGTGGAGTTACAGATGGGTAGTGTAGGCTTTCTGCTCAACTGCTGGCTGCATGATTTGCTGAAATATTACCCAAAACAGGTAATTAAAAGTAGACTGTCACGTTCAACATAGATTAAGAAATTCCAAATGTGTCCTCGATGTAAATTTTTAATACAACAAAAAATCTTCTGTGATGTAGATGGGTGTGTTCACTCCTCTGCGTAGCAATGCGACTTCATTATGAATAAGGGGAATGATACAATTGAATAAATTATTATCTTTGTCTCTGGGTCCTGGTAATTCAAACATTCAACAGTATCATAGCATTTACTGGCCTTCAGATAGACCCTCTTACTCTATCTTGAGATGAGACAACATGGGAAAGTAGATCCATGGTATGGCATGGGGTTGTTTTGGTCCTTGTATCAAATGATAAACCCCAGAGTGTTTGCTCTTGGAAGTGAACATTTATTGAGGTTTAGTTAATGCACATGCAAGAAAAAGAAATAAAACTATGTTAAATGAGCAATTTAGTTCTGTTAACTCACTTACAACCACAGCTTATGGCAGGCTGTGAATGTACAAGTTCAGATACTCACGTAGTAACAGCACGTGTAACTTCACGCAGAGAATCCTGTTCCCAAATAAACGAGATATGGGTAAGGGCAATTAGGTTTATGGTGGGTGGAGTACTGCAAGGTAAAAGTGCTTACAGCACCATAACTACTGTGGAGAAATAGACACTTAATCGTATGTTTACATGCCTCTACAATCAGTTTAATTAAATTACTGTCAAAAGCGTATCATTCAATTTTTCCTCTTTAGGAGGACTAAGTACAGCCCGAGGAAAGGATGAATTCTGAATAAGAAGAAGAGGCAACTGAGTTGGAAATTAGGGTTAACATAACCCTAAGGTAAGTTTCTTCAAGGGGTAAATGAAGATGAGTTTTTCGCTGGAATCGCACATGCTTTTAAGTGGCAAAGACTTTAGGCAAACATTTTTTTATGTATTCTTAAAACAGATTCGTTAAAAAATTTCCTAAATGTGACTTCTCAGGGACATTTAAAAAGGGCAGTCAATTTTACATCAGGTAATTTAAATAGTAAATGAATAAAAATATTAAAAAATGGGAAAAATCCCCAAATAATATACAAAATGCTACATGTACACATGAATCTACCAAAAAATAGTGCACCTTTATCTGCTTTTATTAATCAAGGTTTTAAAAGTGTACGCTCTGTATTTATTGTGCATGTAGCCCAGCAAAAATTCTTGGAAAATATGAATTAAAAAACTGGATAAAAAATGCTATAACTATTCCCACATAGGGTTGTTTGACCGAATATTGTAATGAAAGATATAATAGTGGAAATCCTTCATTGAATTGTAGTCTGTGTTTCTGTTAGTGCCATCATTCCAGAGCAGTTTACAGCTAAACTGGTTTGGCCCTGGACAATGAATTTCCAAGTTTTTAACACTTCTCCTGATACAGATATTAAATGATAACTAAACGTTTCTTACTGAAATGTTTTTACAGACCTTATATTTTATATAAGCCCACTACTAGTCTGGTGTTGCCCCAAATTTAAGTAGTAATCTTGAATGCTACATTTTTCACCTCTTAAGACATCGTTGCTTTTCCACAGAAGGTTACAAGCCCAAGCCTGGAAGGCTCTATTCCATCATCAGAGCATTTGGGATTGGTAGAGTTACTAAAACAAAAGAGATTAGGTCAATATTTGCATCAGGTCCTTTACAAAAGCAAAGTGTTTGACATCTGCATCGTATTAAGGCAGTGCAGCTAATGGGAGCTCCTGTAGTGTATGATTGAGCTGCCAGTTCTTGGTAGTGCTGAAAGTCAGACTACCTGCTTATTTAGGATCTAAAATTTCAGGTGTGTCGTACTTTTCTGGAGTGAAGCTCATAACAGGGCCAGAGTTTAAACATGGGTGACAGAGCCTGAGTGTTCTTTGAAAATTTGAACCATAATTCATAAGCTGAAGATGTAGCAGGTAAATACACCAAATGTCATCATAATTAACACTGTTGACATAATATGGTGTATTCTGGGAATTTATAAGAACTTGAATAAATGGCTGAGGCTGATATTACTACAAGCTATGAAAGTACAGAGCAAAAGATGATAGTTTGTCAAGAAAACAGCAATTGAAATTATAGAAGGGTGTAGAAAACTGATGTGGTATATTGTGCTATTCTAGAATAAGAAACTTCATTCTAAACATAGATTTTTTTTAAAACTATTATCCATTTCACTTTATACCAGTTATAACAAATCAGATAATCTCTTTGCTGAAATTTCTTAACGTATACTGTTGTTGCAAGTGTTTGCTGGAATGAGTTTAAAAAAATGCAGTACGGTAGAGATTATAAAATCAAATGAAAACCTGCCCATGTTTAGAGTTTTGTGATTTCATTTACTTCAATTCAGTGCTTGAAATTTGTCAGGTTCATTGCTACGAACAAGAAAGATATTAATTTTTCTCTCTCAGTAAGCACAGAACACAAAATTACATATTTTCTTTAAGCAAACCTGCCTGACATTCTTCCATGAATACTTGAAATTTTCTGATGTTACCCTGTAACAAAAGCTTCAAATCAGCACTAATGTACTTGACATTATGGAGTGGGGTTCTTGAATAAAGGCCATGCACAGGTTTTTAAAAGGTTCATACCTTAAAAATTATATCACTGTTCTGCTCTCTAAATAGCAATGAAAAAATAAGCAATGAAGCTTATTTTTGTGCTGTATGATGTCATAGCACAGACATTTAAGCTAAAGGGGAAAATTAATAATTAGCTTACAGATTTACAGTCACTGGAGTTTGAATTTTAGGTAAAGACAAACACAAAGAAGGTATTTGACAGCTTATTCTTTTGACAGAGACTGTAATGGTGATCTGGGTGGAGAAATATGCTTTAGGTAATATTGCTGGCTTTAAATAATTTTTTACCGCTTATTTTGCTTTGTTTTTTTCTAAAGAAACCCAAAAAACAAAAAACCCCCAAAGCAATTTCTTGTGCTTATTTTTAAATGTAATTTCAATATTGTTAGTTGAATTTACAATGATGTCTTAGAAAATATCTCTCAGCTTTTAAATGCATTTTTTAGAATGTAATATATAATTTCTGTCATTACAAAAATGTTACTGCGTGACTGTGTCGAAGGGCTACAATTCGAAGAGATATATAATATACAAGTGTAAATTAAAAAAAAAAACCTTTTTTTTGTTCTTTTGAGGAATATTGAATAGAGTATTTTGTGAAAACTGATATACAACAAGGCCTGTCAAACATGGCTATTACATTAAAATTTTCCTTGCAAAAACTAAATATTTTCAGCTTGCCATCTGTAACATTAGCTTTATCAAATGTAGGAAAATGTAGGGAAAAGCACACATCTGCAGGTAATGTTATCTGGCTATTATAAGGAAATTTGGGCTGTTTTAAGTGATGGCTACCAGAGAGATAAACAAACATTTAAGAAATTATTATACTAAATGCAGAAAAGGGACAAGGTTAAAGATAGAATAATGTGTTTATTTATATGAAATTATTGTACAAATCAATGTGCTCTATGTTTATGGTATTGCCTGAATTATCTTTCCTCTAGTGGCTTTTTTTTTTTTCTTTAAAAAACAATAGAACCTGAAAGTCACTCAGAGGATATGTTTTATGAGGTTTGGAAAACATGCGGTTCTAATAAGTTGCATAAAAAACCCTATGATAATGAGGAACACCAGCTTTCCTGGGAAAGGTATAGTTCCCTAATTCAGAGCAGGCATTAGAATATGAAATCAAGATTTTTAGATATCAGCCGGAATTTTCGTTCCTCTCTGATTCATTAGTATTTTTGTGCACTCCTGGATGAATACGTCCTAAGCATCCTTAAACTGAAAATGGTCTCTAATGCAAAGGCAAAACTTGCAGAACATTGGGCACCAACTGGAAAAGGATTTTATTTCAGCTACCAGTGGATGATTACTAATAACACAGATTTACTTTGCCTTCGTGATCAGAATACTTACATGCTTCTGTAAGCCGTCTACCCAGAATTTATAAATAGGAAAGAAAATAACCCTCGAAAGCCAAATAACTTCTTCTCCTTGTCGCCATATGCTGCATCTTTTCTCCCTAGATTTTGTATACTCTGTGTGCTGGAGAATAGTGTCTTTTCTTTTCATGTTGCTCTGTCGGCGGTCATAAGAGCTATTCTCTTCATGAATATGTAAATCCCATGCATAAAATCAGAAAAATTAGCATGGCGATTCCCATTATAGAATGTGCCCAATTATGTCTGTCTAATACGTGAATAGTGATGATTTAATCTTTTGGCTATACGAGGGGATTCAGGTACAGTTACAAGAGCTGCTGTAATTACAGAGTACCCAAACACACAAGCTGGGTGCGTGCACATGCTGAGGGATCATCGGGCTTTAATAAGAGCTGGGCATCTGATGCCTGGCTATGATGGAGTGCACGCAGATTCATTTACAGGCGCTTTCTCTGATGGGTAGTGACAAGGGAGAAAAATGCCCTAGGTCTGCAATACCCTTCCCCTTACTAACTGAGACTCATTTGCATCCGAAAATTTTTATTTTTTTTTTTTAGTTCCTCCTCAATGCTCGCAATTAGAACGGAACAAATAAAAGTTTGGATAAATAAAGGGAGAAAAAATGGTGACCGTGTTTGCTGGGCGTCCTTAACTCACTTGGTTTATCAGGAATGGGTGTTGGAGCGGAGGGGGGGGAGAAGGAAGGACATGCAGAAAGCAAAACCAAAAAGGCACCACCAGCAACTGATGCATTTTTGTATTTAAATAAGCAGGCATGCTCATGCATATTTATATGACGTGCATGCCTATGCGCCGCTCTGAGCAGTGGCTCTGCGGCTCGGCTGCAGTAATTAGGCTGATGTAATTATAGCAAAACAAAGCAAGCTTAGGCTGATATTTATTTTTTTTCCCCCATGCAGTGGGAACATTAAAGACATATGCGTATTCCAGCGTACAAAAAATGAACCTGCACCGCTGTCAGGGGCTAGGAGGACAGTGTGGCCAGTGCACCTATTGTGTCACTGCTGTAGAAAGCAGCTTAGCGATTGGCCACTGTCTGCAGCACATAATACTGACTGGTTATAAAGGACTTGTCTAGAGGAAAGCCTGTAGGTACTCCATTGTCTGGCAAAGTTGATATGACTGCATTCTTTTTGCAGGGGGTCAGACAGCTGAACTGTAAAAGCTGCACAGATTTTTTTTTTTTTTCTTCTTCCTCTGTCTCTGTCTCTCTCTCTGTCTCTTCCATACAGCATTTTTCTTTCATGCCCTGTCTCAGTTTGCATAGTTAAAGAGAATGCTAATTAAGATCCCTTGTCTTAACCTGAAAATAATGACTTGGATGTAAATAGAAAACTGGCGATAGTTTAAAATATTCTTGCGTAGCACCAAGATATCAGTTACCATTCTAGGGGAAAAAAGGAAGAATTAATTTTTTTGTAATCAAGGTAAACAAAGAAGAGTTGTTGCTTCTCTTTCTTCCTTTCTTTCATTCTTTCTTTTCTTTTTTTTTTTCTTTCTAAGCCAATGATGCTGTGCTATTGCAGGTCAGATAATATTTTATTTCAGAAATAGTGCTAGCTACATAATTTAAAAGTCCACAAATCAGTTGCAATTTAGTGCTTATTAATCCTTCTTAGGATGTAATTCAGTGAAAGAACTGCTTTAAAAAAATTCTTTTCTGTATTATAGACGGATCTAACAACGCAGTCTGGGCTCCGTGCCAAAGGCTGGTATTTCACAGCAGCGACCGCCTTACAGATGAGCTGTGGGAAGCAGGAGGGAGACTCTCTTAGGGTGCCACTACTATGGAGACACAGCTGGGCTGAACAAGATTTGCTTCAAACGACAACAAGAGAGACAGAAAGAGTCTGGTTCGACCGCTGCCCAAGCAGGCAGTAACCAGAAGAGCTAGCAGCCAATCCGGCCATGCTGCACTGTTCGAAACCAGCTCTACATCCCAGCCAATCAGTGACATCACTGGTGAGAAACTCATTTACATCATGCAGTAATGAACTTTGTTTAACGTATCCTTTTTTCTTTTCTTTTTTTTTTTTTTCCCTCACAGAGATTAGGTCCTCCATTAATTATTCTGCCAGCATAATTTGAATCGCTATGCAAAACGGTGGCTACAATTTCTTGATTTTTTTTTTTTTTTTAACTATGTGCTGTCTCTGCAGGTAACCATGGGCATTGTTCCATTTTTTTTTTTCTGTTGGCCCCATAAAACCTTTAAAAGTGTCTATTATTGTTAATATTGTGCATATATTTTTCTTTCATGTCTGTTTGTCTCCTTGTAGTCCTTACCTAATGTGGTACTGCTTCCTCCAGTTATAGCCTGAGATTACCTTTAGCTGTCTTGAAAGGTAAAAAGGGTGTTGGTGCAGCATCGAGTTTGCATCTTTAGCTGCCATCACGGTCTAAGTACTTATTCTAATGCTTCAGAATTCATTTCACTGTGGCCGTTTTACATATCTGGCTTTCTCTAAAGGTTCTTACGTGCATCTGTTACAACTGAGTGAAGTTCAGTACTGTTATATTTCATTCTTCACCACTTTCAGCCAAGATGTCATTTTATTAATGAATAGAACTGAGATCATTTCTGAACAAATTTCACCCCCTTCCTTCCACCTCGACACAATGCACCTGATTTGCATCCATTTACGAGAATAAATGAATACAAGAGCCAGTATGAAAGGAAGTCAAGGGAGAGCTTGCATACTGCTTCAGGGTATGTTGCAGCAAAGCGAAATATAGAATTTTTGTTTAGCTATTTCTATTTTTACTTATAATGTGCTTAATCTACACAGAAAAGATTAGATCTCAGATTGAAAAACTATTATCTAGCCAGCTTTTAGTATTAGGGAATAGGTTTGGTGTGGCTTTTTTTTTTTTTTTAATAATAAACGTGCAAATTTTCTTGAGATGTGTTCAATTATAAATGGAAAACATTTGGGCAAGCCAACATTGTGTTGAACATTTGGATTTAGTTCTTTGTGAGTAAAGTAATTTGTTGTGCGAACAATTTAAGACCAGCCTAGAATACTGTGGAATGCAGAGATTTCAGACTGCATAATCTAATGAGGCAAGGTTTTGCTCTTCAGTATTCTAATAGCTGAAACAGAATCAGATACGAGACAAATTTAATATTGTGTTATTAAATTAAAGCTATATCTGTTGCTAGTGGGCTTCAAGAGGTCAAGTCTTTGGTAAAGCAAAATTTTATTTAAGGAAGTAGCCTGAAATAGAATTTTTGCGACAACATGATAACTTCCCCCCTCCACGCACACAATAATGTACAATTCGTTTATGGTGCTTCAGTTATATATTGATCTTTCTAGCCACTTTGAAAAACAGAGGATTTAAACACTAAACCATAGCTCTTTCAATGCATGATGCATTCCATCATCCCATCATCAGTATTCTGTGTGCGGCTGTCCTGATTCAGCCACGAGCTCCCCTGCTGCAGATCCTGTAATTTGAATCATGCGTAATAATATATTATCCTACTGGGGGCCTTCCTTCAGTAGGAGAGTGGTTTTATACCTTCTGCTATAAGAGAACTGTTGGCTCCTTGCCATCTCGTAGCCATTATTCATGGAGGCAATCAAGATAGTCTTCCTTAAGGAATAACATCTGCACAACTGCCTGTGCCAGAAATATGCAGCCTCCCCTCACGTTATAAATTCGGTTTTCTTGGAAGCAGGAATATTTGAGAATACTGGAGCAGAAAAACTGGACATTTACAGGAATTCATCAAAAGTGTGTTGAATGTGCCATGTGCTGAAATCCAGGCTGTGAGGACATTTGGAGTGGCTAACAGAGGCAGAGGAGAAGAAAATAGGAGCTGGTGGCTGTTCTGTGGTTCTTGCTAATTTTTTTCCAACTCATGTTATTGGCTTAGCTGATGATTGGTGCTGTATTAAAAATGTGACGTTTACCTTGCTGACAAGGTAATTTCCTAACTAGAATGCTGATGGGATGGTATCAGTTGGGACTAAAGGTGCATTTCCCAAGTTGAGAATCTAACCTTATTTGGTGCATTCAACAGGATGCATTATCAGTTAGTAGTGAATTAAAAACAGATATTGAAAGGGACTAAGAGTGTAGAAAATATGACCATTTCACAATGAAGTAGCAAATCCCAGAAATGCAGAATCTGAGAATATGAATTGTATTCATACAACATGAGTTATATCTGCTGGTAAAAGCTCTGTAGGGCATCCAGAGGTGAGTTAAAGGACCTGCATGGGGGCAGATGAAGAGGAATCCCAGATCTGTGCAACTTTCTCATCTCTAGGATGTACACTGCTGCCAATGTAGTGGCCTGCTATTTTCTTTCATTCACTTAAATGTCATCCCTAAACCCCCCCCAAAAATATATTCTGAGATCTTATTTTTAAAAATATTCTTTTTGTGTAAGCATATAGAGGAGTGGAATTTTTTGTCGTGTACAAACTGTTTGACCATCCCTGTTAATGATAACAGAGTTGTTATTTCTGATTTAGGGAGGTCATGGGGAGAAGGAGAAGAGGTCTGATTTTGCATGTTCATCTCATCCTGGAGCTTACATATTCCTGATTGAAGAAAGTCAATGCAACTGTAGTAACTAATCCTACACAAGCTGTGTTTATTTCGGTACTATTGAGGTATATAAAGAGGGGAGAGTCTTCTTGTTGTCATCATCTCTTGTTTTACCTTCTGGAAGACAGAAATGAGGTCCATAACCTATTTGATAGTCAAAAGTGCTAATATTTAGGAACAGAAATTCTTCTGAGACTAAAAGAATGACAGTTAAACAGCGTTCACCTGGTGGCTGACTTTGAATCTTCTTAGAGGGAAGACATGACCTCAACACCTGAATAATCTGTCATATTTAAAATACTGACAAAAAAGATTGGTATTCTTTACAGAAACAAGGGAAGTCCAGTAATGTGGCCTAGAAATAAGCTAAAATTGCCTGTTAAGACAAACAGGTTGATAATTGGGGCTTAATCCCTGATTCACACCACCTAGTAGGGAGGAAGAGAGCTTAACAGGCCATTGATACTCCATTGCAGAATATTCTCCATATAGTCATTAAGTTTTCGATAATAGGGTTCAGTAGGAAAAACAATACAAAAGAACATAATGATTTGATGGATCACAGGAGGACAAATCACCTTTATGACAGCTGAACTCTAGCATGTGAAAACAGACTAAGCAGAGAATGGCATTTGTCATAGTTCATCCTATTTAAAAGTAGAGTTATATCACTCTCAAGGATGAGCCAGCAAATAACAGCCACTGGAAATAACATATTTCTTTTCTACTTCTGTGAATAAACACATCATACTTGGTTCTGTTTTGTGCTAGAATTTCTGCTCTCCGATGAAAGTCCTAACAAAAAGTCCATTTCATGGATTTCTTCTTTCAAAAGCCTGTTATTTCAGTAGCTGATGTTTCCAAGTAGGACAGCTGTATGAAGAGGGTATAGATACCAAAAGTTGTTTTCTGCCATTACTTAGTGTATAAGCAGCCAAGTTTTTGCAGTTCAAGTTGTACTGTTTATAATGAAAACAATGAGGCTGGACAGCAGAGGTGACACTAATAGTGAATTACTGCATTTAGATTTTTATCTTTAAGAGAATATTCCTGTTTCCTCAAATAGTCAATACTTAAACAAACAGTTTCATTCAATCAGTTATTAGAATTAAGGGTGACAATGCTAGGAAAACACACTGTCATTGTTTAACCCCAGCCAGCAGCCAAGCCCCATGCAGCTGGTCTCTCACTCCCCCACCAGTGGGATGAAGTAGAGGTTAAGAAGGGTAAAAGTGAGCAAGCTTGTAGCTGAGACAAAGACGGTTTAATAGGTAAATCAAAACCCACATGCACAAGCAAAGCAGACCAAGGAATTAATTCACTCATTCCAGGATGGTGGCAGGCAGGTGTTCAGCCATCCCCAGGAGAGCAGGGCCCCGTCACGTGTGATGGTGACTTGACAAATGTCATCACTCTGAACATCCTTCCCTTCCTCCTTCTTCCCCCAACTTTATAGGCTGAGCAAGATGACACCATATGTTAGGGGATGTCCCTTTGGTCAGTTGGGGTCACCTCTCCTGGCTGTGTCCCCTCCCAGCTCCTTGTGCACCCCCAGCCCGCTCGCTGGTGGGGAGGTGTGAGGGGCAGAAAAGGCCTTGGCTCTGTGCAAGCCCTGCTCAGTGATAACAACAACATCCCTGTGATATCAACCTTGTGTTCAGCACACTTCCAAAACACAGTCTCATACCTACTGCCGTGAAAGAAATAACCTCCACCCCAGCCAAATCCAGCACATGCACTAAGGAACAATGTTCCTCCTTAAAAGCCCTGTACATTCACTTTTTTTTTTTGCAACCTACTACATTAAATTGGTTTTAATACTCAGGTGTAAATCAAGACTAAAATATCCTGCGTATGTTTGCCTAAAGGCAAAGGATATTGAGCTATGAAATACACTTGTTTCCTTTTAAGTCAACAGCAAAAGGGTAGAAATGGTAGAAAGCTATAGAGAAATGCCTGCCTTGTTGAGTTTGGTCTAAAAATCGAGAGTAGTACCTACATACAAATTTCACTTGGGTATATGAATGTTCTCTGAGTAAGGATTTTTTATGATCCTGGTTTTGTTTTAGCCATTACTGAGATACATACTCGTCTAAGACTGTGGAGGAAAGAGCTTATTTATGGGGTACTTTAATACTGAATCAAAATACAATCTTGGGTAAACAGGGTCAGTTGGTATTTTACTGTGACACTTTAGCTTTCCTCACTTTAAATTAGGTTGTGGGAAATGGAGTGTGATGGCTATTCTCTGTATGAGAAAAAGCCTGGAAGGGACCAAAAACTGTTTTCTAGAAGCAAGTATAGAAAAAATGGTGAACATGGATGTAGGAGTCATCAGGTGTTCAAGGTCAGTCCTACAATAATTTAAGGGGTGATACTGAAAAAGGGGCCATTTCTTGACCTAAATGCTGCACTAAAATATCTTCATTTTACTGGTGTCTAATGGGAAGGGAGTTGAGCAGTGTGTGTTGGAACTACGTTACCCTGAAGGCCATCGGGCAGGGGCTTTGATGTGCAAGATAGTAAACTGCTGACTTCTGAGGTTGTGTTTTAATTTCTTCATACAGTTGTTTTCATTTTCTGTGTTAAACATCAACATTGTATTGCCCTTAGTGAAAAATTTTGGAACACAGGCATGTTTTATTAATTCATCTATAATTTTTCATTTTATTCCTGCATTTATAAAAGGAGAAAGCATCTTGCTGTTAGAAAATCCTTAGCCTGATAAATTTAAAACAATCGTTTTCTCAGAGAGAAACCGAGCTCTGTGTTACTATCCAGTAGTTATAAAATTAGGCACTAATACTTTGTTATGAAAACTATCACTTAATATTTGTGGGAACTGTCTTTAGAAAGATGAAAGAAATCACACTGAGTGAAGTGAAAATTATAGAAGAGTACCATGATTTATAACAGCTTATGATTGTGACCTCATTTGAGTTCTTGAAGAAATAAAAACTGTCTCTGAAGGGCTGATATAGAGAACTATCTTTGCCAAATTCATAGGTCAGAAGGCTGGATTGAGGGGGGAGTTGGATTTCTTTTAATGTGAATAAACTAGTCCAAGAGACCCTATGACACAGACATTTAAAAAAACCCCTTAGATTGGCAATATAATTATTAAAGAATATTCTGATAATCTCAGGCAATGTATAATCATAAAAAGGGATAGAAGTAAATCAGAGTAACATAGAATAGTACAGTTCTGATTAGATATGAGCTGTAGCATGAACCAAGTTACCTTGGTAATGGAAACAGACTTGCTTTGTTAGCAAGGTATGAGCTAATTTACCTTTGCAGGTAGCCTAATTAGCTGAGATAGATCCCTGGTGTAGTTGAGATAAATTCAGTTTCACCAGATGGCTCTACATTGTACAATATATATCCAAAATGGCTAAAGAGAAGGTCACAAAAACCATATGAGCCAAAATTAGCTTCAAAGTTGAGAAACAACCCTCATTCTTGAAATTCCAAGCTATCATCAAAGTGACTGGAATGGAAAGGAACTTTCTTCATGAGAGACTGTATTTCATAATTACTTTATGTGACATGCACAGACTTCCCATACTGACTGGCAGTGTCCTTATTGTGGCAGAGTAGACATTTTGTGCAGAATTTTACCTGTAAAAAGGTAAGTGCAGGGCTTTAACTCCGAGAGCAGAAAGCTGGAACTGAATCACCAGGGAACTTGACTGTGCTGCAAAAGGCTATCAGTGCCAATGTCATTGTTTCTGAATCTATTGCTAAACACATCGAAAGCATTTTTACACTAGTTGAATCCTTGATGTTGAGTGTTTTCTTGCCTGGAAATATGTTTAATAAGTAGTATGGAGATAGATAGAAAAATGTCCTGATCATAACCTGCTCAGTATCTCACAAAATGTAATCAAGTCTTCTTGTCCACTGCAAAGAGAAATGGGTGGTTTTTTTGTCTCTAGATCTGTTCATCTGTTGGTGGTTTGGAGGACTCTGAGAGGGACAGGAAGCTTTGAGCTGAGGCAGCAATATGAGCTTGACTGACCTCTAATATGGGGTTGTAGCAAGGAAGCAAGGCTTGACTGGTTCTGCTGTTAGCTGCTTCATCCTTGGGATTAAACTCTGCCCAGACACTAAAGAATCTAGGGGATTATTCTTTTATATACATCATAAAGGAGATACAGATTATGAGGCTGTCAGGCTTTGAAGAGAGAACAAATGGCAATGAGAAACATACTTAAACCATTTTGGACTTTCCAGGGAAGGTCCAGGAGTGGTGTTCAGTCCAGGGAAACCTGTAAGATCTGTCCTGAAAAACACACTGTAGCTCACATATAACCACCTGATGTAGTGTGCAGAATATGTGACATTTTGCAGCTGGTAGATTATGTTGGGGGGGTTGTAATTGTGCTGGTTGTGCAATGAAAATTACTGGTTCTGTAAAATCTGAGCTACCTTTGGGTAATGTTTGTTACCAAAAATTATCAAGTTTACACAGGCAAGGAATGGAAAAATATATTCCACTGCAGGTCAAGTAATCTCAAAAAAAGTTTAAAAAATCACCTAATTAAAGGCTTGTTTCTGGACTGACAAAGCTGCACACAGTGGGTTCCATTTTATCACGTCATGTTATCAGGAGAATAGTTGGGCTTCTTTTCTTCTTTATGAGCCGTGCTTAAAACAAACAGGAGATATTTTCACATATACACACGCACGCACACACAAAATGGTGCTATGGAAATCTTCACCACGGGACACTCCTGACAAAAAATTACCTTTGTTCAAAAAATTACCTTTATTCCAAGAGTGTTCATTCAAATGTCTGGATGAAAAATCCATGGAGAGCTGTTAAACACATTGGTATTACCTCTAACTCAGTAAATGCTTGAGATGTGAATTGCTGCCGGCTAGGAAGTTATAGCAGGGAAGTATTTCTGTTTGTGTGTCCTTACTTTTTTCTCTTAGGCATTTACTGTCAGAGATAGGATACTGGACTCTGATGTGCTCTAGTACATGCATTACTTGGTTCCCTGAGGTGCTAAGTATGACCCCATTTAAATTTTCCTCAGTGCCGTCTTTGGGAGTAAATTGACTTTAGCTATAATAAACAAAATACAGTTGAGCAGATGGTATATGTACAAAAATGGAAACAGCAAGCCACTAAATTGTTCTTTTCAGGTATTACATTGTGATAATAAAAAAGATAGAGGAATTTTGATGGTGCATGAAATAAAGCATGGGGAAACACTGTAGTCAGCTGAAACAAGATATTTTGGTTTCTTGAATGTTCAGAGGTGCTTGCCATTTATCAGCAAAGTTGAAATATATCTGCATTTTTAAATCCTTTTGGAATGTCCCGTTCAACATCAAATTCTGAAGCTGCTATACTCTGACCACCTTGGTAATACAAGAAAATCTGAAATGGTGAAAAACCTTGCTATGTAAAAATTTGATATTTTGATAATTTTTAGTAGGCTGCTCTATGAGCGTACGGCTGTATTTCGTTTTTCTGTTAACTGAAAGATGCTGTCCTGACCTAAAGCCTGCCCATCAAATACCTTTGAAACAACAACTGTGTGTGTGAAAGAGCTGCTTCTTAGGTTTCCATTAATTTCTCCCACAAAATTTATGCTCTATGGCTGTTTCCTGTAGATTACTTCAATTAGTCTATGATTTTTTGTGAGAGGCAGTTATAATGGTTTGAGTCTCTAAGTTATTAACATATCATTCATTGTAATACATGCTACATCCTGAAAATTATGTAGATTTACTGTCCAAGCAGAATGGGCTAAGTACATGTAAATGTACATATTTTTAGTAAAAGCTCTCATTGTTAAACCAGCTGCTTTAATTGGTCTACAAAACATAAATTATTTCCTTTTGTTTCTCATCCTGCAAAATATGGACATAGAATTAAGACTATGATAATGATGATTGCCATGCTGGAAAAGATATTTACATTGTATATAACAACCAAGCACTAGTTAAATCTGAAAACAAGAATATAAGGAATGACAATCTGTTGGTGTTTTGTAACAACATATATTTCCATTTAAGTCACTGAAAAGCAACAAAGTGCTAAGCGTTGCTTCCATAGTTTTTAGAAAGTTACAGTGATCGCAGAGACCTGAAAAATTCTGGAGCTTAATGCTTCTGTGGAAATTTTTTTAAATAGTTGACACAATGTCATTGTAAAAAATTATAATAATTACATTTGCAATATTTTTACGAGTTCTTTTTGAAGACACTGTGTGGTTCTGCTCACAGTCCAAATTTTGGAGCCAACATCAACATGAATGTTGACATTAATACAAACCATTATTTTGATATAGTTACATGATTTTATTATGCATATTCATTTTCTGGCATGTATTTGGAATTATATTAGTGTCTTTTCTAAAAATTTTTGCTTAGCTGACTAAATAAAGACCTGCCTCTCAGCAGTTTTTTCCTATGCCATTCTGATATATATCTGAAATAGTTTTTATGTATGGCATAAATGACTAATATTTCTTTCCTTCCTTTACTTTCCTGCTCAGTCTCCTTTTTGTCTTAGCATAATTTCTTTTACAGCAGTGTCTATGTAATACAAAAATGTATGTCTCCATTAAAATATGTCCACGAGAGAGACCTGGGTACAAATTTTGTGCACCTCATAACCAATTGCTTCATATCCCTAATAGTTACACTCTCCTGACTGGTAGCTTCATTATTAATTTTCTCTCATTTCTTTTCACAGTTCCTGTTACCTATATTGATTATTATTAATTGCCTTATTAAAATTTTTCCAAGACTTCTTCATAACTTTCACCTCCTCATGCCTTCCTACCAATGTAGCTATTATTTGGATCTGGATGTTCATTATAACAATCAGAGCAATGTTTTGATGTCACTGGAGGCCTAATCAGAATTAGGAGCTACTGTGGCACAACAATTATGAAGACACAAACCCTGACCAGATGACCAAAAAAAAGAAAAAGAAACAAAAGCAGTGCAGTGCAGCATGTATCAGAATAGCATATAGTAGTCTTATTATTTATTGTTAGTGCAAACTCTGTCAGCTTCAGTAGATAAGTACCACTTTATTTCTTTAAAACGTGAACATTGTCATGTTGTTGAACATTAGCATCATAAAATAACATGTAGATTCTTCTATACAATAATGTTAATACCTTGTCTCTATAAGTGGTGTTATTTTGCTCTTGTCAGAAGTTTTTTTCCAAATAGAGTTAATCACACATTGCTTAAGTAGAAGCCTGTAAATCAAGGACGTTTGACTCACTGTGCTGAAGGATACAGAATCACCTATGATCAGAGATCTGTCTGTTCATCTCGACTTTTATATTGTATTTTCTGATCTGTGTCAGTCAGGTGAACTCTTATAAGGTGGTACAAGCATATATATATAAAGCATCACTTTAAACAATGCAACCAGCCATAAGGAAACACATCCTCTACCGTATTTGGGAAAGGTTGACTCACAGGAGGGAATGGAAAACACAGAACTGATTTTTAAGCACTTAGCTCTTGAGATAATCTATTTATCAGTTCTTTTCCAACTTCTGTGTACAGCTGGTGAATTAGACAATTTGCTCTCCCTCTGTTTTGTACTCCATCTATTTTAAACTTTGATAGTAGCAAGTTTATTTCCCACTATACTTAAAACAGTTCAGCCCGATAGTTCTGTCCTCTCTGTTTTATTTGGTGGATAATTTTCAGCAAGTCTCTCAGAGTGCATTTTCATACCCTTTCCATCCAGTGCAAGAGAATGAGACGGATTCTCAAGGGAGCTAAAGTAACTCTTCAGATTGGTTTTGTTGAGGTAATTCACTTATTGGTGAAAAAACGAAACACCAACCAGGAAATACAGGAGCATACTTGGATTCCTTTTTCACTGGGATAATCCTTGAAAATAAAGCTTTGTATGATGTAAATTTATGCAGAATCCTAGAACTAAGTGCACCTGGTAAGCAACAGGCAGCAAGTCAGCTCAGGAAGAAGCATATATACTGTAGGCAGATGTCCTTTGAATTTCTTACTTAATATGGAACGGTTTATTTGAGTGGCCTCCAAGGAAATGTTTGAGAGAAAGAAGAGTTTGTATCACGAGTCAGTTTGAAAAGGTTTGGTCGTTTTTTTGTCATGTCTTTGACCTGGTTATCTGAAGCATCAGCAACCTCTTCCAGTATGCAAATCTCATTGTTAGATGTTTTCTCTACTACCTGTGTTAACTTCTGTTGAGCTATTTCTAAATGTTGAACTTGCAAGGATTCACACTTCTTTCTTGCTTCTTATACAGAAACGTGCCTCCAGATTCTATAGCTTACCCTCTTTTGTTAGCTGCAATATTCCTTGATGCATAGGCAACCTTAATGTTTGTTTTTCCCTACTTAACTCTGATAGGCAGTTTAAGCTATTGTTTATACTTTGCATTTTTGGCCAGATGCTAGAAATCCTGATAAAATCCTATGAATCTTTAAAAAAATAATAAATGAAAGTACAATTCTAGTACTAGTGGTGTGGTTTTCTGGTTTAGGTAAATAAAACATTTTAAAGGACTTAGAAGATTTCAGTTGGCTGCACAAAATACACTTGTGTGATAAAGAATAAGCTTTGTGTTAGTATTTATTCAAAGAGATAACATATATTTGGTATTCATTAATATCCATTCTATCCCCTCCTTCTCAGAATTATAAGTCAGTTGTTCTGCATCCTTTCTGTCCAGTTCAGGGTCTTTTGGGATCTTGGAAATTGAAACATTCTTTAGAGGAATTATCGTAGAATCATGGAATGGTTTAGGTTGGAAGGGACCTTAAATATCATCTTGTTCCAACCCCCCTGCCATGGACAGGGGCACCTTCCACTAGACCAAGTTAAGCCCCATCCAGCCTGGCCTTCACACTTCCAGGGATTGCCTCAGTCTTTTTTGAACTCACTCCTTGTCAACCCTCTGCTTTGCAGTGCGGTATTGAAAAAAGTTATTCCACTTCTGTAATAGTGTCAAATGTGTTCAGTGACTGTTTATTACAACAATACCTGACAGACATCTGTTAGGAGGAAGAAACCAGTGCATTTTGCTAAATCAGCTATTGAATTTGCCTTGCCCAATCAGACAAGAGGTTTCAATATCACTCGTGAGACTGCTGGGAAGTGCTATTTAGAAAAAAAAAAGGAGATGCTCATTTTCACAGCTCCTTCATGGCTGTGTGTAATCTTTATAGCAGCACCTAAATGCATTAATGACTTTCACAGATGAGTTTAGTTCTCTGGTGTTGTTACAAAGATAATGCAGTTTGGTAGCTGTTCCCTGGTGGGTTTCCCTGTTCAGAGATGAGTTTTGGAGATACCATCAGGTATTGCTACCTTCTATCAGAGGAAGATTACTGGTTTTGCTTTGTGCTTTTTGCTTGTCTTGTGTGTTTTCTTTATTTATGTTGTGTTCTTATTGAATTTACTGTTATGGATAGTTGGTGAATAACCTTTAACAGTGTTTAGAACTGTGTCTCCATGTAGACTTTTATAGTTATGTATAGAAATATATTGTATCTAGCTCTTAGATTAAAAATTATATTGAGGAAGGATATTTGAAATGTAGGGGATTTTTTTTTATTGATTATAATATTCAGGTTCTTTAATAATATTTAAGAAAAATACAAATGAAGCAGGATCTGGTATTGAAGATTTGCCAAAAGCAGTAATTCTGTTGGGCGATATAGGATGAGGGTGTTTTGTTAGGGGAATCACAGTCAAGAGTTCTGTGATTTGTCGGTTTGTTTTTTTTAATTTAGTGAATATAGACCAGGAAAGCAGTTTAAACTTGACTTGTGACAAGAGACCAGGTACAGATGGAAAGTGGGTGAACACCTGCATGGGTATGGCACAAAAACCTAATCAGACTCATGTTTGGCATGAATGCTCTCTATGTTTTATATCATGCTAAGAACTTCTTAGTTTTCATTTCCTGAGTTGCTCAGTAGTACAATACATTGACTTGAACTGTTTTCTGTCAGCATAGTCCTTGAAATCTTTAGCACCAGCATTTTCCTGGGCTATGCTGGCCTTGAAATAATCCTAGAAATTTTCAGGACCCTTTTGGGCATGAGAGAAAAAACTGAATTTATAGACAGCTTTTTAAAAAAACAAACAAAAAAATGTACTAAAAAACTCCCCAAACCTGTGTTATGATGAGCTACAAGAATTAGTGGAAAAAATTATAAAATAAAACAAAAAAAATAAAGTCAAGATAATGCCTATGAGTGACTTGCTCAGATTTTTTCTTCCAAAAAAAAGACAGAAACAAAAAAAATTCTATTCAATAAGCTCTCCACCTTTTATGAGAAATTTTGGCCAAAATTAGAATATTGGGGCCTTTTTATAGATATCAGGTGGCAAGGTAAAGTGTATCTTTACTAGAGATACATTTATTTATTTAATTGTCATTTACTATTTCAGCTTTTATCTTTTCAGTCAGAAATTGGGTGTGTTTTGTCCAGTTCTATTATATTGAGATTAAAATGTGAAGGGATTTCTAACACATATTAGGAATCTTTGGAGCAGTTAATATAGCAGATTTACTGCCACATAATACCTTTACGGCAAGTACTTCAGTTTGAACTAAGAATGAAAGGGATCTATTCCTTCAGAAAGAGGGGAAAGTATTTCTCTTTCAGTACTGTGGAGCATTTCAGATGAAGCACAAATAATTATATATAAAATATATAGTAGTTAACACATTATAATTATTTGTGAGGCGGTTTCAGTTATGAAGGTACATAGTAAACCAGCGTGGGAAAGCAGCTGAACTCCAAGGCCTCTTCTACACATGGGTCTATCACAGGTAGACTTGTGGATTAAAATAAAGGATTGGTGCATGTGGAGGTAATGTTATCTGTATGTAAGAACTTTGACTTCTGGCTTCCTTGTTCTGCCCATTCTACTGTTGGAGTGGCCTGGAAAAACACAGTGTTCATGCTTACATTTAATTTCTTTTGGAAAGTTCAACATAACTGTGAACCAGCTTTTTGAGTGGTGAAAACAAATTGTGTTTCTCATATGAGAGAGTGAAGCTCACAGAAGAGATCGGAGGTCAAAAGGTAAATTCAACTTCCTGCAGCAAATATTTTTTGATCTGATTGCTGTTCAGGAGATGAGCACAGCTTTCTCTTGCAGTGCACATTGAAGCAAGAGATGTCATCTAGCTAAAAATATCTATAAAACCTTTACCTTTTACTGCTTTTACTTTGTGACTTTATCTTCTGTGATTTGTTCGTATTTGAAATTTTCTGTGAATGGATCACTCCTATGTTGTACAGCAAAAAAAAAAAAAAAAAGGGAAAAGGATTGGGATGAAGAAACACGATTTGGTAGGAAAATGATTACTCAGTAATGTAGAAAAAGGGTTTGGGAAGAGATAAAAAGAAAAATTTTCACCAGAAATCAGAACTACTAGCAAAGTAATAGTATCAGAGTTGGAAGTAGTAAAATTATTAATTTACATTGTTTTGGAAGTTGTTTCCATTGTTTTAGTCATAAACTTTCCTAATGGACTCTGATTCTGCTGTTTTCACTACAGTCCCTGACTCTAATTAAAGCATGGGAATTTGATTTTGGAACCTGATTGTTACCTTGAAGCTGTTCTTCTGCACTCTGTTAATGGTTTGTCAAAATCTTCTTCAGTGTGCTGAACTTTGCAAAAAATCTTGTGAGAAGCAGTTCCTTGTTATGGGATTTTGGCATCTGTTCTCCATACTTAGGAGCAAAAAGTGCTGAGACCATGAAAAGAAGCTGGCAATCAGGTGAGGTAACTGGGAGGGAGACACATTTTTCTTATATAGAGAACATCCCTCTTTTCCCCTGTGTGAGACATGCAAACATTGCTGGCAATAAAATGGATGTTTCAGCAAAGCACCCATGGACTCTCTGTCTCTGGGGGCACAAAATTACCTTCTTATGTTCCACAGGTGCTTCTTCCATCACTGTCAGTTAATATAATTTAGCAAGCAAACTGTGGAACTTTGAGGTGTCTACAACATTGATGGCAGTTTGGTAATTTGGAGGAGTCTTTGTTTTGTTATAGAGGGTCATGCCTTGGAAAATACTTCTCTTTCTCTCTCTTATTGTTTTTTGCTCTTGTTAAAAAGAATAGAAGAGGCAGGGAGATGAAAGTAGTGGCTTAAGACCAAAAATGCTTTTAGTTTTTCCTTTCTTCTCAAGATAAGAGACTGAATAAGTATTATTTGTTTTCCAGAATAGAAATCATAGATGAATCTACTTTTTTTTTTTCTTTTCTGTGAATCCAACCACTATAGCCTGTAATGATACCGTGGCTTTCCTGGCTGGGTCCAAAGTTGGTTTTAATTGCTACTATGGTTTTTTATTACTGATTTCACTTTTGTTTGTTGGAGTCACAGATTTTTTGTATTTACCAATGAAAGGGTGCACGAAGAGATCAAAGCAGACATAAGAGATTAAACTCCTGGTCTCAATTAAGTAAAACAATGCACATATTATCACTAAAACTGTTTTATTTTCTCCTCTTTGATTTGCTGTACCTAATTAATTATAATGTACAGGCAACAAAAATCCCCAGCTTTTATTATTAAGCTTTGTAAGTTAGGGCCTTACTCTACCACTTCATCTCACTTTGAACAGTGCCTTTACACAAAAGTAATTCTACTGTTGCGGTGGTTGGGATCACTTATGTGGCAACAAAGGACTCGGGGAATGAGGATGTTTGATTCCAGACTTGAATAGTGAGATGAGATGCTTTGAAAATGTTTAAGTAGGTGGGTAGTGTGGCAAAGATTTTACAGATGTATCCAGCAGAAGTTAAAGCACTCGTTATTTGAAAAAGCAAAAGATAAATGCCTTCAGCTTGGAAAGGCAACATGATACCCGTTCTTGAATGCTTCCAGCATTGGTCTCGCTCTGTTTGTTCTGAACTGGGGATCCAGCTGATGATCATTGAAATCAAACAAGCTGTCCTTCTCTTCACATCCATAGCGTGTTGAATACATTGTGGAAAACCTGTGATGACAGTTGTAGTCATCTGTTACACTTTTGGAAAACAGAACATCTCATTCTTCTGTCCCTTCTCGTGTGTGCCCGTAGGCAGGCATGTCATTCCACTGACTCGAACTGCCTTGTACCTCCCTTAGCCATTCAAGTTTAACTGGCTGCTCGAAAACTTTCACTGCTAATGGTGGCTATTTAGAAGTGTGATGGACTGATAATTAGAGCTGTGCAGGCAATGTTCCCTTTTAAATCTAAGGCAGGTTTGGTTGAAGCTTAGCTGTCTTCTGCCATGCTTACTAGCTGTGTGAGGCTTTGATTTAGGGTCTGTCAGAGGTGGAGGAGTGTTTTCAGTTTGCTTTGGTTTCTTTGAGAACCTTTGGCACAATTCTTGGTTTCTTGGATTTTCTTTCTAAAAACACCTTAGTAGCTCTTGAAATATGTGCTGAGATTATCATCCTTTCTAGCTCTGAATTTAATTTGTGGTGCAAACTGATAAAAGTGATAAAAATACAGACCTTTATTGTTAAGATTTGATAGTAATGTAGAAATCTCTCCCAGAGCTGTGGCAGTTTTAGCTCAATCTATGGGGTTAATGTTGCTGGTTTTGCCAGGTGTCCTGGGGATTCGTTATGGGAAAAGAAATCCAACTTTATATGCAAGTCTGGTGATAGAATGACTTAAACATGTGCTGGAAGGGGCTATAACTAATATGCCTGAAGGTATTCCCCTTGAGGTTCAGACTGCCCTACAGCTATCCTTGTTATTATATACCCTACTCCACTTAGGATTCCCATTTTCTTCTTGAGGTACAAAATCAAGTTAATTTATAGTCCTTCTGTTTATGCATAATCATGAAGTTTTGCAAATGAAATATTAGAGAGTATGATAGGTCCTCAGAAATCACTGCATTTATGAAAAAGAGTTTTGACATGACTTCTTTAATTATGTATGCAAGTAATATGCATTGGGAGAACTGTCATGAAAACTGAAAGCAGAATGAACTGTTAACATTTCCAAAACAGTTATTATTTAAGAAAAAGGTAAAAAAAAAGAATAACCACATGCAATTTAATTTTTTCAAGGGGAGTGTGTGTAGTCCACCAAGAAAAATAACATGCAAAACAAAAAAAAATCTCCTAATGGTCAAGTTGGGTCTAGTGAAGGTACTGACATACAGTAATCTTTCTGCCTAACAGGTTCTTAGTAAGAGAAATTAAGCTCTCCTACTTTGATTTTTTCTTAATATTATTGAAGGATTTGTATGTGTGTGTTTATCACATGGTTTTGTAACAGCTCCCTTTTGAATACCCAAACCTTTTCAATGAACTGAATCCTTACATTCTAAAGTTTTCCTTGATTGCAATGGCTGGGCCTCTTCTTCCTCTGACAAATTTTGAGATCAGGAGCTATGAGTCTTATACCTTTTTACAGACTCCAGAGGCATTTCACAACACTTGGGTAACCCTTGATTGGGCTTACAGGATTGTCTTAGTTTGATGTGGCTGAACCATAAACTAACAGGTATGAAGTCTTTGTTCCAGAAGAAATCATTGTTATTTTAAACAGTGTAAGGAATAGACTAAAGTAGTATATTTCCTTACCTCATTTCATGGCACATCTCAGTGAAAAAGCCAGAATTGATTATGGCACTTAGAAGTCTTCATTTCTCTTTGCTAGTGTCTTCTGGAACATGGTTTCTCCAGTCATAATCCTTCTCCTCTCTTTTTCGGAAAAAGCAAACCATCACTAAGCCTCACTTCAGAAATTCTAGTCATTTTTTGTTGGATGACCTTCTGACTGGTCCTATCACATGATAAAAAAATAACTAATCGTCCAATGTATTACCATGCAACAAAAAATTGGGAAGAAATGCTACTACTCCTTGTATCCCAAAGGATATTTAGTTAATTATTCAAAGAAGCTTTTCTCCAAACAGTATTCACCAAGATTTAATGTTCCCGAGCTGCCAACCCTGTCTCATTTTTCCTGTGGTGGAAATGTTCTATTGGTTTAATGAGAAGTTCACAAAGACAACACAGGAGACAAATGTGTTTCGTTCTAAAAGGAGTTCTCAGTCAGATGCAGAGACACAGAACTGATGTGGTCAGAAAAGTCAAGCTGTCATTAAAGAAACCTGTATGAATATGTATGAACACTTAAATGCCTCTATGCAAATGCAGGCAGGATGGAGAATAAACAAGAGGAGTTAGAGACGCACATGCCTGCAGGGCTGTGATCTTATTGGCATCATGGAGATGTAGTGGAATGGCTCCTATGCCCAGAGTGTTGGAATGGAAGGATACAAGCTTTTTAGGAAGGACAGGCAGGGCAGAAAAGGAGGGGGTGTCGCCCTTTGGGTCAATGACCAGCTGGAGTGGGTGCAGCTGTGCCTGGGGATGGATGAGGAGATGACTGAGAGCTTATGGGTCAGGATTAATGGGAGGGCAGGGACAGGTAACACTGTAGTGGGGTCTGCTGCAGGCCACCTTACCAGGAAAACCAAGTGGATGAGGCTCTTTATAGACAGAGAGGAGCAGCCTCGTGTTCACAAGCCCTGGTCCTCGTGGGGGACTTCAACCACCCCAATATCTGTTGGAGGGACAACATAAGCAATGCAGGAGGTTCCTGGAATGTGGTGATGACAGCTTCCTTCTAAAAGTGATAGAAGAGTCAACGAGGAGTGGTGCTACCCTGGACTTGTGCTCACCAACAAGGAGGGGCTGGTGGGAAATGTGAAGCTCAGGGGCAGCCTGGGCTGGAGTGATCATGAAATGGTGGAGTTCAAGGTTCTCAGAGCAGCAAGGAAGGGACACAAAAAGCTCCCTGCCCTGGACTTCAGGGAAAACAGACTTTGGCCACTTTTTTTTAAAGGTATTTACTTGGTAGAGTACCATGGGATAAAGCCCTGGAGGAAAGATGGGCCCAAGAAAGCTGGTTAATATTCAAGGATCACCACCTCCAAGCTCAGGAGTGGTGCATCCCAAAAAAGAGGACGTCAGGCCGAAACACCAAGGAGGCCTGCGTGGATGAACAAAAAGCTCCTGGACAAATTTAAATACAAAAAGGAAGCCTACAGAGTGTGGAAGCAAGGACAGGTAGCCTGGGTTGAATACAGAGAAATTGTCCATGCCACCAGGGATCAGGTTAGTAAACCTAAAGCCCTGATAGAATTAACCCAGGGACATCAAGGGCAACAAAGAAAAGCGTCGTATATAGGTGTGTCAGGGAGAATATGGGCCCTCTCCAGAAGGAAGTGGGAGAGCTGTTTGCCCAGGACATGGAGAAGGCTGAGGTACTCAGTGCCTTTTTTGCCCTGGTCTTCATGGATGTGCCCCAGCCTCACTTTCTTTTTTAACTGTAATAATATTTTAACAACCGTAGCTCTTATGACATTGCAGGTACTATTCAAATCATCTGCATAAAATGTACCAACCAAACTGCTTTGAAATAACATGCAGCAAATTAAAGGAATTAGTATAGAATAGGGCTGCCTGCCAGTGAGTGTTCTCTGGCTTCTACATCTCGTTTTGAGACATAAATTGTAGTGTTTTTGTGGGAGTTGAGCCTTCCAACACTTATGTGTCAACAGGTCACTTTCCTAATTAACCTCCATTTGCTCAAGAGGAAGACTCCAACATTGGCTACCACTCAAACTGAATATTTCATATACTGATAGTAAAAAAAATAACTACTAAATCTCTTCCACAGTGATCATCAATCTGTGTCCTGGATTACTCTTGTCCTAAAACAGTTACTCTCTTTATATGCTACTCCTATCTAGGCAAGTACTTAAACAGAGAGGGATAATGCCCAATAAAGTCAGAAAGTTCCCAATAAAATAAATCTGCTCTACAGATTATTTTTTGGCTCATTATGAAGCTGCATATATTTCAAGGTGTGACTGTTGTCAAAAAGAGTGCCAGCTAGAAAAGTGAAAACTATCTTGGTCTATTTTAGACAGTTAAATTTGTGTGATAATGTTTGCTGTTATTTGAGAAAATTTCCATGATAATCAAGTTTTAGTACTTTTTATCGTTTCATTTTTTCAAAATTTCATCATGTCTGTGTTCTTTAGACTAAAGAGTAGCTTTCCCAGTAGACCCAGAACTGTGGATGCTCATGGTTTCCATACTGGCCATGCACTGTGATACTAGTACTGTTCTCTCCCTTCCATCTTTGTATTCATGGACTGTTTTTAGGGATCTTGAGCTTTAACAGCATTTGCTCCAGCTCTTCTCATTTGGATCTGCCTGCCACTTTGTTTTTATTTCAATACTGTTTTTTACTTCACTCAGGAACTATGAATGTGCCCTTCCCAAATTAATGGATTAGAAAAGGCTTTCCATCAGTGATTTATTTTCCAGTGGCAACCATCCTGAAGTGGAGAGATGAAATTGCATTTTCACATAGTCTGGAAAATTGCTAAAGGGACTGAAAAGCTTTATTCAGCATTCTCTTTTAAGAACATTTCTCTGTGATTGCTTCAGTCTTCCCCTGTGCCTTAGGTGTCTTAATTCCATGTTGTTTATTAAGCATTCTACCAGTTGGAATTTCTAGTTTTAAACACTACAAATAGAATCTCAGTGCTTCTGGAAATAGCTGCTCTTTCTTAATGCCTACTCTGGCTTGATGCTATGAGTAACAAGTTATTTGTATTCTTAACTTCACAAGTAATTTTTCTACCTGATCTAAAGACTCCATACTGAATACCAATACTTCAGCATTCAGTAAAAATAGCAACAACTGCCAGTTGTGTCACTGCTGATGCATGTGTCTTGCTTTAAGTTTCCCTTCCTATGGATCATCTATTTAGTATTCCACACAAAGTTGATCAAAGCCAGTATTTTTTTTCTGGTTTTTGTGCCCACAAGTGATCCTGCAGTATGTCAGACAATTTGCTTTAAGCTAAAGTAGTCAGAAGCAGGAAATTAAAGCAAATAATTCTGTTTGGTTTTGGAATAAAACTTGGAATAGTGTTTATGTGCAAAGAAAGAAAAAATCACTTCTTAAATAAACAGAATATTTCCTTTCAGATATTTCCAAACAAAAATGATCCTGTGAGTTTAGGATAGAGGGTATCAGGTTACTCAGGCCTTCTAAAGACATGGTGCCCCTCAGTCCTATTGGATTGGCTGTGCCCTGGTTTCAGATGTCTGTGAACCACAGCTAAACTGAACAGCTTTGGCACTCCAGTGATGTTGTGATTAAACTCTTGGAAGTTCATAAGAAATTCCTGAGATCTGCTGGAAGAGGAGGTAATTTTCAGCTTTTCTAGTTCATGTTCATATTAATAAAAGAAATCGGATCGGGTCATTATTTTTAGTTCTAGTATGCAATTACCCATGCTGTTCAATTGTTTGCATGCTCCCTGACACAGTTTCAGCTTGTGGCTGAAAGCAATTAAGTGATAGCATGGGCCAAGCAATATGATATGGTAGTATGGATATGCATCCTATTTTTAGGAAACAGAGTTAACTGTGCAGTTGTGAGTCTTGCCACTCTGTCCTCTGGGCCTCAGGTTTTCCAGTTGAGACAATACAATGCTTCCTTTGGTCTTCCAGTATCCCTCTTATGGAGCTGACAGGACAGGCTGTCAGAGTAAAGGCTAGAGTTGAGTTGTCTTCCAAGCTTCTCAATCCAAAGCATAGAGCTTCAACCCCAAGACAGGTTACTGAAGCGTAGCTTGTGCTGGAGCCTTCCAGGGAATTGTTGGAAATCCCCTTGTGCTTCAACGAAAGTTTTAAATTCATGGTGGTTTTTTTCGTTTATGCTACTTTGCTGATCAAAATTTGTTTTTTAAAGGAGTTTCTGGTTCCTTTTGCAATTCTAAATGGTAACATTACTCATCTCATGACACTCATGCCAAGAGCGAGATTATAAAATATTCTCTTTAGGTTATTGATTTTTGAATAGAGAGTGCCAGTGAGCAAGGCAACTTCAGAGAAGGTGATCCTTTTCATGTTGTAGATCTGAGACCACCAGCTATCTCGCCCGAGCCATTGGAAAGTCTATTTGCTACTAGAAGATAATTTCTGCCATTTTCTAGACAACATTAAATGAGTGAGAAAAGGGAATAGAATAAATTAGGCCTTGCTCCACATTGTGGAGATAAACTCATTTACACTACTAAACCCAGCACTGAATCCCAGCTTATTTAGGCTAACCCAGTAGTATTGCTGAGGCACTGAATGTGGCATTGTAACTGAATGTGGCATTGTAACTGAATGTGGCATTGTAACAGAATGTTTTTTTTCTGAAAGGCCAGAAGACCTGAGTCAGTCTGTTTTCCAAAAAAAAATATATAAATTTGAGAGGCAAGTATCTTTGAAAAGTAGTGGGAAGGAAAAAAGAAAAACATCCACCCATCTTCTATGTTCATCTCCTCCCTGGGAGGAAGAGATAAAAAATATCAGCATATATTAAAAATAATAATTAAAAAAAAAAGGAAAAAAGAAAACAAACCTCTGAAATCCCAAAAACATTTCAAACATCAAGGTTTAAAGTTAATCACAGACTGCTTAAATAAATGTTTGACTTTCGGAGATGCTGACCACCCACAGCTCCAAAAGTTTTTAATTAGTAGTTTGACTCAGAAATGAAGTAATTTCCACTTGCTTTTTAAATTTAAGCAGTGCAGTTTTAAATGTGGTCTGCAAAACTTTAATCAAGTTCCCAGATTTTTATAAATATGTTTCCATAATATGACAAGAATCTATATCCAGACGTTGATTATGTGCACTAATCTGTTTAAAAGTTGACTGTAAAGTACCTTACACAAGATAGTCATACCATTAAGGCAAAGTTTAAAGTTCCATAAACGTCACAGATGAAGACTAAACATTGTGAACACAACTCTACAAGCAGTAAACAAAGTCCTTTGCTTTCAAACTATAACATATATATATAAGTAATGCTAAACCTTATGTGTAAAAAAAATTTTCCTCTGTTTTTCTAAACATGGATGCCAACCTGCCATGATTTAACCGTGGGGAGTTCTATTCTCACAACTGCCTATGTAAATATAAAATTAGGACCTCTGACGCAGTCACTGCCATTTAAACTGCTGTATTAGGAACAGAATTATGCCCAGGAAATCTCATATTTATGTTAGCTAACAGAATTGAAAGGAATTTGGTTTTTTTTGGTGTCAAGACCAAGCTGTCACAGGAAATAAGTTGGCAAATCTGTTATAAATGGATCTGTGTTGATTTTCATTATGTTACAATGTGACCCATTGCATTCTTTGTTTGTTCAGCTTGCTTCTCATTACAGAAGTTGTCTTCTAACTCATGTGGCTGTACTGACAGTGCTTTTAGCAAACTTTGGATTTGAACTTTGCACTGAAACAGACACTGAGTGCTCAGACTCAGGTTCCTCGCTTGGGAGGACGTGATTAGCAGTGGAGCCTGGAACTTTATTTCCACATTGCAGCCTACATTCATGAAACATTGGTTAACTGTTCCTGTATGCACAGTCCAGGCACATACTGTGATGACTTGAGTGTAGCTGAGTCCAGCTGACATGTCCACATTAGATTTACCTATAACCTTTTGTCATACCTCTGTTCTTCTGATGTTACTTTTTTGTCAGGAATTAACTGCATCTGATTTAGCTATATTTTTTTCACATCTCTCTGTCTTATTCTCCATAATTCCTTACAATGGACATAAAGAGTAATCTACATATGCTGACTTGGGATATACTTCTACAATATTTTCTACAAGGAATGTCTTAGTGAACAAGTAATGACCGTGGTGGCAAGGGGAGCTATTTAGATTAGATTCTTAAAGCAAAACAAAACCCTTGTGGATTTCGAAGGTAAATATGTGATTTCTGCCACCTTTTCTTTTCTGCTACAGTTGCACTCCACATACTTTGGTAGGAGTCTTGTTTCAAAGCAGAGATAGTCTCTTACTTATTGACCTGTTTCTCCATAACTCCATCACTTCAGTTTTTCATCAGCAAGGGAGCACTGTGCTCTTCATTTTACCACCTTAATGATTCTTTATTTTCAGAGCACGTTTTCTTTTGTTATTTTAAGTTACAGAAAAGTTTTTCTCTAAAACAAACTAGATCTTTCATAACTTTAAAGTAATTCTATTTCTGCACTTCATTTTGAAATACAGAATAAACCCACTATTTTGAGCTCTGTTTATATGTGGCATGACATACCAACACTGGCTCTGAGATAATTTTAGAGGTAAACTATATAACAAATCAGAGATGGCTCTCTCATGGAACTCATGTTCTTAAGTGCTCTAGATGTGAGAGAAAATATATTATGAGCAATTTCTAACTGCTTCAGACAAACCAGGTCTCAGAGCTAGTCACTTCACCATATGACACTTAGTGGGTTTAGAATTGGTTTCATGAAACTTAGGAAGAGAAGAAGCATGTCTGTACTCAGCATACTTCCTAATAAGAAATGACTGTCAGATTTTTTGACTGTACATGGAATAACTTATAGCATTATGCACTTGTCAATAGGTAGAGGCTGTCTCATCTCCTCCTTTGCTATAGTTATAAAAGTTGTACAAGCATCTCTGAATAAATCCTTTTCGACTGGTAGTAACCTGAACTTATTCTCTCACATCCTTGAGCTCAGTGTAATCAACAAAAAGTTTATTTATCTTCTGTTATGTATTTATCCAATAGTTCATTCAAAAAAAAATCAGCTTGCAATACCTCTTAAACCTTTAACTCTTCAGGTTCCATTAAGTTCCTTTTAGTTTTCAATTTGATTTATTTATTTTACAAACGTTGTGTAGTGTGTCAAGGACAAATGGAAAAGCAATGAGATGTACAAATACTCTCTAGATGCAATTTAAAGCAACATACATACTTATGTATACTGATTGCTGGTCAAGGCTGGCAGTTCTTATTCAGTGAAGCCCATTATGACTTCTGGATTTGATTCCTGGACTTTTGTGTGAGCTGTCTTTTCAGGCAAGAGAACTTTGATTTCTCAGGTAGAGATAATAAAACAAATTCATCAAATTCATCCAGTGGTACCAGTAGTTGTGAGATTTTGAAATATCTTTTCCTTTAAATAGGTGGCTTATTTTTAATTAAATTGGCAAGACTTCAATTATCTTAAGTAACTAAATACATTATGTATTCGTTTAGAGAGCCTATGTTGAGGCTTAGTGCAAGTTGCACTCATTTTGACAAATTTTAGGCAGAAAATTTCTCAGGGGAGTCCTGCTTTCTGTCATTCAAAAAGCTTTTATAATCATTTAGTCCAAAATGGTGATGTAGGCCGAAGTTTGAATCCCTGGCATATTGCTATAATGCTGCATTAGCTTAATCCTTCATTTTCTTGTCAATTAAGGACTTATCTTTATTCACAGATTCACTTATCTGTTATTCTTAGAGTATTTTAATGCTAGTAGTTAAAATCCCTTTGTTTATGGCAATAAGGCACCATTCAGTTTGTGAACTTTATAAAACCAACCTCTGCCAATTTTGCTGTTTGAGAATTGCTGTAAAGAAGTGTTCCCACAGTAATTACTTATTCCAGAGATGTTCACTAAAGAATGAAGTAAGGGGAAAGTGTATAAAACAATTGTGCACCAACTGAGGCAAGTTTTACCCAGCACCTTCCCAGCAACTACAGGGCATTAAAAAAAAAAAAAAAAAAATCCTTGCAAAACAGTACACAAAAATCTGTTGTCCTTAATGCAGTTGCATATAGTGACTTTACAAATATTGGCAATTACTTAAGGTATTCACATTTAAATTAGATCTGGCCAAAAGGTTGGGAAAAAGTGAGGGGGAGAAGCGAGGGGGGGTTGGCAACAGCTTTTCAACGTGGGGCTCAGCTGCCCATCATTACTGGCTTTCAATGGTTTGGGTCATGGGTAGTGTCACTCATTTTAATACACACTTAGTCACATTGAAGTAGGAATGGCGATGCTGAGATAAAGAAATATGTGATAAGCAAAAATCTTAGCAAAATCTTTCCAGTTGGGTATTTCTTATGGCGCACATGCTGGTTTTTTTTTCAACTTCGTTACTTTTGAAAATGTATTTTAAGTTGAAATGTGGGGTCGGAAGGAATAGAGTGTGCTATTAATATGCAAAGGCAACTGTGGAAAACTGCCATGAGTTTGTACTTTGAGCGTTTCATTTCAGCAGTACTTGTAGAATGGGCTTAGACCAGGAAACCATTGTGGAAAGCTTTGTGAAAACTTTAATGAGGCCAGGAGTTTACCCATGGCAACTGCCCCCGTCACTTAAAGCATCACTTCTGAAAAACAAGTAGCAAATCTAGAAGCTTCTATTTTTGTGCTACCTCAGCACATCCGATCAAAAAAATGTAAAACCCAACATTTTACTTCAAAAACAGAGTAAATTCTACCTTTGATGAAAATATATCATCTTTAATGTAGCATAGAAGACAGAAAGAAAAGAAAACAAACGTGTAAAATTGTATTCGTGTCGGAATTTTAGTACTGATAACGTAAGAGTTAGATGTGTTCTGCTTCTCAGACTTCAAGGGCCACATTTCTTCAAGGGCAATAAGGCAGATTTTTGGGTTGACAGAAGGGTTCTTAAAGAGCGTTTCTTCTGCTTTCTAAGGAAAGAGATATGACCCAGTTTTCAGATGCCAGAACTATCCGAAGCCTAACACTGTTTTCAGTGGCTTCACCTGAATGGATGAGCTTTCACAGAATGTCACAGAATATTCTGAGTTGGAAGGGACCCACAAGGTCAGACACGAATCAGTCAAGGAGAATTTGGGTTGTAACTGAAATGGCTCTGTGCTCAGTCATCCCACCGGTGCAGAATGTCTCCAGCCTCATGCCAGAAAGAGAATCTTAAAAAAACCCCTAAATCTATTCAACTGTTAAAAAATTGTAAATGTCTTTGTAGCATTTAAAAAAGTAATTTCATTCTTATTGTACGTATAAACTATTTCTTGATGACTTCAAAGGATACATAATATTTTATTTCTATTTCTATAACACACTAGAAGAGTGATCTTGGAGGAGAGGGGGAGTAATGCAGGAGTTACTGAACTCAGTGGAGAGTGAAGAAAAGTAACTGAGGCTGAAATCTTACAAACCCCGATGTGATTCAATCTCCTTGCTTTTAGCTAAATGAAGAAGAAAAGAAAAAAAGGAAAAGTGTACCTGTTCTAGTGACTTTGTTCAGCTGAAGTTGATGAAGATTTCTCCTGATAAACTGAAACAGTCACTTCTTGGATGCTTCTTATCTTTTCATTCATTATGGCTGCTTCAAGAATAGAGCTAGAATAATTGACTAAGCAAAAAAAAAAAAAATTGCTTTGTAAATAGTCAAATATTATCCTGAAGCCTTGCAAGAAAGGATTCAAAGATCCCTTTTTAAAAGGAATTTTCCTCAGGGAAAAGCTTTGCATGCTGGTTTTAAAGACCGAGCTTAATAAATGTCTTCTACTTTTCAAAATGTTTCAGAACTGGGTTAGTAATTGGACTTTAACCTAGAAAACTGGATTCTCTCATTATTGGTTTTTGCAAAGGATGAACCATTATTCTGTCATTCACTTTTTTGCCTACAGCTTAATGGCAGAGGATGACCTGATGCTACGTTTTCTGCAAGATGGGAACTGTCAGCAGAAAGATCACAGTTTAAAACTAATCCCTTCTGTCTATCTGCTATGCTGCTTGAGACTAAATTAGTGTATTTAGTGAGTGCCTGGTTTTGAGAGCTGTTATATACCTGTCATACCAGACAGACAGACATTCTGTCTGTTGTGAACCACAGTGATCTCTAACCAACAGAGATTACTGAGAAAACATCTGACTGCTGGTTCCAACTGACCTGTGCACTAAACCTTGAGCCCTGTGCTCGTCTTCCTAGGTGAACTCTGACTCCAGCTCTGCATTCCTCTCATGTTATATAAAAATGACATTTGCCTGCCAGAAGCACAGCATGAGCAATAGCTGTAAAATGTTGCCTAAGGATGGAAATGCTACTGAGAGAGCTTCACAATTGGGTTAATTTTCTCTTCCAAGGGAAATACTTTGCATAGCGTTTGCTTGAAGACAGGCACTGTTTCAATTGCCCTTGCCTTTCTAAAATTATTTTTAACTGTTTCTGTAAAACTTGGGATCATGTGAACTGTCCTTCTACTTTAATTATTGAATATCTTGACATGTATATTGCTTCATAGGTTTTAATCCCTGGCTTGTTTTGGAAGGCAATAACATACACTTGGTTTAGGTTACATAATGCCAGTACTGAGTAAAAGCAGGTGATCTTATATGTATGCAGCTATATCATTTTCTAGAATTTTCTATGCCATTCCTTCTGTGGAATACTATGTTAAAATGTTATTTTAATAATGCAAGTATAGATTGTGAACTATAATCTCAGCCATGTCATGCTTCAGATTCTATTAAATGATCCCCATCTTATCTTTTAAATGATCAGCACAGCAAATACTTAACTCTAAACTTCTGGATAATTCGGTTGTCATAAACAATCATTTATAAACTGATTCTTCTCCAGGCTGCTGCCAGTTTGTGGAGCAGTGAATTCAGCTGGATCCTGCTATTAAGCTCTGTGCTGTAATCCAAATGATGGGACAGGAGACAACCTGAGCAGAACTTGATAAGTTAATGCACTTGGTAAGTGCATCTTTCCTGCTGTAGCAAAGGTGGTTTTTATTCCCTTATTGAATGATGAGTGGTCAGTAGAAACAAGTTACCCGTTAATGAAATTTGCTTTTGACAAGGTAAGTGGTGTATGTACTAAAAATTCCTATTGATTGTCAGTTAGATCACCCAGGACTTTGTATCACCCATGGCAAAAGTCAAATGAGTCATAATTGAGCCCAGGTGCTGATGTCAGTGAGTGGGAAGCAGCTCACTAATGGCTTTCTGCAGTGCAGTCAAAGAGCAGCTGCATGCAAGGGGCAACCACCAGGCCTCACGACTTGGCTGATGGGAAGATCTGCAGCTTGGGAGTCTTTTGTTACAGGACACTTTTCAGTGAGTTGCGGAAACTGGCCAGGAATGAAACCCACCTACCTGAATCTGTAAAGGTGAATGTTATCTCAGAATTATAGTGTCTGTTCCCTCGGATAGTTTGGGCAAACCTGGCACTGGGAGTAGATAGTAGTTGTCTTTCTCTGCTGTGGGTCTCACAGTCTGAAATCTGTTGAGTGGGTGAACCAGTTTTGAGAGTCCAGGCGAGGGGATCTGATGTATCCTGTTTGTTGCTTGTAACACATGTCTGCTAAGTAGTTTTCAAAAGATCTAGTAGATTTAAGTGAACTGTTAGAAAAGCACCTTTTGGTTTTAAATCTCATAATAAAAAAAAAAATAATGTTGGAGAGGTGTTCCCAATGAATTTCAGTGAAAAAGTGTAGAACCTGAATTTGAGAGGATTTACTGATGCTTTGAAAAGCCCTTACACATATAACCTTCAAATTCATAAATATGCTTTTTTATGCCTTAAATGTGCTTCTCCTGGCACTTCTGCATCTTATGAATTGTAGGTAGCTACAAGGATTATATCCCTGATGAGGCCATCTAAAGGGTGTTATTCCATGTCTTAAAAAAAGCTTTCTGCAGACATATTTGGAGCCGCAGATATCTATGGTTAGGTCTTTTTACTGCATGAAAATGTGAGAATTTTCCTATGGGGCTGCCTTTGTTAGACTTCAATGTGCCTTGCAAATATAACAACATTAGTTAATTAACATTTGTAAATTTAAATTAATATAATGAATATAGACACATTTAGCATGAAAGTAGCATGTTAGGCCCTTTCTCTGAGATGAAAAAATTGTATAAAGGTTTTTTTAATATTATTTTTTTATTTTTAATTTATTATGATTTGTCATTTCTACATTTTATGACAAAAACTATGTTTCTCAATGAGGTAATGCAGTTGTTTGGGTTTTTTTGTCAGTAGGTTCTTGAAAAAAATCAAATATAACCTGACTTTCTGTTCCCTTGTAATACATGTAAACTTTAGAGTATCTAGTTTTATTTTAGTCAGTTTTAGAGACATATTGCTCTCATGTCATCAAGTTTGTGAGATTTGCCAGACATGATTGGCATAGTTCAGCCTGAACAACAACTGTAGAGCTTGGACTTTGCTCAAACTTTTCCTTTGGGTGTACTCTTGGTATGGATTTTGTTACACCTACCTAAACATATCAGACACATGCAGTACAATATCTAGCTAATCAGTAAGATTATTATTCTGTTTAGAAAATGGAATGGTAGCAAGATTGTGCAGATTTGTCAAATCAGCAAAATTGCACTGTAAAAATTACGGTTATTTTAACCCATTATATTCTAGAACCATGCAATGGTTTTGTAGGCCTTTGAAGAATGTTTCCACTTCCCAAATATTTTAGCCTGTCTTTTATGAAAATATTTTACTACTTGTTTCTTCAAACAGAATAATTACTGAGTCTATGAAATACTCATAAATTTGGGAAAGTTTCTTCTGGTGTGAAGAACAAAAGCAGATGGGACATGAGATAGGAACCATATAAACTTCAGTTTAATGTCTATTCATGAAAAGGCTTAATTAGGTGTTTTTTTTTTTTAGTATAGTAGTGACTGTTTTTTGAGTGATTTCCTATACAGATACTATTTTGTTGATGTTGCAGAATAAGGGGTAAAATTTCCTTTGCCAAAGAAGGTAGAATGTGCCCCATGTCTAATATTTGCTAGACAGCAATAAAGTCTGCCAGCCTGTCTCTTGTATAGAGTCAGTAGGAACTCAAATGCCTGTTCTCCACCATGAATATTCCATATTATACTGTAAAATTTGTACTTAAAATTTTCCTGTCTGTACCAGACCAGCATAAAAAGTCTGTTACAAAGCATAATTTTACTAGCTATTCTTTTATTAAGAGGATGAGTTTGTCCAGTCTTTGTCAAACTTTGAGAAAGTAGAATTGTATCTTCACTGTCAAGGTTAAAAAAAAAAAAAAAAAGGAAAGAAATTTAAGATATCTATATTTTCTGTATTTTTACACTTGTATGGTAGCATTTTGAAAGTATTTGATCCCTGCATGTGAAAATGCATTAGTTTGTTTTCAGGGGACTATTATGTTCACATGTTGATGTGAACAAAAAGCAATTATATTTCAGTGATCATTGAGTGTCTTTGGGTTAATTGTGGATTGCAGTCATGGCTAGGATGTCCTATGTAAGTATGAAATGATGAGTTAGTCTTTCTCTGTGCAGGCATGAGTTACTGCTTTGTGGTTTCAGTGTATTTTTTTTCTTCATCTGCTGGTTTTGGTATTGATTCTCCTGCTGTTCTGTAAGATTCTGGTACGAGTTACAAACCTCAACCATGGAGGTTTAAACTCCACTCTAGTAAAGACTGTGAAAATTTCAGCTAGAAATCCCTTTTTTTTAGTTTATCTGATTTCTTAAAGTCTGTGGAGCTTGTAAGGACTCTAATGAATAGTGCTTAGCTCTGCTCTGGTTGGCTGGCAAAGTTGCAGCAATATGGACTCAAATATAGAGCAGTTTTAACTTTATGAACTATAATCCATCTTTGGCCATCTGTGAACTTTTCATGGTAGTATGCTTATTTTGGCAGTGTCACATCATGCCTATCATAGTGACACTGACTGCAGGCAGCTCAGAATTTTTCTTTACCCTGGAGCCTCTCACTGCCTGGCTGTCATATCTGTCCAGGAGGCTCAAGAAAGACCAAGCTTAGAGCACCCATTCTTAGGAGGAAAGAAGGTCAAGAGTTGCTACTGAAACTGGGCTATGCAGCTGAAACTAATTTATGGCCAACCAACTCTACCTTTCTTTCATATATACATGCAACCTTTGCTTAAATGTGTTGGAAAGTAATTGCACACCCCATTCCCACTCCAAGCACATTAAAGAACACAACTTCCAGCCTTTTTCTTTTTTCCCCTGTATTTTCTCACTTGAAAAATGGTCTCAATTTGAAATACTAAAGCTTAGAACTTAGGTCTGAAAGCTTCAAATCTTGGTCTGTCCTGATTCCTTTTTTGCATCCTCTCTTTTCTCATCTGGCCTCAAAGAGTGTGCTGGGGACTGTAGACTAGTGCAGAGTTTTCAGCTGACAATAAGAAAGTTACAATGGATACCTGTGTTTTGAGAATAAAAAAATACATTCTCTTCAAAGTTATAAACTTACCATGAACCAAAACTGAAAGCCAACTGCATGTAAAAATGTGGTTTATTGTGTATTTTGTTTTCTCTTAATTTTAACTTACTTTCTTTGATTTATATATGCTGCAAGAATACTAGGTCATCGTACCAGTAGGATTAATGGAGTTTCAATAATCCATTAAGAATCAATCTGTAAATGTGTTTTTCAGCACACAAGTGTCAATAAGATAAAACAGTGGTTAGAAAGAGCTGTTCAGTTCTTCATTTCATTATATGTATAGGATGATGGTAGCACTATGTATAAGTTGTGCTTTCTTTCACTTCTCCATTTCTAAAAGTCTTAGAAATTCAGACTTGCAATGTGGAATATAAAGATAATAAGAAAATGTAAAATCTACCAGGTGAAAGTTACTGAGTAATTTAGAAAGGAGTAAATACAAACACTTTCCTTGGATTACTCTGGGATGTTGAAAGTGTATCACTGAATTTTGTAGCACTTGGCAGGTTAAGAAGAATGCTGTGAATGTTTGATGATTACAGCAGTAGCAATAAAGTATGAAACGTTTATGATGGGTAAAGTAGTTGGTAGGCTACAGACATGAGCTTACACAGAGAAGGCAAGTAAAATAAAACCTTACAGAGCTTAAGAATGGAAAATATAGCAAAACATGAAGAATTAGTCAGATAAATAGTGATGGTTCCTCATCCTTTCCTATACTCTCTCATTCTTTAGTGGATCGAGCAGTTGACTGTCCTAAGCTAGAGGTTATAGCTGTATCTTTGTGCTAATAGGCTGTGATTTACCTTCTTGCACTTTTTTAACATTTACACTTAATGAAGTCTTCTGTGTTCAGTTGCAATGAGTTCCAGGATAACAGCTATGTGGAAAAGTACTCCTCTTGTATGTTTTAAAGCTGCTGCCTGGTAATTGTATTTGAGGATCCCTAATGGGAGAGAGGGAATTATCATTGCCCCTCATATTCTCCATCCTGTTAGTGATTTTTATAGCTTTTTAATTTATTTCGATACAGAAATGTTCTTACACCATAGGTCATCCTCTTTGTTTTTCTCTTGTGGAGTTCTGCTACATCTTTTTTTGACAATGTTGCCAGAATTATGCCCAGACTTTATCATTATGACTTTATATCTTTTGAGCTTTATTCTTTCTCTAAAGTTTCTAGTATTCCATTTGTCTTTTTGACTCCCGCTGAACCTACATTGGTATTCTTATAGGTTTACAGACAATAACTGTCCTAAATTGTAATAGCCAATTAATATTGCATCATTATGTGTCTGTATATGTAATTAGGTACACAGAATAGGTATAAACTTACAGATATAGATCTCATATATATATATACACACACAGATATCTGCATATATATGCATATATATGTATATATGCATAAACATGTATAAAATGCAAATATATATATATGCATAAACATGTATATGTGCCATGCCATGCCATGATTTGAAGTCAGATTGAAATGTTTGGTCTCCCACCACACTGTGTCTTTACCAGAAGGGTCTTTTTTTCCCCACTGCACTGAAATATAAAAGATGGTTTGTAAGACAGCATCAGCAATGCATGTTGTCTGTGCCATACACTTAAAAATTAATCATCAGGATTTCTTGATAGGAGTACAGGTTAAGTACTTGAAGGGTAGTTGTCGCTGCCAGAGGTCATTTTGTTTCTTTCCCTGTGAATTTTTTTGTTTGCTCAATCTACAGCAGTGTGGCAGACATATGTACTGTTCTCAAGACATTGTGCTTGGTGTGTGTCTTGCAGTTCTAATGAATATTAGGAATGCACAAATTTCTGTGTGTACTTCTCTATGTTAGGGCCAGCACCCTTGGGCAGCAGAGTCTGGTCGAGATTGCTGGAGTGCCACTCATGGTGCCCAGGTCATGGCTAATCCACAAAGACACATGGTGGCTTAGTCATTGCTCCTGGCATGATTCTCTCCCCTGTATCTAACTGCATCCTGGCAGAAATGGAGGAAAACTGAATCATACTTTCCTTTCACGGGAAGACAGGCAAATACAGTCTGCTTTAAAACATGGCAAAGTTTCCCTAAAATTATCCTCAGTAGAAACCCAAGGTAAATAAGCAAATCTTATTTCAAAATATTACCCATCAGGACATGACTAATTTTAAGCTTTGCCTGGAAGTCAAAAGTCAAACGTAGTCATTTTTATAAATATACTGTCTACACTTGACCGTATTACTGTCACATCTGTCAAAGTATGCTACCTTTTTTCCTACTTCAGGCATGATTGGAATGTGTTAAATTATTAAGAGTAGTCCAGGTGAATGTGCCCGGTTTTGATGTGTTTGGAGGGCAAATGCTGCCTGAGAAAAGCAGCCGACCAAAGGAGAATAGAAAAGGGTGCAGTAGTGAGGCTGGAAACCTCACAAAAGCCATCCTCCCTAAAAACCCCAGTGTGCTCTCAGTCATGTTCCTCATCCTGCAGCCCTTGAGGTGGCCATTTCTGATCCCAGGTGCCATCCTCATGGCATGTAAAGTATTAGGCACTTGTCCTTTGCCTTCTAGTTGCTTGACCTTGGCTGTGTGATTTATGCCCTAACAAGCTAATTTATGTTTTCAGCCAGTGTGTACCCACCATAGGCTTTTAACTTGCCTTAATCCTAGATCGTAATAATAATATGGAGTGCCAAACTTCTGACTACATCTGTGCCAAAATCTCTGAAGTTCCTAAGCAATCAAATTTGGGAACACTTATCGGGCAATTTTATATATATATATAATTTTTTAACCACAATGAGATTCCTTTATGGTCTGGGGAAGTGCCAAGCACATGTGATTGCTCTTTTTTCTTTCTTTTGCATTTGTCCCCTGTTTTGTACCATATGCTGATTAGAATGTAATGTGGCTGTTGTTTAAGTGAAGTGGCTCCAAAGTTAATGCAAATGTAACACACTTCAGAGTTTTGTACACAGTTCTTTCAGACTGGTTGGATTTGTGGGATGTTTTGGTTTGGTTGCATTTGGAGGTTTTCGAGGGTGTTTGGGGAGTGTTTTGGGTTTTTTGTTTGTATGTTTTGGGTTTTTTTGTTCCTTTTGTTGTTGTCGTTTTCTTACATGCTAAAGAACAGCTGATGATGAGGGTTTTCCAGAGCAGAGAGGGAAAGGGGTCTCTGTGCTACTCAGGACCCAGAAGAGAACTGTCTCCCATTTATTCTGACATGGAGGCATAAATGACACCGGGAAAAAAATATCCTTCACCTTCTGAGTATCCTTTTGGTTTCTGCCCGTTACCCTCGGTTGCTGATTTCTCGCCGTCTTCCAGAAGATTCTTATTTCTGGGGGACGCAGGGACTTCCCGAGGCGCTGGCCGCTAGAGGATGCTCCTAGTCCGGCGTTGGAGAGCAGCGTGCCCGGGGCCGGGCATCCTCCTCCTCCCGACACAGACCCCGGCCCAGCTCTGCTCTTCCTCTTCCTCCTCCTCCCGACAAAGACCCCCGCCCAACTCCCCGGAGAGGACATCACCTGTCAGGCATTACCTGCATGCCCTGGGATATGTAAAATGCAACTTTATGCTGGAGGGAGCTGGGATATTTCCACCATCAAAATGGGAAAGAAAAATCCATCCAACTCACAGACAAAATTGCAAAATGCTAATGGCAATCAGAGAAACACACTGCAGGAATTTGAAGGTTTTTGTTATAATGAAGTCCTTGGGCTTATTTAGGTGACACTATTAATGGCATGTTTGCAGTGTGCCCCACAGTATCCAAGTCCTGCTGTGGATGGTCACATCCTGGTATTCAGGTGTTCAGCTAGCTTTAATTTTTTTGTCCAGTCTTTTTAAGTGATCCAAATCTCAGTGCTTAAATGAAACTTGAGTTTTATTCCTCAATAAATATAATGGAAAGGACATTTCTAATTAAAAAAGGGACTATTTAGCGTGTATAGTTTTTGCACAAAAGGCACACCCACAGAATTAATTCAATATTTTAAATAAAAACCAACAAACATTCTCCCCCAAAAAACCCTCAAAGAAGCAAAAACTGACCAAATCAACAATGCCTGAAGTAAAAAGCAAAGCATAAAGTTAGAGAAAGTTATATATGGAAATATCCTTCTAGTACTTTATTGCCCTCCCAAAATTCTATTGTAGCATAAACAAGTTCTCTGGCATACAGAGTACAGTATTTCATACAGCACTAGCATGGAAAAATAACATAGACTAATTTTTAGGTGGCAAAGCAGAGTACTCAGAAGTTAAAAAAATGGCAGATTTGAGGTCATCAAACACAGCTCATTTTTTCATGTGCACTAGAACAGAGTCTTTAACTATGTAGTGATCTACTGCCTCTTTCTCTCTCCCCATGTCCTCACCTCCCGTGGGATTTCTGCCTTATCCAGACTACAAGTTAGACCTGCCCAGAGATATACAGGCTTGTGCAGTAGAAGAGGCTGTTCATTGCTTGCAGTTGGATGGCGTGTAGTATATAAATCAAAGACTACAGGAAAGGAAATATATAGGTGAGAAGTTAGATAAGACTCTGAAAAATAGGACTGTAGTCTTGTCTCTGCCACAGATGTTTAGTAAAGTCAGTAAATTTTTCATATCGTGCGTGTATTCCCCAGCTTCTGCGTGCTGACTGTGAGATCCTACACTCTGATTAATCAGAAGTGTTGAACACCCACATCTACTCCTGAAGTCACTAGAGAGTTGTTTTGAGTCTACAGAATAATGAGTAGTGCTATCTACTATTCCAGCTCATGTGCCAGATGTCTCAGATTTTGTGTACCTGTATCTCTCTGACTGTAATCTCCGTGCACGTCTTGTGCAGAAGATGGATGCTGACTTTTTTCAGTCTGCAGTAAAAATAATATGTCTGAATCACTTGTATCCTCTAATGATGAGCACCAAACAAATGCCTGGGCAAAGTAAATGAATTTGTCTTCAGAGCAGGTTTTGAACCTAATGTGGAGAATAAAGGCCACTACAAAGAACTGCAATATGAGTAATGGAACAAAACAAAGTACTGCAGAGTGAGGTGCTTCTAAAGTGAGCATTTTCTATCTTATGTATTAAATAAAGCAACATCAGTACTGTGTATTAAAGGCTGTATCATAAACTATTGATCAAACCTAGATAATAGTTTAGGCTGAGTTTAAATCACACACTGATCCTGCAATTTCTGAACAAATGAATACTGAATTCTGTAACCTGACTGACATTGCTTAACAAGGTGTGTAGGGTAAATAAAGAGGAAACAACCCAAATACCCTCACTAACAGCAGGCTCTCTAGTAAGGAAGGCTGTGCAGCCTTAGGTAAGATTCTAAAATATGGTTTAATTCTCATATTTTCCTCTTCTATTTAGTTCTTGTATAAAAGTGAAATCCATTTCTTGCCACAGGGAAGAAGGAACTTAGTTGTTTGAGAGCAAAAATTCGTGTTGGAATGGGTCTGTTTTCTCTGGTTGCAGGTTCATATGCCTTCCACAGTCACTATTCTTAACATGATCTCCCCCTTCTTATGAAGAATAGAGTTCCTGTGTCCCTGTCCCTTATTTCTGCATTCATATAGACAAAACAATTTTATGGCATGTGCTGAATGAGTTTGCTTCCTGAGGCTCAGGAAGCATCAGGCTTCTGGCACATGAGCTGCAGAGGCAGGCAGAGTGATGAACTGTGTCTTTCCAGAAGCATTAGACTCAGCAGCAAGTACACAGTGATGCGACGTGGATAGTTACTCTGCGTTTGCTCTTTTGCTTTCCTATGGAACTTGTGTTGTGTGCAGAATTTTGTGAGCTTGCAGTTATGCAAATTGCCCTCTAAACTATTGAGAAGAGAGACTGCAAGATTTTCAGATAGTGGCGTGGGGATGTGATAAGCTAAGAAACCTGTAGATCAGCTAGTGCGTTCAGCTCCCTTCTTGCCTTTGTAAATTGTTTTCCTGCTTGTAAGGTGTTTTAACACTCAAATCCATCAAAATAAAAAAAAAAGGATTGAAGATGTAATTCATAAAACATAATTCATTCATAATTCACCCATTTGTATGGGTTAGGAAGGAAAAGATGTCTGGTTTTGACTTTGTGATTTGGTCTGGAATATACTTGCAGGATACAGAATAGAAATATGTGATTTTTATCTGTAACATCCCTTTTGTTCGTTATAACTGTGTTTTGTTTTCTTCCCAGTGTAGTTGTAACAGGAGTGGGAAAGAAAGGAAACTTCAGAAGTACTAATTTTAAAAGGTGTTCTGGAGCCTGCATTAGAGCTGCTTGTCTTTTGCTATGAAAATAAACTGGCATATACCTGCAAGCTGAATAGAGAGAGACATAAATAAAAATGTTAGGAGGCCAAATGATCAAGAAGCTGAATTTATTTTCTCAAGTGATTTAGGAACCATACTCTAATTCGCTGCTCAAATTATGTTTACAAAGATGTTTAGCTCCTAATTCACTCCCACTTGTCAGGAAACCTTCCCAAGAGGTGAAAAAGAATGATGGTGACTGTGGAGCTTATTAAAGTATTGTTATTATTTAAAGTAATTTTTCAACAAATTGTAGATTCATTCATTGAACTTCATCTTAGAATTAGAAAAAAATGCCGGAGGCTTTCAAAGTTTCATATCACAGAGGAAAAAAAAAAGGACGTTGCAGAGCAGAAGAGATTTCTTAAATCAGGTTAGAAAATTTCCATCACTTCCTAACACTTTGAAAGCTACTAAGGTCGAAGTTACTTTTATTACTTTTGTGTTTTTCTGCAGTGATAGCATTTTGTTACACTATTGAATGAGTTACAGTGTGTTTCCCTGGTCTTTTATGTTTGGTTTGATTTCAGTGTCTTGGCTTGAGGTCAAATATATCTTTCCTAATGTCTTTTTTAATATGTCCATTTTTATGAGTAAAGATATGTGAACAACCTTAACTCTAATCAAGTGAAACTTTTTGTGAAGGAATATATAAAACTGAAATTTGGTGCTGTTTATGGTCCAAGAGGTTTTGCTGTGAGAGGTAGTGAGGCAGGAGGGGAGCATGGAGCCCTGCTTGAATCCCGGGGTAACAGAGGCATATTTCCAAGGCTATGCCCTTCACTGGTGCTGTTGGCAGGGAAAACCATACTGCTGTGGGAACCAAATTCCTGTAGTCCATCCTGATCCTGGCTGTCCTTGGTTCTCTTCTTCCTGAAATCCCCTGTTTTCCTGTGGGATCAAACTCAGATAGTCAGCACGTCCCAGTGTGAAGGTGATAGTGCTGGCGTTTTAGAAATGAGTTGTTTGGGGAGCTTGGTCAAAGTGATTACAAGATAATGAGAGGATGGCTCCACCTGATTAGCAGATGGGCAGCCTTTGGTCAGCAGATCAAAGATGGACTGACAAGCTCCTCGTGGTGGCTGCCTGGCAGAAGTGAGTGACTACTCCTGGCTGAGGGACCAGGAGTGTCAGCTCATCACAGCGATGTCTGCTGGTAGGCAGTGGGGACAGCAGGAGTGCTCTTTTCTCATTTTTTTCTTGGTTATTTCCAGTGAAAACTCATTGGTCAGAATGGTCCTGTGGGTAATTTATGATGTCACGTGCAACCAAATATGTACTTTGGCCATTTTTCATGCATGTTGCTAATGATGGGTCACAGAGTCTCACTAGAAGGTTCTAAAGATTAAAGTCATCAGAGAAGGCAGCCCTGATGACTGATATTCTCTGACCCCATGACCTACCAAAGGCCATAGTACCACACTAAATAAAGCTGTCTCAGGCTCATCACTTCTCTTGGGCTCTAACACAGATTTTAAAAAGATGATCAAGCTTGTCTTACAGATTTTAAGGATTTATCTGGCATGTCCTTAAAGAGCCAGTTTTAACTAAAACTTATTTTTTTGTGTTAAAAATGTCATTTCTCTAATAGGAATTTGTCCAGCTTGTTCTTATAAAAAATTATTTTATACTAGTAGTCTCATTTCCCACCTACATATCAGGGTTGACTGGGTTAAATTTATTTTTAATATATACAACTCTGTATTATACATAGAATGTGATCTGTTAACAAGAGGCTCCTCTTTTTTATGATGTTGTGAAGTCCTCCTTGTAAAGTACAAATATCCAAGAACATAGGTGGATTTTTCCCATCCATGCAAGTAAAGACCAGTCCTGAATCTGCAATTCAGCATGACAATTTCTGTGTCTTCTTTCTGTATAAAAGGCACTGGAACACCTCTCCTCAGCTCAGTCTTCAAGGAACATGAATAATGGAGAGAATCCTTTTGATTTTCATTCTTTGTTGTCTGATACCTTACTGTAGGCATTTGAACCTGAGCAAAGATGTAAAATGCAGGGATAGCATCAGGAGTCACCAGCAAAGTGGGTGTGTTAGGTGTCACAAAGAGCAGACTCAGCTTCCCTTGTGAAGTCCAGGAATCCCAGTAATCATGTCAAGCTGAAGTGGACAGGATTACAGCAAAGGGAATGCTGCAATTTGCAATTTTCATGTATGCCTGTGAGTTGACTGTAACCTGGCAGGGAGCACAGGGAGCAGCTCCTGTTTTTGCTTGGCTGTGGGGTGCTCTGAGTGCCAGGAGCAAGGGGAACACAGAAGTTCCCCACTGCCTCCTCATGCCCTTCTGAATGTGGCACACAGTCGGGAAACCCCTGTGGTTTTTTGAGTTTTTTTGTTTGTTTGTTTGTTTGTTTCTTTTTGTTGTTGTTGGGGTTTTGGTTTTTTGTTTGTTCGTTTGTTTGTTGTGGTTTTTCTTTGTTTGATTTAATTTACTATCTTAACCAACTTAACTCTTAGATATCTGGCTTTTCTGTAAATTGTTCTTCAGTAGGAGACTGACTGTGTTATGACTCTTCATACAATGTACAATATATATTTAGCCCTGAACATTGCTCTTGTCATGCTTTTTAATTCACTGTGTTTTATGCTGCTAGCAACTTTGAAATTCAGTGGAGCCCTGCAGGGATGTCTCAGTCTCCTGTTTTCTATCTCCTCCGAGCTATTGCATTACAATCATCTGTCAAAGATGAGTGGGAGTCAAGGAAATGGAGCACCTCAAGTGGCTGACACTGCTGAGCAGATACCTTTCTATTTTTGCTGAGTGCTCACATACCTCCAGAGTACAGATGTGTCTTAGCTGGATTAGGTGCACAGAAAGTTTGTAACACTTTCATCTTATAATAACAGCAGTCCTGGTTGCATGGGAAAATGATACAATTTTAACAATTGCTATGACCTGTACACCAGGCATAATTGCATGTGCACTGTGGTTATACTCATTTAATGTGGTTAAAAAATTTATTGCACCTCTTGCAGATTAGCTAAGGCAATGAAATTCCTGAAAGGACTCAGTCTGACACAGAGGAATCTTCAGAGTGCACATACTGTCAGCATCCCACTTCCATTCTATAACAGCATTAGGAATGAGAATGTAGAGAAAAGAAACCATCACAGGGTTGTTTGTCCCAGAGGTAGTGGCTGGCATTGGAATCAATTGTGTAGGATCTATAATAAGCATGTGGCAGAAGTTTAACTGGTAAAATTGATGATTGCAGTTTAAGGGAAATTGTCATACCACAGAATACACTGTATGCTGCTAACAGCAGTGAAAGTTTAACTACTGCAGGTAACCTGTGGCCTAAATTAGTATGTACTTTTCAAGTAAGACTCTCACACTCCTTTTTCTTAGGATTTTGTAGAAGTGAGTTTATTAAAATAGATTGTAAAAGGCTTTATAAATATGTGTGTTTTCCTTATTCTAGAACAAAACACAAATGTCCTGTTCACGTCCTGAAAATTTTGAAGTGGCTGAATCTGTGTTGACTCCCTGTTTCTAAAACCAGTATTTTACTGGAATCTCCAGTTAAGTCAATTTCTTCCATGATTCATTTTGCTTAGCAACAGAAATGTAAGCTCTGGCCTCTGGCCCTAATGAAATCCTTTAAATGCAGTCTACATAGCAAAAGGTTAAGAGGGCAAGGCACAGTTTAATTTCCCAATAACACTTTATGGCAGTCTTTGTAAATGTACTTGCTTCTGGAGTTTTCTAACACCCCTTTCTCTGAAACTGTAGTCAATTTGCAGGCGAGAAGTTGCTGTATTAAAATTACATACATGAGAGAGGTTGGAGGGCAGTGCAGTACAGGACCTTCCTGCTAAATTGCTAATCCAAATTGGGCCTTAGTCAATCTCTTACAAAGTTGTCAACATCCAGTGACCTATACGAAATGAATTGGTAGCTTCAGTCCAGTTCCTAGAGAGGTGTGCACATCAGAAGAGCAATCAACTGGCACTAATTGGCACCCTGGGTAGCAGCCTCAGCAGAGAGCCAAAGGTCTGTAGAGGAATGGAGGCTGAAGTGCTCTCTCAACCTTAAAGATGGTCCCTCTGGGTCGGAGTTTAGGGCACGTTGGTAATGTCATATGTGGAATTTTGCTGTGCCCCTTGCAATGCTAGACTGGAGCTGTGTCTTGGGAACTGCACTTCCCAGGGTGTTTCAAATGCCACAGGGCTTTTTAAAGCCTGAAATCACTTCAGCTTTTCTTCAGGTGTAAACAAGAAGAGAACATTCGCTAAGCAATAACCTGATAGTCTGAGGTGTCAGATGACAACCACTCAAATTGAGGGATTGCACTGGAAAAGGCAAAGAGAGGGAATGAGTAGTCCTTGAAGAAACAAGTGTCTCATGTCCATGCCCAACGTGCATAAGTACTTTTGCTCTGTCAGTTTTTTTCACCTCTTGGGCTCAGAAAGGTTAAAAATTAGTGGTGCCTGAATGTTAAAAATATAGTTTCATTAGAAGGTCTGTGAAGTTCTGTTCATTTTAAAAGTGTAGTAACACATGGTCTTCCTCCCCTTGGAATTGTTCCCAGACCATAATAATTTTAGAAATTTTATTATGGGTTATTATTTTCCCAATAGCCTTGTATTTAAGAAGTTTGTCGTTTCGTTGTTCTATTCACACAGTTTCAGTCATTCAGGCAAGGTGAAAATAATGTGATGAACTCTAAGCCATCAGCCCATTCAACATGAGTGGAGTCAGTGAAGAAGCATTAAATTAAGAAATGAGTGATTAAATACTTACCTAGTACTAAAATACCTACCTAGTGTTTTAAGCCAGGCAGTCAAAGGTGATAAAAAATACTGTCCGAATTGGAAGTTGAGCAAATTTTCTCTTGAACATACAAATGAGTAATGAGCAGCAATGACAAATGTTTGGCTGTGGATGTCTGCTAAGAATAATAAATAGGTTTGTTCGATGGAGGTTGGTCTGTTTCACAAAACGTTTGGTGTCTTCAGAGAGCAATTTTTGTCCACCTATGCATCGTCCATACCAATAAAGATAAAATGAAGGTGTTACACAGAGCCTGTATACTTCCAGAAATCAGAGCATATACTTTGTCTTCATAGCTTTGCATTACTGGAGTCACCAATGACCTGCTGCAATTTTTCTCCCTCTATATCAGATAACAAAAGAAGCCAGGATCACAACCATAACTGAAATGATGGAGTTCGGAAAGTAGCACCCTTTTCCAGTCATACAGCAGCCCCCTTTCACTGCCTCCATGCTCTCTCACTGGATGATGTGGTGCACATTTATCTGACAGACTAAAACTGGAACAGCATGGAAGGTAAGGCAGTATTTGCATCCCTGAGTTGCGGGATCATCGACTGCTACAAAAGATCAGGGAGTTTGGAGATACACTCTGCTCTCAGCATTGCCAAGGCCCAATGCAAAAAATCATCTTGAAAAATGTCATATTCTTGTGTTTTAATGGTCTACTCTGAAACACAGTGGTGCTCTAAGTGTATAAGCATTACCATTTGCAAATTCCCACCTGTCGTTCCTGTTTCCGGAAACAGTATCCCTGGCTGCAGTCTGGACGTTGCCCCGGGTGGTGTCTGACTCTTAACCCAAATCAAACAGTCATTGTTCAGACACTGTCTGGCTCTCATGCAGTGGACAGGGAAAGCACAACAGCCTTCTGGTTACCTCTTAGTAAGCTGCTCCCGGGGTCCCCTATCCCATCAGTTCTTCAAGGTATGGGACATGGATTCAGCCTGGCTTGCAGAATCAGGAATTCTCATCCAAAGGCATTAAAACAAAACTGTTAAACACTGATAATTCTGTGAGAACTGCTACGTTAATCCCAGTAACCCTGTCCACTTTTTGATTCTGCAAGAGATGACACTCTCCATGCTTAGAGAATCTCAGAGGTTCTAGCTCAGATACAAAGAAAAGACTGAAAATATGACAGAGTGCTTGAAGGTGTGTGCAGACAGCAACAAGCACGCTCAGGATTACGAACTGCCCTGCTTGACTCAACCAAAATGGAACTCTGCCTTCCAAGGGCAGGATGTGGTGTGGATTTTATGACTGAGACCCCATTTATTTGATGCTGACTTGAATCTTTTTATTTGGCCTTTTAGCTTGAAGTTGCATTGTTGTTATCTCTGGACTCAATGGAAATAGTGACATATATATTGTGGATCTGAGCAACAACCAGTGTCTTCTGTGAAAGGGACAGAGAAGGAACTGCTCTTTAAAAAATAAATAAACAGATCATTGTTATGAAAACCAAAGAACAATAATATTTTTGCATTCTATGAAGAGTAGTTACAGTTATAACTATCAATCTGATCAAGTTAAGAAATTATATGTACATTTTGGGGAAAGATTTTTGATATTAAGAACAGTTTCAGGGAGGACTCTGGTGATGGTGTAATGTCTGAAAGAGGGAAGCAGCTAATGAGAGAGATCTCTAATACCTGTGATTCTGAATTTCTACTCTCTTCTGTAACAGTTTATAGTCTTATTTTTGAATGCTAGACAGTTCAGTTGTTCTAGTTCACTTCCCTAAGGAATTTAGCTTTGAACTTGCAGATTTTTGTATGGAACCCATACCATCTCTCAAAACTCATGTTAATCCTAGGGAGGACCACAAGAATCTACTAACATATGCACACTGCCAAAATAAATGATATTGAGATTCCTGAGCTAATCTTCTCCTTTGGTCTCGTGAACCCTAAAATTTATTTGGTAAAGTAGTCATGAAATATTTCTGACCACTCTGAAGTATCAGCTGCAAATAGCCTAGATTTTGACTTTCAAGATAAATCAGGAAATGTCAGGGTTTTTCCTCCCCTTCCAATCCTTAATGGTCTCCATAGAAAGCTTTATAATAAGGCAGTTCAGAGAGTAGCAGTAGCCATTCTTTTTCCAGCACTTACAGCTTTATATGTGAAATTACGTGACATGTTTTGTCAGCGTGTGGGAATCTCACTGTGTTGCTATCTCTGAAAGTATCAGCAGAAAGAGATGGCAACTTTTGTCTTACAGTTTTTCCTCATTGGGTATGGTTTTTCTTTTTCTTTCCTTGTTCTACCTAAAAGTTCACAACTCACGGTATTTTCTGCGCTCACAGAAAATAACATAAAAACATATTAATAACACATGGTCATGTCTTTCTTGCAGTGGAGCTCCAGCATGGACCTTGGTCTATTTTTTTTCTGCATTCTACACAAAACAACCCTCAAATAGCAATGTTTTGTGCTCTGGTTGTTGCTGATCTTGCTTTGATGGTTCTTCCACTTACGTTTCTTTTCTTATATTGTCCATTCACTTTATATTCTTAAATGTTTTTATTCTTTGATATTTTAACTGATTTATGGTGGATTTTTCAACATGGTAGAACATGCCCTTCCGTTTTTAACACATAGGGATGTTTTGGTTGTAACTCTGCAGTTACAACACCGAAACTTGATCTTTGAGTTTGTGTTAGATCCTCTCAAAGGAGGGTGGGGGGTTTTTTGTTTTATTTTTGGGTCATTGCAGGTTTGGATTTTTTAGGTGAAATACAGCCTACTTTTTGCAAAACACCTCCTTCTTTGCACTGAAGAGCACTTTCTTGTTTCAGGACTTTGTGATGTATACAGCCACATGTAAGAACAAAGCTGAAAAGCTTTTACTAGTTATTGCATAAAATCTATGTGATAAGAAAGCCAGTATTTTATACTGTAGATGGAGGTTTTTGGATCAGAAACAGGGGTACAGAAAGATTGTTTCACTGAAGATAAAGTAGAGCTCTGCTCTACATGGGGTAGAGCTCTGCTCAAATCTTGAGCATATTCCAAGACCTCTCTTCTTACAAGTGTAGATCATCATGGCCTCATCTGCTAGGATAGGAAATACATTTATAGCAGGAAAAGTCCAAGTTCTCATTATCCTAGGGAGGTGGGGAGAAATTACTGTAACCGTTGTCATGGCTATATTATCCCCTTTGTTAGGATGTTCTGACTCTATCCTGTGTGATCAGTGGTTTCCAGGAGCGTGGTGTAGGCTTGAACTAAACCCACCAAACAGTCCCACCCCTTTCTCCAGAGTGACTGCACACAGAATGGCCAGATGGGGAAGGTCTCTTTGCCTACCCAATTGCCATTCAGCCAGACCCTATACCTTGTCTGTGCACTGTAGTGGGTGTGGAGGCAGTTCCCAGGAGGTCAGACCATGGCCAGGTGGAGACAGGGTCACCTTGGGAAGGCAGGAGGATTTTAGCAGTTTCTACAGCTACCACGAGGTGCAGAAGAAGAGAAGGCAAGAACTTCCAGCTGGGCTTTCTAACCTTGCTCTGGCCTTGAGGCGATGAGAAAAAGGGCATGGCTGCTGCATATCTGCAGCCAGCAATGGCTTCAGTCGTTTCTGCAATTGTTGCAGTTTGTGGTGATGTCTCCAAGCTGGAAAACTGATTTCCTTGTTGCTGAGTGTGGATCACCTTCAGGCTGTAAATCTGAGTTGATGGTGTCTGAAACTGCTGCTCATTGCCAAGCTGTATGGAGAAGGTGTGCTTTTGCATGCATCTGAACACAACAGTAATGAAAACCTTTAAAAAATCAGTAGCAATTAAAATAATATTAAACATAATCAGTAGTCTATTAGTAAAGAATGACTTCTTATTATTCTGTACAGGTGTGCTTGATAGATATCAGGGGGATGAAATATATCTGTTTATGGTGTCTTTGTCTCCTTTTTAGTTTTTTCATTTAGCTCATGATTTTATTTAATGGAAGAGACACTTCTCACCTATTGGCTTGACAATTTACAAGCATTTGTTTGTGCTGAATTAAGCACATTTCTAAACTTTGTATGTTGCTGCTGACAGTTTGGGGATTGATTTTTATCCCTAGAGAGATGCCTTTTTGTCTTTAAGGCAAATTGAAGTTGACTGCCAGAGCATTCCCTGGTAAGGGAGAGAATCTACTTTAGGGATATTTTTCTACTGAGAATTCATTTTTAACTGAGAAGCTTCAACAAGGTCATGCTTTTCATGACACTGAAAAAAAAAGTTCACAGATAAAGAAGGAGCATTAACTTCAGAGAAAATAAATAGAAGCAAATATTACTAAGCTTTTTTTCCCTTACACTTCTCTGTCAGGGAAGTGTTCCTAGAGATGCAGTAGATAAAAATTCCAGACTTTTCTTCTAAAAGCACATGTTAAATGCTGGTGTGGGCAATGGCAGAAAAAGATTTTACCCATCCATGTGTTTTCATGTATGTTATGAGATTGAATTTTAAAACTTCTTAGCATTTTTAGGACAGTCAAATTCTTTCAAGAACAGATTCATTGCTTGTCCACATTGGCAACATGGGAAATGATTTGCAGACATGAATGGATTAATGTAATGAGCTGTGCGTGAGGATGCAGAATCTCCACCAGACAGGTGCTGTAAGAAATCTTCATTCACATCAAGAACAGCTAAATACTCTTTTTTTACAGTACAGTCTGTGGCTCTACATGCTGGTCTAGAGTTACACTCTAAACTTGGTCCAGCCTACATCCACTCAGTCAGCCTGACAGAGTTTTTGGATACAAACATGGTGTTGTTGCTATTTTGACAGGGATGCTGGAATTCATTTATGTATCTTTCCCTTCAAGGTCTTTTTGGCACTAGATTTGTTTCATAGGAATATTTTCTACAAATACAAATATTGTTAAAATAAGTGGTGTCTTTGTATATATCTGGTTTGGTTTCTGTGGTCAAAATGAACAGCACCTCTCCCCTGAATAGCAAAGCTAAATCAAACCATCCTGGCCAATGGGCAAGTAAAGTGAGGGTTTCCCTGGTGGTACCTGGCAGGTTACTGGTGAGGTGATGGACAGACCTCATTAAAATCTCATTTAATGCTTGTCTGTGGAATGAGTGCACTCTCTTTAATCTCTGTCTTTGTATTCACCCAGACTTCTAAGACCCAAGTGACTTAACAAAATAAATAAATAAACTTAGTCCTTCAATCAGGTGACAAACTCACACCCACTTGTTTTCATGTCTAGGAAATAAAACCAGCTGAAGCTGAAGTTTTTCACTGCAATACATCTAAAGAAGTAGTAAGAACCAGTTTCTTCAGGAAAGTCTTATTCTACTGGTTATAAAATCTTCTTAAAGGAGCTGCACATCTCTGCAGTCTTCCTTTAAGCCTTCTTTGGAATGTTCTCATTGGATTTTTCACACATTTGAACCCTAAATATTTCAGTTATCTCAGTATGTTTCTGGAGACCTGGCTATCAATTACCAGAATTTTCATTTGCTTTTTTGATCTTTTTTTTCCCCTTCTCAGATTCCTCCTATAAAATCTGTAACAGTTCTCTCTTAGCATCTACCGGACTAAGATATTTGCGAAGTCCAAGCAATAAAACTTCCAATATTCATCACACTGAAAAGAAAAAGATTAGAAACTACACCCTCAAACTTCTTCAAGTGTCTTTTAAATACAACAAAAGAAATTAATTGGCTGGTGTTTAGGATGAGGTAGGTGAGGGGTGAGAGGAAGCAGGGACTGACATTGTTTGGTTGCATCTGGTGGGCAACATCCCAGAGCCACCACACTACAGCAAAGAACTCACATTTTTTTGCTATGTTCTCAATGCCAGCATTTTATTAATTAGTTTTTAAAGTTTTTACTCGGCTTTACGTTGGAATTTGCGTCTTTTTTTTTGAAACAAATTTATCTTTAAGTTAGAACACAGCATTTATTAATAGCAGGAAATTCCAAGTAATCATATTGTGTCACTTTCCCCTACTACTTTTTATTGCACCTAGATGTTGATTTTTGTGAACTGTACCTTTTCTACCCTAATCAATCTTGTTTCTCTTTTGTACTTTTGCCTGAAGACTTCTGGTGTTTAGAATTAACTTTGTTCTCAGTCCTTTTCCATTTTGTGTACGATTATGCACCTAATTAAAGGTAATTGTTTCCTTGTTCCTACAGCATCAGCCAAGCAAGCAGATCTCAGCTACATCTGAGGGATATGGGAAAACTCCATCCTAGAAAAAGTGCAGCAAATACTTTGGTAATTTAGTATTTCATTGTCCTGTAGCTGTCACAAACATGCCCTAGATGTGCTTTACCTGCTTCACTAAGCTGTGGAAATCAGGGAAACCTGTGTATTCTGAGTCAAGGAATAGTAGCATGAATGTTATAACGCTGCCACTAAGGTTGTGAATCAGGTGTTTTTTTTTTTAATCAAGGCTTTAACATTTATTAGCTTTGTATTAGCTTTTCTCTTAGGTTTTATTTGTAATTAAGAATAAAGTGCATGATTTTACCGATTTACTGCGGCTTTTTCAAACTTCAGAATTCCAGGAATGAATTTTTATGTTTTTTCTTGGACTCAGAGAAGGTATTTTAACTTGGCCTAATCGTGGCAAAGTGCCAGTTTTCATTAATTAAGTTCGTAATTGTGGAGCAGGAGTGAGAACAGTTTACAGAGGCGGAGCAGGAGAAGAACTTTAAGTAGCATTGCATGGCGAATGAGATGCACAGCTTCCATTATCAACAGGAGCTGCATGTCTAATCCACCAGACTCGGCACTGCAGAAAATGTTCCCTGGGATGTCAGGTGTTAAGGGGAAGAATGGGCCTCTCACGTTCTTTGCACTTACAAGCCGGCTGTAACCTTTTGACTCTCTCTCTCTTTCTCTTCTTGAGTTTTGTTTCCTGAAAGGAAAAGGGGGTGGGGGAACTCAGGGGAAGAAGGCTTAAAGAGTGGAAGATCTGTTTCAAAGTACTGTAGTGTATTTGCAAGTTTTTTTTTTTCCCCTGGAATTAGTTTTGTTTTATTTCTTAAAGAAGCAGTTGCTTTTAATGCAGTGTTTACAGCACGACTTAAGATATGAATGTCTTGCTGAGTACCACTGTCAACACTATAAACTTTACAGATGTGATTCTGCCGCAAGTGTTTTGCACATAGCTTTTTTGTCTTTCTAACTAAAATGAATATAATCTCATTTAAGAGTATAACTGAGGAGGAGAGCTAGTTCTGTGAATAAATGTTACAGGTGTTGCTTTTTATATGGACCACTGTTATGCAGAACAACCCGCAAATAACAAGAAATCCCTTTTATTCTCAAAGGATTCCTTAATGTAGCATGATCATGTATTGATCACATTGAACTTGGATGTATTCCAAGCCTGAAGATCTGCATATGCAAAGAAAAGACTTTGTATAATACTTACACATTTCATCTTCTTGCTACCTCTGAGTTAGTAAGTGTGAAAATACCTTGGTGCAAGGAGTGGAGCATTTTCTTCTTAATATGAAAGATCACGCAACAGATAAGGGAGAAAAGAGGTGGCTAATTAAGGTAGACCTCTCCAAAATTCATTACTTTTGAGGAAAAAGAGCAGAACGTGGAAAAATATATGAAAACTTACATCACCCTTCCTTGAAATAGTCTATTCTGGGCTGATCCATATTAGAATGTAAAAATGGAAACACTGAGGTGGTGTTTACTTTCATTAATTAAAAAGAATCTTGCTCATAGCACAGCACCCTGAGAATGTTAAAGGAGTTTTATGTATTCCTGGCTCCCATCTTTGGTTTGAGGACCTCGTTCTGCTTCAACCTTTGTGTCTTTTTTTGTTAGAGATTATTTTGAAATGGCTCACATTGCCTTTGCATGGCTGAAATGTGGCAGCGATGGAGTGGTGCCAATGGAGGGGTAATTTTACAGCCAGCAATCAGGAAAAGGAAGAGTCCTTAGCCAGGGGACTCAACAGTGCCAGGAGGAGCCATTATTCTATTATTATTTCCAGTGTGGAAGCATTGTTTTAAGTTACATTAAAAACATCCTTTAAATTTCTTTGTTATTTGTGTTGTAAATTTTCCGTATCAACCTTTCCAAATGAAAGGTGTGTGAATGTATAACTAAGTGGACTGCTTGAGATGCATCTTGCTTTAGAAATTGTAGGTTAAAGGGAAACCTGAAATCAGTGGTAATTCCTCTGTTTTAGCCTGGAAGTTCACAGAGATTGGCCAAAGATGGAGTGAGTTCTCCATTTCTTAACACTTGCTGGGACCAACACTCCAAACAACCTGTCTCCTGACAAGCACTGTCCTCCCATATTTTTCCTATTATTAGGGACTCAAACCCCTTATGATTTAAGCACCCAACTCTATGTAAGCTTTCAGAAACCTTACATTTAGAGGGCTAAAAGAGAGAGAATGAAGCCTATATTCCTATTCATGTGCATGGTTTTGTATTTACCTCCTGGAGATTGGTGTATGTTGAAGCCTGTAATGGATTTGAATGATGTTTCAGAAGGTTTGATAATAGGTAATTTCCTTGTGTTCAGTTACTCAGAAGTCCAGTGTCAGTAAATATTTTATATTCAATACTGCTTTAATTCCACTATGTAGAGCATGTGTTGTGAGCCAGTATTGAAGGGATCCATTTATTGAATATTATTTTCATCATCCCTTTTTTATTGATAGATTTTGAGGAGGTGAAGGCAAGTGATATTTGGCATAAATGCAAAACTTGAAATAATGTCTCCCAAATCATTTGGGCCACTTGAGACACAAATGGGAACAGAATCCAAATATCCTAAATTCCAATCCAGCATCTTAATCCTGAGCCCATTTTTTCTCATTCAAAATTAAAGTGTCCATGATTATTATTTCTACTGCCAGGGCTTTCCAAGGATTTAAATGTGACCTAATTTATTAAATGCTGTCTTATGTGCAAGACAGAAATAAAATCCTTACCCCAGGGCACTTACTCAGTGTCCCTGATCCTGCAATCTGATCTCTTGAATGAATGTCTGAACTAACACAGGCCATGCTGCCTGTTCAGAGCGTTTCACTGGGATTTTAACGGAGAATGAACATGCAGATTGCAGGTTGTCTACAACAACCTCAATGAATTTCAGTACATTACTGCTGCTTTCTTGCATGGTTACGTGTTTCCCTGAGTCCTCTACGAGCTTTTGTGTAGCAGTTGCTCAGTTACTTTCAGTAGACGGTGAAGTTTGGGCTGAACTGTTTTTTCAGCTATGTATTAGCCTTGATCTGTGGCACCACTTAAAGATGCTTTGCGATGCACCTTGAGATTAAAGTGCATCGCCCCTGCGGTGCATTGATCTCGTCTGGCCCAGAAAGGGGTTGTCATAGATCTGCTTTTGAAATCAGGACTCCCTCATGGGTTTTTCCAAGGCATCATCTCCATGTCATTGGGTTGGCAGGATATGAAGCTGAGGGTCTTTTTGAAGTTTTCCTTCACACCAAGGGGTGTATACTTGTTGTGTGGGAATTGTGGTAAATTACACCCTCGTCTCCCTGTGTGTTCAGTGAAGGATAACTTAATGCAGTGTTCAAATATTCTGGACCTTTTTTAAAAGTAAATTGTTTGATTTGTTATGTTGGAGTATTAAAACGAAGAATGGAATCTGAATGCTGAGAACTCATTTCTTGCAGAGGACTGAAATACCTGGGCTGAACTTCATGAATAAATTAAACAGTCCTATAAACATCTATTCCTTTGTAGCTACAGACAATAGTCTTATTTTAAGGAACATGATCATGTGCTTCATCAAAAATCACTCATGCTGATATTATTTAGTTTTTGTATAATCGTAAAGCAAATATCATTTTGAAGTCTGCTTGTGTATCTCACATTTCAATCTTTTTTTTTTTTTTTAAAGTACAAAAAAGTTAGTTTTCTGCATCAGATGATTTGTTATTGGAAAAACAAAGTAACACTTCTTTACTCAAAACTCTTCTTCCAGCAAAACTGCGGAACGTGGAAAATATTTTCCAGCTTTCAGAGTTTATTTGATTTTGAACACTTTTGGTTATGTAAGTTTTAATAAGTAGCTTTGGTGTACCCCTAAAGGCACACCCCACACACTTATGTTGTGTGACCTAGGGTCACAAGTAATGGCTGCAAGCTAATTGATTGAGAAAGGCTTGTCTGACTGGGCCCCTTTGAGTCCTCCCTTTACATTCCTAAATTTCTGTAAAGGAGGCACTGGCAGCTTTGCCTGGAGAGAGGAGGGGTTGGGGGAAAGGGAGGAAGTTTCTCAGTTTCTGATTATGCGCAGAGTTTCCTTGTACCGAGCTTATGTTCTCCACCCACTACTTAGTAAGAACTCCTTAACAACTTAAAGCTTTATCCCTGTGAGTACCAGAAAAGTGATCTGAGTATTTATTGAGCAGGGAGAACAAACTGCTTGCTCCAGTCAGGGAGAAAGCTTATGGAAATGATATTAGACCTTCAGCAAAGTGCACAGCTGCATCATACAGAAGCTGAGACTCAAACTGACAGGCAAATAAGCCAGATCACGGAAGGGGCCTCTGTGTGGCAGCTCTGAGCTACCAAGTGTTGGACAACTAGGCAAAAAGTGCAATGGAACAGGGCAGAAAATAGCACACTAACTTCAGGCAACTGTTGCTTTTTCATGGTGAGTCCAGATTTGAAATGTTGTTTGAAATGTAGCTCTTTTTGTTTTTTCTAAAAACCCTTCTGTTTTACCACAGCAATCCTTTTGTGAAGCTCATTGTGTTAGAGATTATTTGTCCGGATGTGCAGTTCAGTTCTGACCGATACAGAAATGTACAGGGATAGCCCTTTCCTTGCTGCTTGCTCTCTCTTTTGCGTTTGCTTGCTTCAGGAGGCAGGTCCCGTTTCCAAAAGCTGGCTGCATGGCTCCTAATTTGGAAAGAAAGAGTTTTGCAGCCAGCACTTGGTGTGCAGCTGCATGTAGGTGAATGAGTGAACATAATTTCTATGCAGAGTTTTCTGCATTTTGAGCTTTGTGGCACCTCTCCATTGCTCCTTATTTCTCTGCCTTATCTTGAGAATGTATGGCACGGTCACTATGAAAAGAGCTTTGTGTTTGAATTCCTGGTGAGTCGAAGGGTCAGGGCCTATGAGTTATCTGCCTGCCAGCAAGTCTCATTGCTGTGTCCCTTTATTTTTCAAGCTGAAATAGAAAAAACATGTGTCCTCATCCCTTTTCTATAAACGTATTTTGAATTCAGGTTTTACATGCTGTTTGTGTGTGCTTTGTTCTTTTGACAAACTTCGGGTTTGGGGGGAAGCCAGTTTTATTCTCTCCATATTTATTTTATTTGCTCAAGCTTTCCTGCAGCTTTTTTACATTCCTTTGTTGTGATGCACATAATTTTTTTTCTTAAAACAACATTCAGTTATTTTGATTTCTGCCAAGAGAAAAAGGATTGATACTTGGATACATATTTCCAAAAATACCAGAGAACTGTCTAAATTTTAGGTAAGTTGCACAATTATGCAGAAGATAAGACTTCTGTAACATTTGACTCACTTAAGGAGGGAGACACAATACTTCTGGATAAGTTCTTGAACAGATTGTGTTGGATACCCTAGTCACTTAGTGTATTGGTAATAAATATCATCTGAGCTATAATGTAATTTCAGTTACTGACTTACTTTGAAAAAGCTACTTTATTAGCACAGCAACAGAATTAAACATTGCATGTTGACAGTAACATTAGAAATATGTTTGCAAAAACTGCTGAGTGGAGGAAATTTGGAGTAATAAATCATCAAGGCATGTCAGAGTTACTCTGTATGTGATGTTTTAAGATGTCTGTAATTTAGAGGAGAAATGAGTCTGTTTTTCCTCCAGCAGAAGTGTGATTCTGTAGAAAATTATTTTCATCATATATTTCATTAAATAAATAGTTTTCTTTAAAAAAAAAAGAAAAGTAACCAAAGTCGGTGCAAGAAAAATCTTTGGAGCTAAAGGGAAAAGGCTCACTTGATAGAATAATTCTAATATGCAATATAAAAAGTTGGTCAGATGAACTCTACGCAGAAGATATATTAATATCATGTCTTGACCAGTCTTTTTAAGTTTGTCTGCTCACCTGAAACTTGCTAGCATTTAGCACAGTGCCTGTTTAAAAAAACAAGGTGATGCTTCAGATCTGAGTTGATCTCACGTTGCCGTCCCTTTCAAGTGCAGAAGTTCGTGTTGTTCACCTCTTGTGTCCTTTCTTATTTGCCAGTTTGAGATCTTGAGTTTACCCATCAATTCTGAAAATGGTTTTAAAAATAAAGGGGGGGTAAATTTTGTCAAAGAAAGCTGAATAGAGATTTGAATGTGGTGCTGCAATGTACAGTGATCTAAATGGACCTCATTCTTCATGTTTTCTTATTGTGAATTGAATTTCTGCATATTTTGACTTAGGCTAAACATTAGACTTTCTACAAGAAAATTATTGACTGTGTTCTTAGCTTAGTTAAGGGTGTGCTTTTCTTTTAAGAGTTTCAGGGTTCACTTTGAGGGAAAGAAATATGTCCTAAGTAACATAAATGTGATTTCCTTCTTGGCTATACTGTGATGGAGGAACCCCTGCTGAAGTGTTCTTTACACCTTTAAAAACTGAAAGTAAAAAAAACTTTGAGGAGATGGTCTCCTCCCAGCTTTGATGGCCTGGAGAGTTGGGTATCCATCCACCTCCTGGTGGTCACGAGGCACTTGGGGAGCAGGGGCTGGTGGGTGCTCACATGTGGCCACCTCCTCCATAGGCACACGAGCAGAGGATCAATCCTTTCTGTGCTGTTGGATTTCCATTGGTAAAATAATGCACCACTGGTGTTGTGACACCAGATTAGAGGGTTATGAAACATTTCTTCATGCTCTGATGATCAGCCTGATGAAGGGGAAAAGGTTTAATGAGGAGGAGAAGAATTTAGCGAGGATTTTATGCCTATATCTGTTATTAAAAGGAGAATATCTGCTCCCAGTAGCTGTGTTCTGTGATTCACAGAATCCCTGCAATAATGATGTGAATGATGATTAAATGTAGTGTTCTTACTGACCATCTGAGGGATGACACAACTTAGTGTGACTGGCAGGAAGCTTAAACGTCAATAGTATATCTCCAAATACTACTATTCTCTCTTAGAGAAAGTCAAAGAATCATGATCTCAAACTAAAATATTTACACTGTCTTTTTTAATTCTCTCTAGCACCAGTTAGAGGAAAAAAAAAAAGGTAGTCTTGAAAAGGTTAAAACACTATTGCTTTATAGTGTTAATTTTTTTGAAAAGTTTGTATTTAACATTTTTAGTGTTTTTCAAGGAGTAACTAGGTTTATTTTGTGATTACAAAGTGATTTTGGAGGTTCACTTTTGGATTTGTTCTGTTGTTCTGTGTGGAAGAAGAAAAACTTTTATTTACTAGCCCTGTTCCTTTTATTGACCCATTCCTTAACAGAAACAGGTCTTCATGACCCCTATGGGTACCTTTACTGTCACATGAGAAATCATGGAAATTCAAGACTAACAATTGATTTTTCTTTCAAAGAATGGCAGTAGTTTATGCTGTCATGACAAGGTGATGTCTATAACAAGAGAGGAAGGAAAATTGACAGGTATACGAGAATTGTAGAATTCATGGAGTCAGTGGATCACAGATAAGATGAATTTAAAGTTAAAACCCAAACCCTACGTTATATCCTAGTAATTTTGGAAAAAAAATATTTTTAAAAGAATTTAAAAAGAAAAAAAACAAGGACAAAGAAAAGTTTCTTTCATCTTCTCAGCTACAACTCATGATCACATGGAATATGATCTTTGGGAGACCCAGATTAAGTTTCAGTTCGTTTTTACTTTCCAACAACATATTCAAACCATCAGCAGAAGACTATCCCAAAAGGTGATGATGAAGGTGACAGAAGAACAGATAAAAGGAGAAACATTTTTCTCCTGAGGTTATTTAAGTGATTATAATATGTGGATAAAATCAAATGAACACAGAGAAAAAGCAGAAGTAATCACAGATGAAGATAGGAGCAGTAATGAGAGAGGCAGGAACTGGAAAAGCAAAACAGAGGAGATCTAAAAGTAAAAGAATATTGCATGAGAGAGGACTAAAATGGTCTGTCAGGCACTGAGGTGAGCCCGTGCCTTGGGAATTGTCAACTGACGTGCTGTCTTTCTTCTGGTTTGTTCAGAAGCATTTCCACTGCTGGCAGTCAGTTTTATGCCTGAAGTTATAAATTCATCCAAGAAAATAGGCTGTTCTTTCCAAAAGTACGATCACAGCATTTCAGAGAGGAGAATGTTAGATGGAACCTTTCTTTTCCACCTAACATCCTCTTATATTATATTGCTCTGTCTAGTAGTGAAGGTGGAGGTGAGGATGGATGGTTACATGTGATATGTCTGGTTGTTTTTTTGGTTTAAGTTCCTTTTCTCAACTCCAGCAAGATTCCAGTAACTTTAAAAATTCTTGTAAAACCCTTTGGAAGGTCACTGGGCAATTCTGATTCTTGGATCTGAGAGAGATGCAAGCCATTTGGAACATGAAACATGAGAAAATAGAAAACATGAAATCTGCGAAGGACAAGAGAAATGGCAATGGACTTTCCTCTACCTCTCCTCTGGCCACCCACTTTAAATTCTTTTCATCACCCATGGCTTTATTCAGGACTCTGTCAAAGGTCCTCCTGACTTTGGTAGGGGTTTGGTGAGGTCAATGGGTGAGTTCAAAACTGTGGTCATGATAATTTTCAATGTATGAATGTGGAACCCATAACATTTTAAGGTTCCTCAATATTCTACTGAAAATGACCACACAACCAGAGTAGTACACTACAGTGCTATCTGCAGTTTCTGAGATACCTGCCTCTTCATTATAGAAATGTTTGGTGATTCAAGCAATAACTAGATGAGTTTTCCAATTCTGGTATTACCTTTACTATCTCTGTTAGTATTCATTATGTAATCCCAGTTTATTTAGCAATATGATAGAAACAGGTAAGAAATACAACTTGAAGTACTGCAAAAAGCACCCTGTTCTCCCTCTTTTAAGCCATTTTGAGTGACAGTATCCCATTTGTATTACCAGCTCTCCACATCTCTTAATCCAAGAAATGTCCCATGGACCAGAAATGTCCTGTGAAAGACATGCAGGCCCTGTAATTGGTTTCGTTTTGAACAGTGCACATTGATTGGTGTTAAATGATAAAGGAAAAGATAAATTAAAGAAGTACATGTCCCATCACTGTTGGCAATTTTCATTATTTCCAAAAAGCAGCACCAGCTAAAGACATCCTTCAAGAATAGTCCTTTGTGGCAGAGCTTGTTGAAGCTATCCCAGTGCTCTTTTGCTGTTCTCCCTCTTCCCTGCTGCCCCTGTAAGGGTGTACAGCCTTGGAAAGCTACTCAGAGGAATGGATCAGAATTGACTCTGATTAAAATAATGCTGAAAATGAGGATTTGGTTTTGGTGTATGTTTTATAAGTTATTCATGATTCTGACCTGGTTGTCACTGAGCATCTGTTATTTCAGCCTGTCTGTAATAAATACCTGAAATAAAAATCTGTGCCTTTAATAGAGGAGAGTAAGTTATAAATGATGAAAATGGAGGAGAAAGTGATCAGTGCAGAACTTTGTTCAGGAAATATACAAAATGGGGCACAGCAACATGACAGAATCAGTCTGTGTTGAAAATACGTTAGAATTTATCATATGGAAATCAGAGTGTGCTCTCTATTGGCCCCTAGAGCTTCTTTCAAGCTCTGGCTGGAAATTCACAAGGGAAGTTTTTTCCAGAAGTACCCAGGGTAGGCCCAGCTATTCCTTCCACTGACAGCAATAAGAATTACATGAGTATTAGGCAAAAACTGTAAAAATTAATGCTAAAGAAAAGTCGGATTCTTCAAATTCTTTCCTTTGTGTTTTTGTCTGTTTGTTTGTTTTTCATTTACAATCTAGTGCCAGTCTCTGGAATAAAAACAAGAAATTTGGCAGGATCTGATATCTTAATAATGTTTTAAGTTACATCAAGCCATTTGCTTTCCATCACTTTGCTGTTCTTTTAACTGTATTTTTGGCCTGAAATTTTTCATTGTGTAGTCCCAAACCACAGGTGATTCTTTTTTGTTGTTTGTTTTCCTTTCTTTCTTTTTTTTTTTTTTTTTTGTTAAAGGAAGCATGTTAAAATTATTTTAAGCAGCAGAAGTAGGAATACATTATATTTCTCCTTTTAAAAATGAAGTAAACAAAACCAACTCAACAAAAGTCTTTGAACAACAACCCTTGAAACAATGTAATCAACAGGTGATTTGTGGACTACTTTTAAGGGTCTGATGTAAAAATAAATATAAGTTGTTATATACTGGAGATGTTAAATCATAGCTACTTATTACATGTCTTTTGGCAATAGGTGTTAGGGTACATACTGTATTTTTTTTATTTGCTATGAGGATCCTATTACAAATTGGGCATCCCATGTGGATAGCACTGTCCTGTCCTTAGAGACTGCAATGCTGAAAGTGCTTGGTGTGAGCACCTAGCCAAACTTAAGGTTAACTTAGCTGGGTGCTGAGAAGTGAAAACACAGGAAGCAAGAACACCATCTTGGAGCAACTCACATGGAGAAGGAATGAACCCTCCCTCCATCTTCCACATTCTTCAAGTATTATTAATACTCAGTTTTGTTGTAGATTGTTCATTTTAATGCTGCTGTTGGCTCTGTTTCCCAGAAATGTTTGTTTTCAGTACTGAATCAGAAGTTAAGAATCACAATCAGTTTTTGCTATAGTTTTTCACAGAAAGAAGGAATGTCACTATGAAGCCTTCTGAGTGAGCAGGGCTGGCTCAAGTTTCATATGGGCATTGCAATATATGTTCATATGGAGAATAATACAGGGAGATGCTTTCTTTTTTTTTTCCTGAAGGCTTCCTAGACTGTAATTGTGTTAACTGAAATGAAGATGGGCTGGGGTTTTTTCCCCTCTTTAGATGCTGCCCTATATACATAATTACAGTAGTTCAATAACTTCTGCATCTCTCCCAACATTACAACCAGGTGATTGACAACAGTACTGTGACTCATAACTCAGCTCTGGCAGGACAGGCAGTGGCCATCTCCTCTGTCTTACCTCAAAGTTACCACTGTTTTATGGTTTTTTTCTTTTATTCAGCCACTTATATTCAAAAATCTGTTATTTTAAATAGCATCATGCCATATACTGCTAGATTATCGAGTACAGACAGATTTATTTTTGGCATATCAGCAGGTCACAGCAAATATAGCTTCTGAATTGCTTTTTTGAATAGAAATATATAATATTCTATAGAAAACCTCTAAACTGAACCAATATTTAATTATTCTGGTTAATATTTATGTATTAGGGAACAGCATGATAGTGACACACAGAATCCTGACTTTATTCTATCTATTCCATCTTTTATTTTATATTATTTAGACTTCAGCTCTGACAGTTTTGGTGGGGGTTTTTTGATGGCATGCTTCATTTTATGTATCAAATCCACTACTCTTTTGCTTAAAATTTGGCCAAAACTGCCTCCCTTCCAACATGCATCTTTCTGAACAAAACCCAAAAAAAGATTGTGAGCAAAAGCAATGCATGACAGTGTATAGGCAAATAGATTTATTTAGAGGATAAGAAGTTTACCTACACTTAAATTTTTTTATATTTAGTAATTATCTATTAAACCAAATGATGCTGTTACTTTAAATAGAGGGGTTTTTTGTGCTTCAGTCTTCTCAGAGATAAATTGAAATTAGTAAAATGTTTTATACATGGTCTGATGTTGTGACTTCAAAGAACTCTCTGGTTATTGGGGATGGACTCTGAAAGGGGAAATGTGTCAGCAGTTTTTTTGACCTGACCAAAACTGAAATGTCAAAAACTTTACATGGAAACTTGACTTCTTACCTACATTGAGCTACATATGGTATCTGTGTGTAGTTGCACATCAGACTGATCTTCATGTGGACGAGTCTATTCTTAAGACAGTCCAGCTACCAACTGTTGGAAAGAACTTCCAATTTTAGACATTGACATGGTTAAACACCTTCATTTTAGTTTAAATAACTTGAAAAGGTAACTATTTTATGGGAATTTAGTAACAGGAATGTAGTACACAGTACCATTGTGTCCGTCTCTGTCATCCTGGGTTTATTTGGAGTTTACTACAGAATTAAGAATTACTAAAAGTTTCAATCTACATCTGGATTTAGAAATGTCGAGGTATCATCTAGCTTCTTTGTAGCTTTGGGCAAATCACTTAAAGCATGTAATTTCTTACTGCTAAAATATTTTTAGTATTTCTACTTATTTTATAAATTAAGGTGTTCCTTTTTATCTCCAAGTACATTAACTTGATAATATCTATCTAGAGAGTTTCTTGGTATTTTTTTCTTGTTGGTTTTTTACTTTGCAAGTCTATTTATCTATGCTCTATGACTAATTATTTACATCTGGTTGGATGCATTTGTAGGTGATCTTTGGTATGTCTGAAGTCAGGAAGTGAAAGTCTTCTATTTTGAACTGTGAAGTATGGTGCATGTCACACTTAAAGTAAGATGCTGGATTCTTGCTGGATTGGAAGCAGAGTCACTCATCACAGTTCCTAAAAATGGATTTTAGAATCTATTAAAAAAACCCAAACAACCCAAACTGTGGCCTGGCATATGACAGGGCTGGTGAACTGTCACATTACCAACAGTATTAATCTTAAATATTTGTTGTTACTCTCACTAAGAAAGTGAGACTTCTACTAAGGTTTGTTTGTTTTTCTTTGTTCTTTCCTTTTTTCATGGGTTTTTGAACCCTTTCATCTCTCTCAGTTAAGTTTGAAAAGCTAAATTCTCAATGAATATCATGTTTTATGAAAATCCGTGTCTGTATGGAGGAAAAAAAACCCAGATCAGTGCCAATTTTGAGGAAGAGGCAGGCAGAACATAGCTGTTATACATTCTGTTTGGCAGTGGCTCAGTGGCCAAAAAAGATGTGTGCAGTCCCAGATTCTTCACAGCACAGTTTCTCCTGCCAGGTGATAGTGTAATAAACAATGTGGAGAGACATTGTGGCCATTTGCAGTGAGAAGAAAGAATGTGGAGATGCAGAGCAAAGAGCATAAATCTGAAGGAAAGCAGGTTTCATTCAATCTGGTGCTTACAGGACACCTTGGGTTTGCTATTGCAAAAGAATAAAGGACCAAATGCCAGAAGATCTTAAAAGGATGTAAATTGCTTGCTATAGGCAAACAAGAACATCTTGTTTGCTGGGTTTTTTTCTATTTACTGAGCATTTCATCCTGCATGGAAAATATTACATACTATTTCAGTCATCACAAGCTGCACTGAACACGAGATTTATACTAATCTTTCAAATGAGATGGGCCAACTGCAGTTAAGTTCTGTATAAATAGTAAGATGGGGATGCTGAGATACAAAATATGATAATAAAAGTTAAGTTGGAGGAAACCTACTTTTTCCAACTGTGAATTAAGCCAGAACTTGTTTCTTTACTTGGCTCTGTTGAAGTCAGCACAGACATGTTTAGATGAAGATAAAATCTTGATTTTTCAAGTGCTTCAGTATTTTCTATTTGTTTACATTTAAAATGCCTATGTATTCCATCTTACCTTGGACAGATTGCCTGCTTCTGTAAACTTGGGTTGAGTCTTTTCTAAAGATGAAAATTATAATCCAGAAAATATTAATGATTTCTTGTTTCTCTTATTTGAATAATATTTTGAAGAACACTTTAATTCTCAGCCAAACAAGTTTCATCAATGGATATGAATCACCACTGTCTTTTATGATTTTATTGATTATGTAGATATGGTTTTCTAAAATGCTGGAGCTTGTATAAGATAATTTTCCTTCTCCTAAAGTCATTCAAGATAAGGGAAAACACCAACTCATTTTCATTAGTATGCTTTTGTTTTACAAGCTGAATGAGTGCCAGATGATGATCAGCAGCAATCACTAGTTTAGTTATTAGAGGAAAGTAGAAAGGTTTCACATTTGAATATCAGTTGCCTTTTATGGGCTGCTTTAGAAAGGTACTACTTCTAAATATTCTCCTGGGCATTTTTCAAGAAATGGGAATGCTACCACTAGCAAGAGAAAAATCTTAATTATTCAGGTCACTGCAGACCTGAAGTCCATCCAGCAACAACTTTTGGATGGAATTTGCAGCTGAATTAAAAAAGTTACTAGCAACTAGGATTTGTCCTTTGAAATGCTGGATAACAGATGTATTTAGCCACAGCTGCCATTCTCCGATATCTGCAGTGCTTACAAGCTCAGTGCTCAGGACACAAGTCTCTTCCTCTCTTCAGGGCATTTAGGGATGGAGGTAAGTCCTTAGAGCAATATTCCCTTCTTACAGCTGGTAAAGCAGACCGTAAAGGCTACCGTGGGAATGGTGTATGAAGGTCTCTCCGTGGCTCCTTTTTGTGCATTTCTGTACACCCTTTTTGGTGGGTAGACCATGGGGATTCTCTGAAGGAAAAGATTCTTCGTACATGCAACAGCGAATTACTGCTTCCAAGCAAGTGGTTCTCTTCCCTTTCACGGCTCTCCCATTTCATGTCCGCTCAGTAACCAGGGACCAGGCCAGTAGTGCGCTTTTCCTTTTAGCAGCATGTTGTGATGTTAGAACTTCCTGAAAAACCATGTGTTTCATATGGTTTTTATATTTTAATCACATTTTTTTAAAGTGCTTCCAGATGTAAGCACATATTTGGTTACAGCTTACTGCACATGCTTACACACTGATAAACTGTTAAGGCCTGCATTCAACAGTCTGGAAATCCATATGTGACTTTGTATGTGACTTCAAATGCTCTGTTTTGGGATGCTGGAAGTCAATGGGTTGAGGTTGCTGGTTTTCTCAGAGGTGTTCAGCAACAGTTAGTGCAATAATTACAGTGGCTTAGTAATGTGAAAAGTCCTATTGCAAGAGAAAATGCTTTTCCTTTTCTTTCCTCTTCCATGACTCAGGCATCTACTCATGCTTCAGTTGGCTCTTGCCAAAGACAGACGAAGCACCCAGGCAATCAGAGAGGCTGGTTGTGTGCTTAGGACTTCCATATACCTGTGCAGGAGCACACAAAGCAAAACAAATGTCTTCTGGGCTCAGGAAATCCTCATGCAAGTGCACTGTGCGTGCAAATACAGGAGGTAAAATTACTTCATTAATTTTCCTTTTTATATCTTCTGTGATTGGCAAACTCACGTCTGTTCGCAACATCCCTTCACCAGAGATCCCTTGCTGCTTTCCTACCAGGCAGTCCTGGGCACGAGGAATGCCCCTGAGGGAAGCAGGCCACAGGAAAAGGAAGAGATGAGTTTCCCATGTTGGCACTGTAAAAGGCTCAGTCCTACTTGTGCTTCACCCATTTTTCCTTTCCAAGCGGGAATCTTGAGCAAGATAAAGCACAAGCAGTTCCCTTTTTGCTGATTCAAGTTTTGTGGTAGCTCAAGCAGACCTCTATGGAAAGCTGAAAAACGTAAAGCAGATCTATGTAGCACCTCTTGAGCGTGAGTGGTGGGAGGGAGATGGGTGTGGGGTTGGAGTTCTTTGGGTGTCCTAAAAAAGAGGAAAGCCATGAGATAGGTACCTAATGGCCACAGAATAGGCTTTGTGTAAGAAGTGGAGGCTTTGGGACAGATAGAAATTCTCAGAACTTCATAAGATGAAAAAATCAAGGACTAAGAAGCTTCTCACAAAGATAAAATCGGAGTATTTTGTAAAGGCTTAGTGAGTGAAAGCTGAGAAAAAGAATCTTAACTTGAAATATATATTCATAGTCAACCATAAACTGGGATAATCAGGAACAGACTGATGCTGTAGGCTGCTCAGGTCATGCCATGCAGGGCCATTTGTCGGTAGCTTGAGGGAAATCTTAAAAAAAACCCACAAGGTTTGTGTGAGAGATGCACAGAAACATCCATAATTTAACTGAAGAACTTCAAACGTGGTAAGGTGAGCTCAGTGTTGGCGTAGAGGCTGCATGCTGCTTGAGTTTTAAAAAAGGGACATCTCAAATGCTGATAAACTGGAGAGATCTGTACCAGTACTTCTATCAAATGGTGACTGAGAAAAACATGTACAACAGAAATGTACTGTGCAATGAATCAAGTAACACAGTTTCTATTCAGAACACAGCCCTGTGGGTAGATTATATAGAGTAATTTTAGCCCCCTTAGAAGTGTGTTGCTAGAATTACTCTATAAAGAGCAGAAATAGCAGAAGCCTGGTAATTACAGATGCTGAATTAAAAAAAAAGTGGAGCAAAAATATTTATTGCAATGAGATTGAAACACTTAAAATCTTTTCAGTTAGTCTCACATTACCCTTTGTGCACCAGTGGCATTTAAATTAAAACCAGTATGTTTCCATAAATAGAAAAGTTGGTTTTGATGAAGGCAGAATTTGTGATTAAAACAGCCTCCATTTGAAATCCCTGATTGCATCTATAAAGCAACTCCTTTGAACAGTATCCTGCTGGCATGCTGTTGATGACAATAAAGCTAAATATAAGTACAGAGAGATATCTGCAAATGTGTGTGTCCAGCTATATATTTATATATGTCACTGACTAATTGGAAGCAATTGGGAAACTTGACTTATCTAATTCAAATGCAGACGTGATCTTATGATCCCTTTCCCCCAAATCTGGTCAAACAGAGATATCTAAAGTTCCTTGTGTGGGAAAGAAGCAAGTGCCCACTCTACCCCACCTGTTATGAGCAGATTATAAATGCAATTCTGCCACAGTACACACGCTTGTGTGAAGACCTAAACACAATTGCTGAGAAGAGATATCTTGTAAGATATGTGGGCTGACACAGGCTGGACACCAATGGGTATAAATCTAAAATTTTCATGAGAGGTTGTTTTTTAACCTTATTTAACTTTTTTTTTTTTGCTATTTTTTGTAAGTAGTATGTCTTAGAGTCATTATTTCACAATATCTGCCTTGAAAAAGGTGACACTACTGTTATATTTTATTATATATTTATTAATTGCTTTTTATTATATACTTATTCATATAACTAAGATTAGGATGGTTTTGATCCATTAAATCCCTCCTGCTGTATCTGTTTTTTTTTTTAATTCTACAGTGAGGAAGTAAAGTTGATTAGTTTACATGTGCATTGCTAAGGCAATCTTCCATTAAAATACTTGTAATAAGGAAAAAACCATTGCTTGTATGAAACTTCATCTTTTTTAAAGGTGAATGATGGTAAAGTAACAAAGACAAATGTAAACTATGAGTCTGAATGCATCACTGATGTTGCCTACTTGTTTAGTATGTATTTAGAGAAACCTAAAAGGTTCCCCCTGTCAGTACTTTCAGTCAGCTGGAGTTGATGGCAAGATCTATAAGTCTTTTTTTTACAGATTTTTTTTTTCATTATTCTGCTTTCTCTGTTTTACCTACAACCATATCTTATTGTGTATTCATATAGTCCAGCGTTGATGTCTTTGATAGAATACATAGAGAACTTATTATTCTATAAAGGGGCAATATTTATACTGAGAAAGTAGGTATTTACTATTGCCTATCTAGTATATTTTTAAGCATGTTAATATTTTCTATAGTACTGAGCTAGGAAGAAAAGCAAAGAATTTTTGTAACCTTTTATTTTTTTTTTACGCCAAATAGTAATAATTTTCTAAATCTTTAATACTTCAGTTACTAAGCAATATAATTTTTTTTGCAAGTGACTTACTGATTGCAGCAAATGTCTAAAAATTCTCTTACATCAACGTTACTACAGATGTAGAGCACGTAGGAAAACCGTGCTGAAAGACCTGCACTAGGAATCACTGGATCCTTTAATGCAGATCTGTCTTATGCAAGGAACTTATAAAGGTGGAGTTGGCAACTTGAAGGGTGTATTGAAGTTTTAAAGCCCTGAGGTCATGATGTTGGATAAAAATCTTAATTTTCATTTAAAAGAAGAGAAAAAAAATGTATAGTCCAGATTGTTATAGAAAGAAATGTAAACCATGACTTTAGCATGAATTCAAATAAGCATTAGAAGGTAAGTTTAAAAGTACACCATGTTTTTAATTTATTTCAAAGTCCTAATATCACAATCCTTTCAAGTCTTACTTTGATTTTGTACATGCCAGAGTTTTAGCTTCTGTAGAGGCATATGATATGTATGTGTGTGTATATATATATCTGAAAGCAAGAGATCATCTCAAAATGTCGTCTGGTTTCTCTGGTCCTTGCTAGCTGAAGGCAGTGAACACATGACAAATGGAGCAGAAATCAGAGAGCAGAAAATGGTAATTGGCAATTTAATCAATAGCTAGACCACAGTGTAAATATCTGTTGATATTTGTGGTGTCTGGGATAACAGGAGGAAGGAGTTAGTGCTGCTTCTACTTTGTAATGCTTTAGCAATGCTTGTAGCCATAAACCTGCCTTAAAACACCAATTAAACAGGGTTTATGACTGCTTTGTGTTACTGGAGTGATGTAATAGAGCAACACGTACCAATGAAACCAGCCTGTTGTTTTGCCGTCTTTAAAATAACAAACCTGAGTAACATAAAGTAATCTGAGTGCCTTGTGTCTAAAAGCAACGGATGGTCCTCTCCCTCCCTATGAATTAAGAAGTTATTTGAGTTAACTAGTAGGTTATAGGCTGTTAGGCCCGTAGTATTGATTTGAATACCTAGCAGCTGGAGCATGTAGATGCTGGAGACTCGGGATGAGAAGTGCAGAACAGCTGGGAAAGGCCTTGGGCTGGCAAGGAAAGGAGGCAACAGCTGGAGGGTATAAACATCAGGGACCTGACAGGGAAGATTTAGATGAGGATAAAACCTTCAACTAGGAACAGGCTTGTGAAGCTTTACCTTGGTGGTAGGTGCTCCACACAGAGATTTTCCCCAAAAATTTTTATTTGGTCACTCTTAAGTCTTCTTCTTCTGCCTCTTTTCCACATCTGTATATATCAGTCTCAACTGGGTAGTGTATGCCACATTTTATATGTCATAATTTTACTATATATGTTATTATTTTCCATTCTGTTAATTTAAAAAATAAAAATTAAAAAGATATCTTTAATGAGTAACTCATCAACATCGAACTACATCATATTAAGAACCAGTATTGCTATGAACAGTACTTTTCAACTGTGATTTCTCATTAGTGCTTTTAAGACTATTTTTCAAAGTCTATTGAATTGCATAAGCCTAAGTATATGATATCATATATATATTGTTATGTGCTTGTAGACTAAAAAGAAAAAGCAGAACAAAAAAAGTGAGATCATTCAGGTTAACATTCTGCGTGAAATGAATTCCTCTTGAAATATGATTTTCAGAATGCAAGGTCCAATCTTGATTTAAAAGGGTCAAGGACAGAGAACATACCACTGTGTTCCAGTGGCAAAGTACTCATCCCTGTGTATCTGCATCATATATATAAATATGATCTAAACTTGACTGCTGGAACTTGTTTGTGGTGCTGTCTGTTACCTCTAAAAACCTCCTGTCAAAACTGATTTAGCCAGTGATCCATTCAGACATAATTTTCATAGGATAAATGAAGCTGCATTACCAAGTTTCTTCCAGTCCTTTACTTATGAGGCTCTTCAGTGAGTTTCTTGAATTGTGCACATCAGACATTGATATAGCCTTCCAACACTAGATGCTTGAGTGCCAAGTATACAGTTAATCCCAGTTCTTCAGTCCTATTCAGGCTTCTTCCACAGAGGCCTCCGGGGATGTGTTTTTCCCTTCGGCCCTGACAGCACATGGGGAGCTCATGTTCGGCGGAGTCATGTCCACTCTTAGTGCCAGGTCTTTTAAGAAATGTTGCCCTCAGCATAAACTCTCTCACTCTGCCAAGAGAACCCTACTCTCTTGTTTAATTTATAGATATGTAAATTGGTTCTCAGTGTGAAGTGACTTGCCCAGAGGCTCACAGTGGCAGGGCCTGGGAGGAGCAATCAAACTCCTAAATATCATACTATGTCCTTGCCAATGGACTATCAATTTACTTGTTTCTTTCCCTGTAATTTATGTATGACTGAATATTTGCCTTTTTTTCCCTGCATGGACTGAGGCTATACATGCTCTTTCTTTTAGATTTGGTCTAGTTTCATCTGTTAACATGGTATAGTTTAGGGTTCCAAGGTGATAGTGCTATTTCTCTAATCATGTTTATTATTATTACTATAAAATGTTATTTATAGGGTTAATTATTTCCTGTAGTTGTGTGATGAATAAAATATTCATCTCAAGTACATTGTGAAATTCCTCCCATGTTGTTTAATTTAAGATTAAATTTCTTTCATTGCTGCCGAGCCCTGTTCAGGGTGGTACTCTTTCTGTGCTTCCTCTGGAGAGCTGATATCATGCTGGTTTGGAATATTCATTAGTTGTCCAACCCTTTTTCCAGAGATAACTCTGGTTATGACCATTTCAAATGCTTCTGCTTTTAAAAAGTGCACTATGATATTATTTATTTCAAGAAAAAGGGGATTGAACCTGAAATCTCCTTCATAGACTCTTCATACAGAGCAGGAAGAGGAGAGCCCCATCTTCTTGGAATGGATTAACATTACCAGCATGACACCCTTGCACTGAGGGCAGAAGCTATTGTTTCCCTTCCCAGGTGTAAGAAAACTATTCCCTAGTGCTAAGTAGAAGGGTAGGACTTTTTTGGTTTTTTGTTTTGTTTTTTTTTTTTTCCTAATTACTCTGTGTTTAAAAGCTCCTATTTGAATGGAGCAAGTGTTTTACTGGGGAAAAAAAAAACTAAACCAAAATAACTTGATTCCTTAGGATATCAAATTGTATGTGAAAATGGAAATGAATCCAAAGAAAAGCTAAACTAACTTGAAATTAATAGGTATTTTTAACAATTCCTTGAACAGTTGTTCACCTTCCTGGAAATGAAGGAGGCATCTCTTATTATTTTTAGTTGTCACTTTCTCTTGAAGCCCTTTGCTAGAGCAGTTGTTTGGTGTGAACTGTACAGGTTGCAGGTCTGCAGTCAGGCACAGCCCTGCTGGGTCCTACCGAAGGGCCAGGCAGTGAGTGTGGAGAGCAGTGAGAGTTGTGCCTGCCTGGCACCACGGCAGTGTGGTGTACTGATGTTGGCAGTGACTCCCTGTTCCTGGTCTGTTCCTGGTCACCTGGCATCCGTGATGGCCTCTGAGGTCTCCTGTTGCTGGTGGGGCAGAATTGTTGCATGCTGTTATGCACTGGCTGGAAGCAGGAGGGTTGAAACTTCACCGGGACTACTTGTTTGCGCCATGAAGGAGGTTACGGGCATGGTGAGAGGGGGGGAGAGCTGCTATGTTGAGGGGAATCAGGCAGTACAGACAAGACTCCAGGGATGTAAGGGGGTGTAAGGCTCCTGGGCCGCCCTGCCATGGTCTGGAGCATTGTGACATGGATGCTCATCACCTGGAGTTTGGATTGTTCACTCTGGTTCTGCCAGGTGGTGACTGATGGGGCCAGTGGAGAGGTGACAGTGCTCTCTTGGAGCTAAGGCACATACCATGCTGGGTCTGGGGGACCCTGGGGCCAGGTTCAGCACAGGCTGCTGCACCCCTGTGCTACATTCCCTCTGAGGGTTCCAGGCTTTGAGGGGTGGCACAAGGCACCCCCAGCCTTGTGATCAGGATCTGGCCTGCAGTGCTCTGGGCCAGACCATAAATACCTTCAGCAGCCTCAGTGGTGCCCAGAGGGGGTCACAGACCGTGCTGGTTCTGCTTGGCCACAATGCAGGGAGCAGGAATGGGACATTCTCCCTCTTCCCCCTGCAATGCAGGGGCCTCCCCCCACCCTGTATGCCCCTGCTCTGACCTGGACCCTTCGCAGAGGGGGAACACAATGATCCCCACAAGGTATTTTAGGAAGAGCAAGACCAGCAGACAGACTCTTCCTCTTGTAAAATATCTCAGTTGCTGGGCTGGCTGGTGTGAAATGATGTCTTGTGGCAGTTCTTGAGCTCAAGAGCAGATGGTATCTATGTGCTACACTGTAAGTGCAGCAGAAGCACTTGGAGGATTAAAATGATGACTCATTGGAGCAAAGCAGGACAGGGAGATGAACGCTAGAAAGAGATGGCATTAGTCAATACGAAGTTGTTGGCTTTTTGGAGGCATTCAAAACATGTATTTTACACTACTTGGAAGTGGTAAGTTCTCAAAGTTGTAAACCTGCTGTCCATACTATATATTAAACTAAATAAAAGACAAAAAGACAACAAAGGCAACCTCTTTTTTTATTTTCTTTTTTTGGTTTGTTTTGGTGGGGTTGTTGTTGTTTTTGGTGTTGTTTTTTTTTTAATCTTATGTTTTGCTTTTCATCTACCAGGTAATGAGTCCCTATGAAATTAAAAAAACAATCCTTGTCTGGCTTGGGTAAATAGAAAGATTGGCTTTCTTTAAGTGATTGATTACTTTTAAATTACTGTGAAAGCTCCTTTTAAATAGGTCAATATAAGTGACAAAGTAAGCAAAGCTACTCCTGTTCCCCTTTTTGTTGGAGGTAGCCTTAAAATTTTCAGCATACATTTATGGTGTGGAACTTAAGATAACACACCTTTAACACGATTCCTAAGTGATACAGTTGCTGTGAATGAGGTAGAGGTGACACATGTAAGGATGTTTAAGGACTTTTCCAGTTTTTCTTTTAGATACAATTTTGTAGGAGGTTGTAACTTCTGTGAAGCTCAGAAGCTGAAGTGTTTCGTGCTTTAGAAGGTGGATTTTTGTTATTGGGTTTGTTTGTCTTGGATTTTTTGGATTTTGTTTTTATTTGGTTTTAGGGACGAAAGTGTATGATAATTATAGCATCTCTGATTTGGAGACAAGGGAGAAAAATACTTTAATATTTTTTTCGGGTTTTTTACTTAACTTTTTTAAACTTTCTGTGGCCAAAACAGCTGGGAAGAAATGAATCAATTTTGGCAGGGAATTCTTTAACAGGTCGTGATGAGACTGGGTTTTATTTTCGTGCCTTGTGAACTACTAAGCATAGAGAGTATAGTTTAATTATGAACATTCAAGCTGCTCAGAAAAAAAGTCTGCGAAGCATGCTCATAGACTGGGTTAGCTGCATGTTGGAAAGTCAGAATTTAACATAACAGTAGGAATTAGAAAGATAACTAGAAGTAGGCATCAGCAGATAATGTAAAGCATACCAGGGCTCAGGTAAGGATTTTGCTTTTTAAAACTCAGCGTTGATCTCCTCCTTACAGTTTGCTATAGAATAATAAGTAGTCCTATGACAGTGCCTGCCAGCAAGGTCCTAATTCTGCAGAACAGCCTATGTAGTGACTTGATTTATGGCACCAAGGTTTAATAGAAGATTCAAGCATATCTATTCATACAACCTAAAGTTTCTTTGCTGTTTGACTATGTACTGTTCACATTTTGTAACTGAGATTTACGTGGAATTATTTACACTGTTTGAAGTAATCTGTATAGTAATCTTTCCTTGCATCTGAGGATAGCACGAAGTTACTGTTTTAAAACTAAGGAAAACTGTTTTATAAAATGGATCTCTTTTCTGAGCCTCTATGTGTTTGACTTGTCCTGACACCAATGAAGTAGAGGAGCTAGGCCCACCCAGAGACCTCATCCAAAGAGACCATAGACCAAAAAAGCAAATTTTACTTGCTGGTGTACCATAAATGTTTCATAGCTCTGGAGAAGAACTGTCTGACAAGTCTAATGTAATAGAAAATATACGTGAACTGCCAATAGTCAGAAATGTGAGGGGAGCTACTGGAACAGATAAAAATCAACAAGGTTGGCTAACCTTACTGTAGAATCAGAAACCCCGTTCCTTTGCTACGTATTTCTTTTCTTCTAAACAAATCCTAGTGCAACTTCTTCCCTGGTCTCCCACCAAGTCTCTCTCTTGTTCCTGTCCATCCTGTTTTGTGGACAACACAGGTGCCTACCAACATTTCTTCAGAACTGCCTTTTTGGACATTGGTGCTTCCTCTCCAGAGCAACATCTGCTGAGCCCTGAGTCACCCGGTGTCTTTCCAGGAAGAGAGGGACCATGACATTTGTACAACTTGTGTCTGCACTTGTTGCTGCAGAGGAGAACTTAAATCCACATGTGGAACTGCTTACTCAACCCAAAGTTCAGAAGGGATTTTATGAGGACACAAAAAACCGAAGTGGCCTCCCAGAGGCAGCCGGGGCCTGACGTCTTTGGCCTTGGAGGTTGCCAAAGAGCTGTCATCTGCAGAATGAGGCTTTAGGAGAATGGATAAATATTTGGGGAGTGCAGCAGTGGAATGAGCCTACTTTACTGTGTAAGTTGTTTAATGGACACGATTTGACAGGCAGAATGTGCAGGTCAGTCGGCTGCCCAGTGGGGAGTCCAGAGTACCTGTTTGTGCAGTGAGCAGTTCTCTGCCTGGCCGAAACCCTCAGTTTGTTACAGATGTTTGGTATACACATATCTTTACAAATTACTTGTATAAAGTTCAAGCTGTAATACTGGCTAGCAGAAAACACATTTTTAAAACGCGTTTGTAAAAAGCTAGGAAACCACTGAATAGTAGTTATCAAAAAATCTCATTTTCATACAATTTAACTTACACAGCTGATGGTCCCAGGTTTTTTGTTCGTGTTTGTGTGGCTGGTGTTGCAGTGGACTAGCCCATAAACATGATGGTCGTCCACACCAAGAAGTACCGCTGGATTCTGCTGATGGTTCAGGTCAAATCACCCTTGAGTAAACAGTAGTAAATGTCCATTTGTTTAAATCTCTTATGTTTGCTTCATATGTCTGAAGCCAAACTAAAGATTTGGCACTGCACTTTCATTACATCTTTATGAGAACAGCTGCACTGTGCTGAAAGCTTACCAAGATCTTAAAACTTTAAATGTAGCTCTTCAGAGTAAATCATAGTTAAAATTGAATGCATCAGTTTGCTTGTTTACATTAGCACATATTAGAGTGCAATAGAAGCAAATCTGAAAAGCAAAACATTTTGCTGAGGACCTGATGTGCACACCTGGGGACACTTTTGAAGCTTTTACTTCAGATTAGGTTCAGGCTGGTTCTGTGGACTGAGTATTCATTTACACTCACAGAAAATATTTTTCATAAGCTAGCAGCCCCACTCTTTTTTTTTATTCTTATTTTTAATTAATATGTGTGTTTTTTCTCTGTCAGGAGATGCATATGATGTTCTGACATAGGTTTGGGTTATGTGCCTGACATATAGTAGGTTAGAACAATGAAATGCAAATTAAACTTATGTTGATTCAAGGAGAGTTTTAAAATGAGATCCTACTTTACAAATATCACACATTGTGATGAGGTTTCACTACATATTTTAGTGAAATTAATGTTTTAGGCCCATGGAGATTGCAAGCTGAAACAGGTTGCAGGCCATCTGTTCCATATGTTTTCTGTGATGGTAGCCAGTTCCAGGTGCTTTGGAGTTTAGAAGTCCTATATTAGATGACTGTGGAATAAAATAGCCCCAGGGCAATGTCTTTGAGTTCCATATCAGGTTCTCTGTTTGTTCTATTACCTTAAGCAAAATATTTTGAAAACATCTTACTTTGAAAACAAATATGGTTTACTTCATGCAAATCAAGACATTGGTAATAAAAAAGACCTCTCTGTATCCGAGCTTTAGGACAGATGACAAGCTTCACCACAATTATCTTTAAATGACTTAGAGTATACTCTAAGAGATGATCTAAAAGTTATAAGTTTACTGAAGTTAATTGTACTTTTTAGTGATGAAACAAGTTTCTATTCGGCTCCATTACTTGGGTTATTGGGTCCAAACCAGCTATGGAACCACAATATCCATTCTCTACTGCACAAAATAGTTACTAATTTGTAGATATTAATAAAATAAAAATCTGTGCTCTATGCGTGAATAGAATTTTTTTAGAATTTTGCAGGCCTTCTGTATCAGCAGATATCTTGAATCCCTTGGATTATGCTTTCTAAAGTTGCAGCTGGGACATTTGAAAATAATATTTTAATACTTGAGGGAAAAAACCCCCACATATCCAGTGAAATGGGCTTCAAAGCAATTGCAGTGTTAATTTTTTTCTGTCTTTATTTCCTAAAATTACATGCAATATTTCACAGTACACTGAGACTTTCTATATTTAAACATTATTTGTACACCTTCTTTTGCCATTTGCAACATTTTTTTCTCCTGTTCACTTCAGCATGCATTTATGAACCAGCACATTTCATTAGACTTCCCTTTGACATTTGTAATTTTTTTTTAAACTGGAAATGCAGTAACTTGTCTTAAAAACCCCTGCAGAAGACCTGATTTTTCTCCATCTGTTCCTCCCAGTCTCACAGGGAAGAGCGGGAGGTCTGGTGGGAGGGATCACTTATGAAACCCAAGTTGGTGCTCAGAAAACACAGTGTCCAAGACAGCAGTGAAACTTTCCAGTTGGAACATGGGGTGGTCATTTCTCCTTTCTCGTCCTTCCTCTGCTTCAGGGAAGTGTTGAACACCATTCACAGCTGGCTTAGCTGTTGAGGGGAAAGACGTGGAAAACTAAAGCAACTGGTTTTTAGGAAGCCTTTTTTTTTGTGAAAATGGGGTTGAATGCAAAGCGTTTATGTTTTGGTGTGAGTGTGGTATATAAAACAGAATGACGCTGAAAGGTGTGTGTGTGGCAGACTGCCTACATCTCTGCCCATCTTCCTGTTGCTGTTTTCCAAGATCAACGTGAGGACATCTTGACAAAATCCAGTTCTACCCAAACCTTGTGCTTTTGTATTCTGTTGAGCCTAACTGACATTCAGAGCTTCAGTAAAGGTCCAAATCTGCAGGTCATCTAGCTGGGCCTTTTGTTTCCTTTATCTGTACTGCTTCCCACTCTCCTCCCAGTAAGTAACCTCACACTCTCCTCAAACTGTTTTAAATTCTTGCTTACTCAGAAAATCACTCCAGAGGTTCTTATTTCAATAATATTAACAAAGCTGTCTTTGAAGAAAGGCAAAGCTTGTAATAAGGAGCAATGCCAGGAGTTGTGCTGGTTCCAGTATTGAAACCAACCAGTGAAAATGAAATTACTTTTCACTTTACTTTGGGACAGAATGGAAGAATAAGTCTTTGCAGTGTGATTACTTAAGTAACATTTACAGGAGGTAATACCATTTCATTCGGTTGAATAAATAAACCAAAAAGCTCCACCTTCTTATCATGTGACTCTTTGGACACTTGGAAATTCAAGACAGTGAATTTTTATTCATGTGTTTCTTACTAAGCACATATATTTTGAATTCTCTAAAGCAATAATATAAAGATGAGAAATTAATAGCTTGCTTTGGGGCCTTTGCTGTGGTTTCCTGCAGTGCATATCAATGTCTTTTAATATATCCAGGAATGGTAGGGAGGCAGAAGTTGGTAGAGAGAGAGACTTGAGCAGAAACAAGAGGACCTGTCCAGAAACTTGAGGACCCTTCCAGAAACGTTTTGCCAGCTTCTCTTTGGGAGAAGATAGCTGATTCATGTCCACATCATGTACTGTCTAATGCTGAGCTGATGACCCTTACTGCGTCTACACGCTCCCTTTTAGGGAGAGCACGCTTCTTAAGGGCAGCGTTGAATTGGAAACAACTTTATGGACTTGCTTTTTGTTATGCGAATTAACTACCAAATTACTTGTCTTTCTACCGTGTTTATGGACTTGCCCGTTTCTTATATGAACCAGTTTAATTGGCTGTGTCAGTTCCAGTGCTTGCAGAAAGATTTACAAGGGTTGATCTTTGCTGATATTTCCACTCCACAGTCTCCATTATACGTAGTGTTAGCACTCCACAAGGGAACACACATAAGTGGAGATCATGCTGTGATAACTTCTTAAGGATTCTGGCATTGGGGGGATGTGTGTTGGTGTGTGTGTCTTCCTTGTCCTTATAGCTAAACATTATCTATAAGTACTGTAGCTACATAAGAAGTACTATAGCTATATTAGAACTCACGTTATTTCTGATTAATTAGCCTTCAGTTTATTTAGTTCTAGTTCCTAGTTGAATATACTTTCCTATTTAACGGGAATAACATCTGGTGAATATCGTAAGTAAAATGCTGATTTAAGAAACACAAAGAATATTTTTAAATATTAGCAGTTACAGTTGTAGCTTTAATAATATTTTGTTTCTAGCAATATTAAAAGTCCAGATTGCTGTTTAAAATCTCTTACAGATTCCTTTAAATGTACCTCCAGTTAAAAAACAAGAATAAATCAGTAGCACTGGGTTTGTACACTGATTTCCACCAGAACTATAAATAATTTTCTCATGTCTGATTGTTCTCCATCTTTAGCTTTTTGGATGCCCCTAGTGCCAGCTTTCCTGCTGAGCATGTCCCAAAGCAAAGAGTTTAGGTTTTGCAGGTATATGAGGGAAAACTACCATACTGATAGCTTCTCATTTTGGAGTCTGATTCCTCTGTGTTCTGTGAGAGAATTACCCCCCATTTATGTGGGTAAAAGAGATTCTCTTATAGGAAGATTGTAGGCCAATGTATTTGTTTCTATAGAGATTCGAGAATCTGTAGTAGAGACAACCTTAATCATTATTTCAGGTGATAAGTATTGTTCTCCTTAGTGTAAAGTAATAAGTTAGGAAATTTTTCAATATTAACTCAGGTGAAACCTTAAACAACACTGACTTTTAAAACTATTATTTTGCACTGAGGAGAATGTTGCTATTTTTCTGACCTATCATAATTGCTATCAATTTTGGTGTAGCACATCTCACCTACTTTAATATGTAAGTTTACAAAAAGAGATATGAGGAGTTTGGGTGTTAATTTGTAGATATGGGATATTTTAACATTCAAATTGATTGTGCTTTAGTAGTCTTAGAACTATCTGTGCCAGAAGAAGTAAATAAATGCAAAGGAGTATTATCAGTGCCTTCTCAAAAAGGGGCCATTGAAGCAATGGGGAAATGCCTTATTCCTTGTTAAACAACACTGTCAGGTGAGTTCAGCCCAAGGACTTGAAGGTAACTGTGAACAGAACATTTGGTGTGTGCCTTGATGATTTGATGCTGTCAAGTTACCCTTTATGGGCCCAATAGTGTTGAAAATTTGGAAGGCGTCAATTCCAGCGTCACTTAAATTAGCCTCCCACTGATGTGCTCAGCTAGATCTCAAGCCAGAAATCATACAAAATTAACAGATCTCCAGTCAAACTTAGTAAAACACATGCTTTTCTAACTGCCTTTTATTGCCTTCCTTTTCTAGGTCTTTAGGGATTTTACACTGCGTATCTGGAAAAACAAGTCACCGTTTAAACACTAAGTCTACAGCTTGAATGGTAAGGGGAAGCTACATTACTGTGTTGTTATTACTCAATTAGTGTGGAGCTGATGACCTGGGTGAAGGAAGTGCTATTCTAGTTTCTTTACTGGGAACTGTCGTGCTTTGAGTCAATATATACCCCAAAGAACAATTTTTTTAGAAATCACATAAAGCACAGTTTTTAACACTTCCATGCTTTATAACTATGAGCTGGCTGCTAAAAGCAGTGTAGAGACTTTTCAGCTCTTCTATTCTTGAGCTTTGTACATAGGCCTTCTCTTATACAGATTTCTATTTTTTCATATATTTAATGTTTTAAAATATCTGTATATGCTTCTTTAGAACTTCTGTTTTGTCCTGTCCAGTTTTACAGTGATTTTGCCTTCAGGCTGGCAAGTGTTGTCTCTGAACAGTGCCTAGCATTTTCCATTCTAAAATCCTACTTTCAATCTATTTCTGGAAAACCGTAATTTTTAAAGTTAAAATTATCCATCTTTTTCACTCCTTCCTTTCTCTTTCCACCAAAAGGCTTCAGTAATTCAGGAAATCTGGTCTTCTGCTAATATTCAGGCAACCTCTTAGAGAAAATATCTTCTGCCCTTTCATTACTGTAGTAAGAGGGCAGAAGAGAAGGTGCCTTTTATAGTACTACAGAAATTGCTCAAATTTGCCCAGCTTGCTTCAATTTTTACATGCTCAGTGGAAAGCTCTAGGCCTCCACAGCTGGAGTTTATTTTCTTTCTGTGTTGAATAAACACTAACTTAGGACTGGCAGAATATTTGCTGCTTCAATCAGGACCTGCTTCAGGCAAATTTGGATTTTGGTATAGAAGCCCCAAACCAAAAGCAGGTTGACTGTACCTTTCCTGGGCTGTCAGTGACTGTGCTTCTGGGTTTGGCTCAAATGCAAACTAGACACAGAAGGAGGTTAATTAGGTTGGTATCATTTGAGAGATAATTATGCATGGAAAGCAGGTCCAGAGTTGTGTTTAAGAACTCGACAAGTACAAGAGTGCATCAAATTAGGATTGCCTTTAGAAAAAGAAATTTTTATTTATTACAGTTACTCTGAACCAAAAGTCAGGTTTTTTAACAGTAATTATTTTTAGCACACAGTTAATTGTAGTTATTTATAGCCCTCACTGACTGTGTATTCTTGGTTTGGTGTGGTGATAATTACAGCATTGGAACAAAATAGTATAGCTTCAATACACTGAAGTTTGAACAACTGACAATATTATCCATGCAGAGTACAGGTTTCAGATCCATTTCAAATTTACTGAAGGAAAAGTAGCCCATGGATTTCCAAGGGGATCTGCTCTAGTCCTTCATAGAAGTGCTCTAGACTTTTTAATGTCACATTTCAGTAGGTCTTGCAAGGGCTCAGTTGGTTTGTTTTGGGTTTCAGTGGGTTCCTGAATACTTCAGAGACACAGACATTTTTCATATTCACCTTTTTGGCCTGAGCATACTGTGGTGAACTCTGACACCAGCTCTCCGGTCTCTCCAGTGTAACCAGGACAGTAGTCAGGGGAAAAGTGAAGAAACAAGATTCAGAACCTTCAACTATTCCCTGAATTTATACCTAAGTGAAAGGATGAGCAAAAGATAAAATAGAAAGGATAACAGAGATAAGACAATGGCAAAATTGGTTGCCTAAGTGATTACAATTGGTTTATTCATATCAGTTACTGCATAAATTAGGTGTACAAGTAGGGGATCATATAGAAGCTTAGAGTGAGAAGAATCAAGAGACAAAATTTTGTAAAAGTGTCCTAAAAATATTATTAAACATCCATAGATAGTAGAATAAAGAATAAAAAATCTGACCTTCTCCTTTGGGTGCTTGTCTGTAAAGTCTCTGGCTACACAATTTATCTTGAATCTTGTTTTGGGACAAGCTGGCCCTTTCAAAGAGGCTTCTTAGATATTAAAGATAGTCTGAAACATGCAATTTCCTACAGAAGTAGCCTGGGAATACAAGCCCAGTATAAAGCAAACAAGAAAGACTGAAAATTAATCTTTTGGAGGAAAAGCCCAGTAGGAAAGAATGAAGATGCCCATCTTAACTCCCTAGTAAAAGATGTGCAGGCTGATGCCTGCAAGGGATTGCTAGGCCGAGGAAAGCACATGGATGACATTTGGAATTTATTTTTCTCAAACAAAAAATGTAACCTGAAACTCATGCCCTGAAGAAAATTAACTTAACTCCTATAGCTCATAGGAGCTCTCTGAAACACTAGCCAGTGAATTAAACCACTGATTTAGAAGTTTCTCAGATAGCTAAAAAATATATGAAGTCTTCAGGGCAGGGAAATCTTTTCTAATACATTTGTATGTCATCAAGCACAGTGCCAAGAAATGCTGATTCCATTTATGCCAGTAAGAGTGTAGTATGAAATCTCCTTTGCAAATCTGTATTTTAATTTCCTTTTAGGGGCATTTCTACCAAAAAATTATTTTATTATATAGTTGGTTTCTCTTTTTTAATTTTTTTATGAGTGAGTTTGGCCCATGAATTTGTTGGAGAAAACCAAAGTAACAGTTCATGTAGCATCTAGAATCCAATGTAAAGAGGCACAACACTTCTGTCTAGCTGGCATCTAGAGCACAAAGGATCAGTAAGCAGTTAAAAATCCCTTTTGCCTGTGAGAGTGTTCATTGCCAATATTTATCTAAGGAAAGGGCTTGGAACAGCCAAGTGGTCTGTAAGAAGATTCAAGGAAGGTGAAGTTCAAAGGAAAAATAGGGAAGCCTGAGAATCTATTCAGACCTCTTTGTTCCAATTTTTTTCACCTGTGAACAAATAGCAGAGCACTCTGAGGGGTTTGTTCTGGTCACTGACTGCTCTTTTATCAGTCCCAGTGGGAGCAAACCTGAACCTAAGTGGAATCAATTGAAGTGTTTACAGAGACAGTAAACCCAGGTCTGGTCTGAGGAGATCCAAGTATGAACATGCCAGAAGTAGATGTTGATTTCTGAGGTCTCAGTGCAGGGGTTGCAGGACATGTCTGTGCTGTGAAATTGGTTAAGGGGCAGAGGAGGCACTGCTGCCCATTTGTTATCCACCCAGCATGGTGCTGTGCAGGCTTCCCAGCGTTCCTGTGGGAGAGGGGGAGCTGTTTGTGTTGTGCCAAGGCTGAAGGGAAGAAGGCTTTGCTGCATTGGCATTATACTTGTGGACAGAGCCATAGCCCATCAACAGCTGAGCTAATTTCAAATGTCTGCCCAGCACATCCCCTTGCCCTTGGGGTTCTGCTGTAGTGCTGGTGGCCAGCACAGGGTTGTACCTACGGGGGTTCACACTCAACAGGTGTTAGAAGGATACTGCAATGACCAGCCTCATCTTCTGTCCCTCCTCAGGCCACCACCCCACACACTGTGAAATATTTTCAGGATTCTTCTTTGGCATTAATATCTTTTTTTTTTGTTGTTATTGTTTGGTTTAGTTTGCTTTGTTTTGTCAATATAAGTTCTCCTGATAATACTGATGTATCTTGAAGTACAACCAAGAACCTTCACCAGGAGTTAGATAACACTTGGTTATGTACAAATATCTGTAAGGAAAAACCATGCTGTGTTGACAGGGTAACAGTGAAAGGTATAAATGATAAGTGACTTCAGAAGTGAAAAGCTTGATGTCATACTTGTGTGGTTTGTTATGCACTTAATAAAATAAATGTAAAGTGTCAGTTATGGAAGTCTTCCAAACCCGTCTTTCATGACTAAGATAACTTCTTGCTGATAGTTTTGCAGAGATGATTTGCAGTAACCAGTCTGAAAGGGGAGAGATTCATTGTCTTTTATGACATTCTTTCTTTTATTCTTTTAAGTTTCATCAAGAGCAAAGCAATTACAAGCTACCATACTCCACATACTCATACTTGGAGAGTTGCCTAAGAATTACATACATGGTCTTTCTGCAGTCATTGTGATCACATCATCACAGTATAAAGGAGACTGGAAGGAACCTCCAGAAACTCATCTAATTAGATCTAGTTGCTCAGAGCTGTGTCCAGTTGTGTCTTGCATTCCCACACTGAATTCGTTCATGAGGAGATTCCTGTCTGCACACCCTATGTCAGTGGTTGACCACTCTCATGGTAAATCAACAAACAAAGAAGTTCTTCTATCTAATCAGAATTTCCCACATTCTGACTTTTTTTGTTGCCTTTTTTAGTTCCACTGTGAGGCTCTGAGAAGAGTCTGGCTCTGTCTTCTCTGTATCCTCTGGTCAGGCAGTTGTAGACAACATTATGTTCTCCCAAGACTTCTCTCCTGTGGGCTGAAGAGGCCCAGCTCCCCCAGGCTCTCCTCTTTTTTTCTTTTTTTTTAATGGATGAGACATGTCTGTCTACACTTTACAGCTTACTCTTGTGACTATATATCCACTTATCTAACTTCAAATTGGTTTTGATTTCTTTTTTTTTTTTCTTCAGCCTGGATAATTTAATAGAAAGAATTCTGGTAGCCAAAAACAGTGAATATGCAAGTGTGTTGTGTTTTACCATGAAGTTTATCACAATGCCTCACATACAGAATCAGAGATGGGCTGAGGCAGGAAGGTGTCTCTGGAGATCACCTGGTCCAAACCTCTGTTCAGTGCAGGGTCAGACAGACTAAGCTGCTCAGGTCTATGTCCAGTTAGTTTTTGTTTCCACAGCCTTTGTGAACAGCCTGCTCCAGTGTTCAACTCCCCTCACAATAGTAAAGTGGTTTCTTATGTTAAATGAGATTTCTTGTATTTTAGCTTCTGCCCATTTGCTTCTTATCCTGTCAAGAAAATTCTGACTCCATCTTCTTTCCTTCCCCCTTAAAGTATTTATGCATTTTCATAAGATGCCCCTGAGCCTTCTCTGCTCCAGGCTGAGCAGTTCCAGCATCTGCTCATATGACAGATGTTTCAGTCCCTTAATCCTCTTTGTGGTCCTTTGCTGGGCTCCCTCCAGTATGCCTCTGTCCCTCTTGGGACCCAGATGTGTCTGACCAGGACTTTGCAGGGGGAAGGATCACCTCTCTCGACCTGTTAGCAATGATTATCTTAATGCAACCCAGAGTGTCAACATGTTACAAGGGCACTTTGCTGGTTCATGATCAGTTTGGTGTTCAACAGAACTCAAGGTCCTTTCCTACAGAGCTGCTTTTAAGCTGGTCAGCCCTCAGCATGTATTGCTCTCTGAGGTAATTCCTCCCCAGGTTCTTGACTTTGCATTTACTGTTATTGAACATCATGAGGTTCCTGTTGGCCCATTTCTGTACTTCCCTCAGAATGGCACAACTCTTTGGCATATCAGCCTCTTCTCCCAGTTTTGCATCATCAGCAAACTCCCTTGGTGTGCATTTTGTCTCATCACCTATGTCATTGGGGAAGATAATTAAAAAATATTGTCCTTGAGATCAACCCCAGGAGTAGACCACGAGGGACTGTCCTCCTGATGAAGTTTGTGCTGATCACAACCCTTTGAGCTTGGCAGTTCAGGCAGTTTTCAGTCCACCTCACTGTCCACTTACTAGTCCATATATCATTCCTTTGTCTGTGCAGGTGTTATGGGAGGCCATGTAAGATCAAGATAAACATTCATTGCTCAGTTCATCATAGACAGCTCTCAGGTTGGTCCAGCACGATTTTCCCTTTTTAGTACTGTGCTGACTACTCCTATCATTTACTTGTCTGCAATCTGTCTGGAATATTTTTCTGCAAAATTTGTCCCAGCGCCTTCCTGGGGCTTGAGGTGAAGTTGAGCATCCTGTAGTTCCCCGTTCCTCCTTCTGGCCCTTCTTGAATATGGGATTGACATTTGCTTTTTTCCAGTCCTCAGGAACCTATTTCAGTCACTGCAACCTTTCAGAGGTTATTGAGAGTGGCCTTGCAAGGACAGCAGCCCACTCCCTCAGCACTCATGGGTAGATCCCATCAGATCTCAGGGACTTCTTATGTCTGCTTCAGTTTGTTGAAATGTTCCTTAGCCTGATCTTTCTCTGCTGATGTTAAGACTTCCTTGTTCCATATTCCCCCTAATGTCTTGGGGGGCCTGGGATTCCTATCCTAATGAGTGAAGCAGACATTGAACACCTTGGCATTTTCCATGTCCCTTGTCCTCCACCTGATTTCTACAGCAGGCCCACCTTTCTTTCTGTAGCTGCTGTTGTACCTGTAGGAGCCCTTCTTGTTGCCCTTCACATCCCTCACCACACTCAACTCCAGGGAGTTTTGGCTTTCCCAACCCCATCCCTGAACACTCAGACAGCTTCTCTATGTATCTCTTCGATCAGAAAATATAAACTTGAACTGTTGGCAATAAATGATGTGAACAGATGACCTATGTTAAAACTAAGCACCCCAAACCCCTCAATAATAATATGCATTACAAAAAAATTGTACTATGACATAGAAACAAATTTTTTTTTCCAGGAAAAACATTGCATATTTTCTGTTCTGTATGGAACGTGCCTGAACTGCCAGTAATAGGCAGCATGGTTTGTTTGTTATGTATTTGCCTTCATTTCCTTCTTTTTCCTACTGAGTTGATAAAGATAAGATTAACTTACGATCCATATCTCCATAAGTTTCTAGCTTTCCTTGATTATTAACAGTTAATGTTTTTAGTCATGTGTTGTTTAAACAATAGCCAGATATTGGAGTAGGTACTAAGTGCACTTCCATGTTTCTTAAATACATTTGAACCATTTACAACTAGTCCTACCACATTTTGTTTGATAAATAGAACATCTTTCTTCTGGCCCCAGACTTTGTAGGCAAAGAAAACCCCAAACCCCAGATTGCCTTTGGAAAAGGCTTTATCTCACTTTTCTAGAGTACAAGGATATGCTAAGAAGCATATCCCCTGACATACTGAAGTAGTCTCAAGTTTACAGTTATCTTTATCTGTCCTGCCTATATAAACAAAAGTTGAAACATAGGTAGGTCTTTTGTTGGTCCTTCTGTAACTGGACAGAAGCTTTTAATCTTTATCTTAGTTTAACTTGTGTGCAATATTCTGCATGGTTGTTTGATACTGTCAGCCCAATGCTGACGCTGAAGTTGGGTAATTCCTGCTTACTCATTATCCTCTTGAATGCTCTTAAGTGGATGTGGTTTCACTGTACTTATGGAGAGGATCAATTAAGATAATCTTGGATTAATCCCATTACACTCTTTGGTCTTGTTTATGGCTTTCTTTGTCATCAAATTCACACAAACTGTGAAAAGACTGTATTCTGTTTGTGGTACTCTCATTATCATTTATTACAGAATTTCCTCCCCTATAAAAATGTAAATTTATCCTTCATTGAATCCTACTGCTCACAGATAAACAAAACAGAGACATACCAAACATTCTGATTATTACTTTAAATACCGTGTCTTTTAGGTACTGATCTTACACATGGTAATTCGTATAGGGTCACCTTGAAACACTCCTGTCAAGTTTGTGGTGCTGTTAAGAAAATTAAATTTACTTTCACACTGAAGTTTTAGGATGTTCAAGACTTCTAGTGAGGCACCTTATCTGAAACTTTTTACTACTAATGGAGGTTAAAAAAATGGAGCTCTTACTCGACAGCTACTAGAGAGCTCATGAAATGAGTCTATGCAAAGCAGGCTAACATAAGGTGCATTTACCTTTCTCAATTCAAAACTATTAGCACAACATTTATGGAATCATAAAAAATACTTTTTGTTGAATGAGTGTTTTGATGATCAAACCTGCTAAGAGCATAGGAGTGTATGGTATGCACTGTAATATCAAGTTGAGCTATAATCATATTTTTTTGATGTGTCAATATGTAGGGGAGTAATCTGTTTCATTAAAAAAAAAAAAAAAAAAAAAGAGTGATGCATTTTCACTGGGTCAATTGCTGTTGCTAATCCAGAGTCTTTGTCAGCTTGCAGGCTTTCTTGTGTGTTGTGTTTTTACACTTTTGCTTAAAAGGCAGGTAAGATGATACTGTTGGCAGTTTCTGCTCTTGTTTTTTTACTTGGAACAATAATGTGATAGACTTTTAAAAAAGCTGCTTTTAGCAAATTCTATTTTTCGCATGTGTATTCATAGGGAGACAGATGGCCAGAGAAGGATGGAATGACTTTGATTTATTTGCATTAACCATTTTTTTTCCTTCTGTTTATGGTGCTGTCTTTGGTGTCACACAAATTCATTCATGAAATAAAAACTTTGATAGTCCTGGAGAAACAAAATTTAGTTATTCTCTCTGAAACACGGTAAAAATGTTATAGTTTATTTTGCTAAGGTTTGAAGGAAAAAAATGCAACTTTGTGCTCTGAGTATTTAACCAAAGGAAAATCTCTCAGGACTATCCCGTGTCCACAGTATGAGCTAATCTCCTGTGGTTTATATTTGGATTGCAGGAATGATTTTTCTTCCAACTTTGTGCATATTTCCTGGTGGAGTATCTTTGCTGGTATTTCTTCTTATTCATATCACGTGGTTTTAAATTTTGCATTTTTGTTCTCCCTATTTCAGACCAGTATTTTTGTTGATATTTCTTCACAAAATTTCATACAGAGTCAAGAAATAAGTCTGTAGTTATGAATGGGTGTGTTGTCCTGAGGTATGTGGGGAGGTAACTCTGCTGAGTGGCTTAGGCTTGCAGCGAATCCTCATTTAATAATATTGTTCCATGCACCTGGCACACAGAAATATTCCAGGATTGGGTCCTGCAGGCAGTCAACATGATAAAGAGGATTAATTCCAGTAAATGAACATACACATAAGGACTAAGAGCTTTGGTAGTTATGTATTGTTTGTGTGTGCATAAACACATTTTCCTAGATTTTCTTTTCAGTGTTTCAAAGTATTACACCGCTGGGGACTATTCTGTGCATTCTAACTCTAGTATCTAAAACAGGTGAAGTCCTCAGAGAACTAGCACCGTGGAGTCCGTATAGTCTGGCATGGGGCTTTTTTTTTTTTTTTTTTTTTTGTAGGCAGAATATTTTAAATAATGATTAAAGCTGTTCTTTTTCTTCATTTTGGTAAAGAAGGTTTCGATGTTTTGGTGAAGCGTGAATTGTGACAAAGAGGCAAACCCTCAAACTGTACGTTACTTTTTAAAGGATTTAAAAACCAAAAGCGTAGCGGGAAGAGCAACTCGGTCTAAACCTACGTGGAAAAAAAAAAAAAAAAAGAAAAAAAAAAGAAAAAGAAGAAGAAAAAAAAAAAAGAAAAAGAAAAACAGTCAGAAAAACCAACCAAAAAAAATTCCAGCAACCGAAACAACACTTTTCCCCGCTCCTCCCAGGCCAGCCGGAGCAAACCGAAGCATCCCGTCCCACGGTCGCCCCGACCCGTGTTTGCGGCACCGGGACCGCAGGAGATGCTGACCCCGCGCTCCCTGGCAGGGCGGTGCTCCCAAGCGCGGCGGGACGGAGCGTGCATGAGTGTTGTCTGCCCTTCCCGGCTTTTCCCGGCCCTTCCCTGCCCGGCCCGACATCCCCCGGCGGGTCCCGGCCGGGCTCGGGGCCGCGCTCCCCGGCCCCTCCGCCCCGCCAGCGGGGGTCGGGTTTTCTTTCCCTTTCGCTCTTCTTTTTCCTCAGCGCACGGGGGGGGGGGCTTGAAAATCGGAAATGATCTTAATTAAATGTTTTCTATACAGAAACAAGCGGGCCTTTTTTGTGCGCTAGGCGAAGGCAGCAGACCTTATCACAAAAGACAAAGGCAAATATTTATCAGGGAACAAAAGATGTCCACGGTTGCTTGCAGCGGGGGAGATTTTTCTCTCTCTCCCGGTGAAGATGTTTAACAGCGTAAGATGTTTATCGGGGCTCCTTGTTGAAATTCTTTGTTTCCCCGCAAGATCTACAAATGAAACTGTTTTTCTTTCTGTGAAGCACACAATGAAGCCCATGAGTTAAACTGCAGAGAATGCAAACACCTGCTTGTCCCTCTGTTGACTTTGCGTTTCAAGAAGGTCTTTTCTGTTCCACGTGATAACGGTCTGGGGGCTCGGTTTTGTTTGGTTTTTTATTTATTCTGTGTGGACAGAAATGGTCATCTTGTCTGTCTTCACTTTGTGTCGCTTCTAATGCAGCAATTGTCTCTGTTAAAGGAATACCATGTTGTTAAAAGTATTCCTTCTCCTTCAGAATCTTATGTGCCATTGAGTGAATAACCTATTAAATTTTATTGCTTTGCCTGTCTGGTTTATTTTTGTATGCTCTTTTTTTTTTTTTTTTTTTTTTTGATGCCCTGGTTTATGAGCTGTGTGTCTGACAACTTCACATTTTAAGCCATGAACGAGAGGGAGGAAACATTAGAATCCATGAAACTCCTTACAGCATTTTTGCCTGTTCTCCTTAACTAAATCATACATGAAGCACAGTGTTTCAGATGTACTTGAATACTGATTATCCAGTGATTTCACACATGTGTATCCTTAATACAATATGAATTTAGTTGGTATTTGAAATGTACAAGCACTTATTTTTATAACTATTCATCTTCAAAATCTTGTATAAAAGTTTAAGATTTTGTAATATAAAACCCCACTTTCTCAAACTTGTAAAGAGACTAGTTGTGATTAAATTTATTCACGTGGCAAGTGTTCAGTCTCATAATAAGCATTATAAACTGATGTTAGTGCATGGATTTCTAGCACTGAACAACATAATTCATAGTAGTGTCTGATCAGTATTGGGGGGGTTTTGATAGTTCACAGGATTTGAGGAATACTTTAAAATATTTTTCCATGGAAATTTACAATAGGGCTTTACAACAATGTAGGCTTTTAAGTACAGCAAGTAAACTTGCTGTGTCATAACAGAAGTGTTGTACCCAGTCAGGTTTTGTCTGCTATTAATATATTTCAGAAATATTTTTTTTTAGGGGGAGTGGAGGATGGAAAAACATCTATTTCGTAGAATGACTATACTTGTAGATAGTCCTGTTTATCTGGAAAAATATATTCAACCTGGTGGGACTTCTGGGAGCAAGCACTTATGGAATTGACACCTTTCTATTTATATACATCATTATATTTTAAATTAATAATGTAAAATAAAGCTTTGTAATGAGAGACAGATTGAAATATTGTTGTTTCTTTATTCCTGACAGTAATATTTTTCTCAAAGTTCTTCTCTGAAATGTCACGAAACTGGCAGCTTTAGAAGAACAGTTCCTGGGGGTTTTGTAGATAATTTACCTTTCTACAGACCTTAAAGGTATCAGTTTTAATGAAATCAAATTATTTTAGTTCTAATTTAACAGAAGAGTTCTTAGATAAAGACAATTGTTTGTTTCCAGGTATCTATTTTAATTCAGATTACAGAGCTTACATTCTATTTGTCTTGCATTACTAAGTCCAGATAGTTTGATAGTGTTTCCTTAAAGTTGTATAGAGAAGCAGTAAATTAGATGGTCTCAGGATTTTCTTCAAACAGGTAAAAATATCCTTTTTTATTTTTTGTTAGCTTTCTCAATTCAGAGTTTTTTCTTTACTTTCCTGGAGGTAACATTTGTTCTATGATAACTTACAAAATTTCTCTGTTATACTAAGGCTTTTTGTATTTCTGATAATACTAGAGTGTGTGTCTGGAAACAAAAATATAAATATAAATATAACAGAGTATATAGTATTATGAGTTTTTCCATTTCATTGAATAAAGTGATTATCTAGGCTACCTCAGATAGAATTACTATATTTTTTTCAGGCTTTTTGGCAAGACATAATACTCTAGTAAAGAGAGATTTATTCTTCAGAAACACAGTATATTCTGTAGACACATATTCTGTATAATAGTAAATGCCGTATATTTTTGATCTGCTTTTGCCCTCAAGGTAAGTTTTCTTCTTAAAAAAAAGAAACTGGGGCTGCTCCAACTTTCTTTTCTAATAGCACGTGAATTATTTGAGGATTTTATTGTTTTCAGTTTTATAAATACTGTAGTGAATTATCATTACTACAGAAGCAGAAGAGTGAAAAGAAAGAGGGGAGGGAAAGTGCATGTGCCCAAGTTCATAGAAAAAGCTCCTCTTGACATAACTTACCTTTCTGCTTACTTCTATCTGATAACATACCTATAATATTTCTTTTATCTATATATAAAAGAATTCATGATGGTTAACATGGTCAGCAACTCAAAAATTATGAAAACTGTACCACTGCTGAAATAAATTTGTTCCAACATTAGGTAGCAGTTTGTACAATGGTAATGTATTGCTGCTGTTGAGAGCAAGGCTGACCATTCTGTAGGGTGGTTGGTGGTGAAAACCCAGCTTTTCAAATTTATTTTTCCATACAAGCAAAGTGTTTAGAGATGAAAGGGAAGGATATTAAAATATGAGTATTTTTGGTACAGTTTTGTACAGATGGGACTGTAATTGGTGACATGGGAATAGTATATATACTGAAATATTTGAAATGCTAATTCATTTTTGCTTCAGTTTTCCAACTGCCAGCTGTAATTATGGATCTCATTTAACAGATGCTAACAGATGCTAACACAGGGAGTAACTTCACTCCTGGAGTAGTCCCACCGAGACATGGAAGTAAAGTTAAGGCTCAGGTACTTAGGCATTGGTGTAGATAGAGTTCTAAGAATTTATTGGATACTGCTATTAAAGACTGTCTGGTGCCTAGGTTATAAACCATTTGCATTTTGAATATATTTAGTTATACATAAACTAATTTATGCACTAATATGCTTTATCAAGATTAATTGAAGCCTTTAGATTTAAATTTATCACTGTTTACAATCCGTAAAATTTCATTATTTTTTGAGAGAGATGTATGAATGTGAAGTGTTTTCTAGCTCCACAGAGTTCTTGTAAAACTTGGGAGATGTGTGTGAAATGGCTTATGAAACTATTTCAATTAGTTTTATATTATTTTCCAGTGGGATGTATTGTATACAAAGAAGTGTTCTAATAACAGTAATAGTGTCTCTAAAATTCCTCAAGCCCTCTTTTTGAATTTTTAAAAAACATCTGAATAAAACATCTGTTTAAAATAAGTCCTATACAAGCAAGAGTTCTGTTGGCAGAAGGAATTGAAATAATAACTCAAGGCTTTCCTCAGTGACTTCCCTTTATGAAAATGATATAAACCCATTAAAAAGACAATATCTTTTAGTCTATTTATTGTTAAAATATAAAATCAACTAAATATGAAGAATAAATGTTGGGGTTTTTTCTTTAGTCAGTATTTAAATACATGTACCATTAATAGTTCCATTTTTATTTATGGGAAAAATTGTATTTCACTTCAATAAGAAACCCTATATTTTTCAATCTTCAATCTAGTTTGGAAACTTAATGTTGAACTTTCAGGTCAAATGAAATGTCTTTGTAATTGTAAAATTAAATATTATTAATATCCTGAATGACTTCTTCAGTCCCACAGGACTTTTCAACAAGGATTTAGTAGGACTAGATCCAAAAATGTTCTGTATAATATTAATGGAAATTACTTTAAATTCTTTGTCATGTAACAGGAAATATGTTCCCTTTGTAGCACTTTGTGGCTGTTGAATAATTCTATAAGATTTTGTAATAGTTATATGATTTTGTAAATTCTAGGACAGAAATTCTTTTTTCCCTCATTATAAGGACAGAAAATCCTTACAGAACAAAGAAATAAAATGCTGAAAAATGAACTGCACAGTAGGACTAATTCTCCACAACTCCTGAAAAGGAACTAAGCTTATTATCTTGGGTTATTTTGTTATTATTATTATTATTATTATTATTATTATTATTATTATTATTATTATTATTATTATTATTACTTTATTCCCAAGTGATTTTAAGATGATTTAAAAGTTAATGAGAAAACAGCGAGCACATTTTGAAGCAACTTCTAAATGCATCAGAATAAATGAAAGAACAGCCTGGTTCTGTGCTTCCTTTTGAAACTCAAACTTGGAGAAAAGTATTTCTGTGTTTCTTCAGATGCACTGTAGTTGAGTAGGAATTTATTTTTATAAGAACTAATAAAAGTGTAATTACAAAAGGGTGAGTGGAGATGAAAAAGACTGTATTGTTTCAGGTTTTATAAGATATTCAATCATTGTTTTCTTTCTGTTTGTGCTCTCCTTATGCCAGTGCAAAAAAGAGGGTGTGAGTAATGCAGCACTTAGAAGGTTAAGGTGAATTTTCAGGCTGCATTCAAAGGCAATAAAAAGCGTAACAGGAAACTTCATGTTGGTTCACATTAATGTTCAGGGCCACATTATAACTACTGGAAGGATAAGAGTGTGAAGTCATTTGCTGTCTGGGTTTGTGTGGTTTTTTTTGAAGTACCATGGAAGAAACAACATGCTATCTTCTTAGGCATTAATGGGGACTGAGTAAAAAAGAAAATAAATAGGTTCCTTACCTTGTCAAAAAATATAATTTATTTGCTTTATTTTTTTATACATTTTTCAAGATTGTTTCCTGTGCAAATTCAGAGATGGAGACTGGAACTGAGATGGCTAATTATTCACACAGTTTTATGGGAGATAAAAGCTCTTATTTTTCAACCTTCTGTCCCTTACATCTCTTACTATTGCAAGTTCAGATTTTGGTAGTCAGTAGAGTCAAGCATCTTGCCAGTGTGCTTTGCTTTATACCGTCATGTTTCTTTTCTTGATGTGAGTGGAAGGTGGCAGAAGTTTAATCAAGTCAATGTATGATGGGTTCCAAGAGGATTTGGCTTTTCACATGTTCTACCCATCCTTGTGCAATGCATGTGTATGCTGGGATAGAGTGAATTTTTTGTCAGGCTTATCATTAACTTAAAAACAGGAGTAATGGCTATATGTACACAGCACGTATGTGATGGAGTGTGACAATATTTAAAACTAATGACAAGGGAGACATTAATAAAGAACACATGTATGTGTGTATATATATATATATATATATGTATATTTATAGAAGTGACAATTGCTAGATTGAAAAGCTGATAAAATCAGACTGTAATTCTGTTTATTATGCTTAAGGAGCCAGGCTGCATTGAATAATTTTGCTTAATGATGGGCAGTGTAGCTGCCTCGTGTAATGGGAAAGCACCTTTCCTACAGCATTTGTTTAGAGTTCTGGGGTGGAGTCAGTCATTTGTTGCAATAGTAGGAACATGTGTAAAACTGTCTAGAAAGCTGCTTCTCTGGGGCACAGAGGTAAAAAAGGTATTTTGCAAGACAGGAGAAGCTGAGTGAGATGTGCCCTGTGCCCCTGGCTGGGTGGCTGCCTCTCATCTACCTCCTAGTCACATTCTACAGCTCTCTGTCTCCCTCCTCCTTCCCACCCCGTATATGCAGTACCTGGGTACAAAAGGCAAGAGAACACACGTTTCTTTGGTGAGATTTCAAACCAGTGTTGATCTATTTAGGCCAGAGGGGAAGAGATTCTGTATGTGGAGCCTTGGTATGACCTTAAAAATTGCAGGTGGGAGAGAGGATGGTTTTGATGAAAAGCCAAGAAGCCAGGGTGGGAGAAATTCCAAGGTGTTTGCCTAGCTTTGAGATGGACTTTGTTTTTAACAATGGGAATGAGCCAACAAAAGAGGAAGGATTCAGGCATTTGTTTTGTCTGTGGTCTGAGTAGTACCAGAAAGGTGTTCATATTTTGTGTGCAGCATCAGGAACAGAATAAATGTATTGGTTTTAAGGATGTCACCAGTAGCTCTGTTGTAGTAAAAGATATTTGTGAAAAAACTGCATGTTGTGGACAAAATCAGTTTTAAATTGATTTATTTTCAAATTGGTTTAGCCATTCAGATTCAATTTTATCTACGGCATTGAGGGGTTTCTATACAACTCTTTCCTGAATAACACTTTTTGGCGTTACACCCAAATTAACAGCATGCTGCGTCATTAAAAAATAAAAGAGCTGCAATTTTTTCTTGGCGTAGATTTCTGCAAAGCAATAAAAGACTCCCTATGCTGATTACAAATATTCTAAAATGTTTACTTTGGTCTATAAACTGGGAGCATTTCATGTTTGGATATATTATGTGTGGCCTCTTAAGACCTTTTCCATTTTTCTGCTTGTACCTTGTTTGATGAGGGTTTCAGGTCTCATGTGCAAGAGAGATTTTTGCAGGACAAAAACAGTATGCCATGCAGAGAAAGCAAAGGCAAGGAAGGCAGCTGTAGGCAGGATGCACATACATTAGGAATCTTGGCTTTAGTTAATACCTACTGTTTTACTGATGGAAAGTTGCACAGTTTTCCAGTGCCCTCATTTCTCCGTATTTAAGAAAGGAATAAAATTGACCTGGGATGCAAACAAGTAGTGCTGTTTCTATATTTATGCATTGAAATACTAGAATTTCTTTGCTATTAGAGATTTGTTCATTATTAGACCAAACACAAGTTTCTCTTTTTCCAGCTCTAATGTTTATACAGAGAAATCCCCAAGCTTCATGTGTTCTAGTTGTTCACAACTCTCAAAAGTACTAATTGAGTAACCACACACAACTGCCCAGTGAGATCTGTGAACGCCAAATCTCTTCCTGCACAATCCCATATGAGCACAAAACCTTCCCAACCAGAAACTGGGGTCTTCAGGTTTTATGAATAGTGGAAATGGTTTACAGCTAGCTAAAATCTTCTGAGAAGTTAAAATAAAATTGCCTTTTGCTGGCCTGGTAATAAAGGAAAAGTCAAGGATGGACTGTTTCTGCCTTGGGCAGAAGAGGAGCTGGTACTGGACTTGTTCTGTGGGGCAGTGCAGGGACTCATTTCCCAAGTATTAGACTTTAGCTGCTCGTGGTTTTAGGTCATGTCCTGACCCCTAGAGCTGGCTGAAAGCCAATAATTCAGTCTCACAAAATAGTTTTGTGTTGTTTAATTTTGCTTTTGCATTTTATTGCAACAGAAGCATGGCCTTCTGTGCCTTTTGGTGCAGCACATGGATGTAGCACATGGGAACAGGAGAACTCATCCTGGAATGGCTGGTAGGCTGGAATCTCGAATGCCTCTTGCTGTGCATGAACAGGACAGGGATGCAAATCTCCAACTTTGTTTTCTGTTTTGAAAATGGAGAACTTCTACTTTATAAAATATGTTCTTAAAAAATGCTTGTATTTTTACTTGTTGAACTAATTTTTTACTGGTTCATTGTTGGTAGCATTCAGTGGATCACTTTTATGCTGTAGCCTACTGCTGTGCAGGATTATTTTCCAGATATCTTTCATGTTGAATAACATACAATGTCAGACAGAATTGACATTTGTGAAAAATGGAAATGAGTGCTAATGTTCCTACTGCGAAATTCTGGAGGCAGTTAGTAAGAAAGTTTAATCAACCATTAAAAAATCAATAGCTAGTAATTCACAGAAGGTTTATCAAAATTTTAATTTCTTTGGTTTCAGGATATTGGAAGTAAGGGATTGTATTTTTCAACAGGCCTTAAGGAGTTAGAAGTCTCACTCCCATTGAATTTAAAGTTAATTTGAACATTTTATTACTTCGGGCTTCCTTGAAAATCACCGCATGCTTGGGTTGGATCTATTGTTCCTTTACCACTGAAAGCAGTGAATTGTGGATTCTAAATTTCTAGTTCTTCAGAAATGTTTGCATCTGCATAACAAGATATGAAACATTCTGAGGTCAACTTTGAAGACTTTGTAGACTTTGAGGTCAACTTTGAAGACTCTCATAAGGAGTAAATTCAGTTTCATTTTTCTTTTTTTTTTACCTTTAGGGTCCATCTTATTCTGTGGAAAAGACCACTTGTTCTCAAAGATTTCATAACCTTTTTCTTTTTGTTAGTTGCATAATTTAGTTAAGAGAACTCGTACTGAAAAGATTTGTGATTTGAAGACTGTTTTCTTTACTGAAAAGCAATTTTGTTTTTTTTTTTATTCATAGTACCAACAGAAAAAAAATACTTGCTACCTCTGTCTCTCTCTAGATATCTAAATTTATCTTTGCACTGTTATCTTGTACTACTTTGGAAAATATTCAGGCTTACTTAATAGCCAGTCACTCTTTATTTTATTTTATTGTATTGAGTTAATCTGTCTAAATTTTCTGGGGAAAATATTTTCAGTGAATAAGCTTTTCTGAGTGTAGTTGTTACCTTCACTTTTAGTATGATCTAATCAATAATTCAGCCACCTTTCTCAACTTCTTGACTCATATGGCTTCAGGGTTAGACAAAGTCTTCACCAACTTCAGAACCAGTTCATATGGATCTGTGTGAAACACATTTGCAGAAAAAATCTCATATTCATGATTGTACTTTGTGTCTGAGAGCATGTAAACCAGTTTCATTTCAGATTAAACTAATGTGGGAGATGCTCCCCAGTCAGGGATTCAAACCACAGAATCAGACTAGAGTTGAAATGTTCATAGCAGGGGCATCAGGTTCTCAGTACCGAGATGTAGCCAGAATCACCTGAAGACTGGCAGTTTGGGCATTTTCTTGAAAAGGGGCGTGTGTGTATTGACCTTTCCATGCACATGTCTGAACAGCTGGCCTAGTAGTTCTATTTCTGTATTTAAAATAAGAAAAACCAGTTGGAGGAACTATCCAACAGTGTTGCCCTTCTTCTTCTGTGGTTGGCATGACTTCTAAATTAAAAATAGTAGGATGGAAGGAAACACTGCTGAAATCTAGCCCCTCTACAGGCAACATCTCCTTGATAAAGGTGCCCTCCTACAGTTCTGAGTGTACAGACTCCTGAGTAATGCTAAAATAGGAGCAGCCCATCATCACCAGGCAGTAGGATGAGATCTGCAGGGAGGGCAGTTTTCTTCCCTCAGAAGGTGGGATGGATTTTGCATGGATAACAAACAACTGTGCCAGGCTGTGAATCTGCCATGGTAAGCCTCAAGTTCTGTTACTAGATTCTATCACGTAGAAAGAAACTCTTAAAAAGTTACCAAGTGTCCTTCCTTTTGCTCTGCTCCACAGCTCAAACTGAAACATGCTGCAGAAGGCTGTCCATTTTGTCAGAAGTTGGCATTTTTAAAAGCAAAAAGTGGTAATCAAAGAATGATTCATCTCTGAAAACACATTTCCTTTTGCTATTAAGGTAACAGTAGAGTAACAGAGATCTTTCAAAGTATTTATGCAAAGCAGCATATTATTAAGCTAGTAATGTAGTCTAAATTCAAAGGACAAGATCAGGCTGCTTTAACTTCCTCTGTTGGTGCTCTGGTTTGCCTATCACAAGAAGACAGCTGTAGATCAGAAAACAGACACACTCCTGGCAAGTGATGGGTCTGTGTGAGCAAGAACTTCCTGTGAGATATTGAGCCGGTCACGGGCAGCTGCTCTGAAATTTGTTAAGTAATCCATCTAGTATGTCTAAGGAGTAGCATATCCAAATCAATCCATCCAAATGCCTCAGGAATATCAATAAATAGATAATAAATCTGATCATTCTCTGTGATCTGCTCTGGTGTGAAGCTGCTGGGGAAGCCTTCTACAGGATGAAGATTAATTCTAGTACACGTTTGCTGTGGTGACAAATGCTCTGTGCCAGAACTGTGGATGGTGAAAAATTCATTTCAAATTAATTTCAAACTTTATTTTGTGCACTAATCTGCTGTCATGAAACTGAATGGCAACAAATAAATGACAATCGCTGATAATGTTTTCAAAAGGGGAATGTTTTCTGCAAGGTTTGCAGAAGGAGCTTTCCATCCTTTTTTTTTTTTTACTTTTGTGAATTTCCCACTTAATTTCTGTTCAGCAAAAGAAACATTTCACTCTTGGTTATTGTTCTAAATGTTAAACCATAGTAGTGATAGCAATAAACTGTTCTTTAATATAATGCAGGAAATACAAAGGCTGAAGGGGTAATAAATGTATTTAGATAGTTAATATCTTTACCAGAATAGTTATTTAGTTATCAGTCCTTTATGAGAAGTTAAAAAAAATATCCACTGTTCAGGCACAGTCCTGAAAATCAGTAAGTTTTTTGTTTCATTAGACTGTGTGTCCTGGTTGCAGCTTAAACACTGACACTGTGGTAGGTATAGAATCAAGTATGTAATCTAGAAAAGGTGTCATATATAATTTATTATTTTTCCATTTGTCACACTATCTCAAAAACCTTTAGGAAAGAATCCTAACTTCTGCTTCTGACTCTGATGTGAAAGGAGTGACCTTTCTCAGGGCAAATAGGAAATATTTTTAATGTTTGAAAACCTCAGAATTCTATTTGTGAGCTCCACTCTAAAAATTATCAAATATTTGGGACTAGCTGCATCTTCTCAAATTAACTTCAGAGGCCTTGAAGATCAAGACTAATACTTTAGCCACCTACGTCTTGGTCAGTGAAAGAAATTGGTATTTATTTTAAAAATAAAGAGCAGAAAGGAAGAGTTGAAGTTTCAATTTACAAAAATAAAAGCAGAGCAACTGTTAATTCATGTAAAACACTATTTTCACAATCTGAATCTGCTAAATTTCAGCATTTGGATTGTAGACTTTTTAAAACTTTACAGATTGTAATTTTTTTCCCACATTCCTAAATTTTTGCTGCACGAAAATCTGACTATGCCTTAAAATCAAACAGAATAGTCTTTGTCCTCTTTATTCATATTACCATACTATCATAGTGTCTGCCTTCTGCAATTCTAGATAAGGAAAAGTTTGTGTTGAAAGCAAAGTAGATGGTGGACTCCAAGTACCCCCCTACTCTCCATCAGTGAAGTCTTGTCCCTCAGAAATACCAGATCTGCTGATGACACTTCGTAGACTCTTTCTCATTGACTCTTGGAAAAGGGGAAGAGCACTGTAATGTCTGTCCAGACAGGGATGGCTGTTCAACCATGAAGTTTTCAGGATATCCTCTTTTCCTTTTTATATCAATTTTCTTTTTAATTTTATTTTTTTAACAGACAAGGGATCTTCCTTTCTTTTCTGCACATCTTGGAAAAATCCCAGCCTTTAGTCCCTCAGGGGCTGCTCTGGTGATGGGCTGAGAAGGTGTAGCCCAGAGGGCAGAGTGTGGAGGTTTCATGTGTGAAAGAGAACAAGTAATACAGGACTGGGTCAGCAGCTTGTTTGAAGTTAGGCCTTGGCTGTGAGCAGAACCCTACTGCAGAACCTTTAGCAAACGGTTCAATCCACAGAATTCTTAGGGCTTGAAGATTTTATTTAACTGTTTATATTTTACTCTTTTATCTTTTCATCTTTTATCTTGGTGCAGGGCATTGATATTTCATGGTAATTTGTTCCTATTCCATTTACCTAAACTAAGTGGTTATTCTCATTCCCTATCCAAGAGATGAACTGTGATAGCATTTAGCATGTAATATCTCAGTATCATAACATTTAGTTTGGGATTTTTTTCCCCTTCCTGATGTTTACCTCGGAGAGTTATAAGGAAAAATATTTTATTTGCATTCTTCAGGTAGGCACTTGGTCTATGATCTTCTCAGAAGAGATTATTGAAGATATCTATTTTTTGTCTTCAGTCCCTAAAAGAACTTCAAACTCAGAAAGACACTTTGTTGCAAGGTATTTTCTTCTTGTCTTAAAATGATGTACTTAAACTGTGGTCTGCATACTGTCAGTGAGGTTCTGATGCTCCAAACCAAGATGGTATGAATGATATGAAGTTGTTTGTCCTTTATACAATAAAGGATTAGTCTTATGAAAACTTTATTGCCTCTGTATTGAAGTTTTGCATGTTGGCAAACCATTGTGAATTTGGCTCAAAATCTGCTGATGCCTGTGAGAAGAGAATGCTCGAAAATAATGTTTATAGAGTTCGTATTTGTTTAATAGCATTTGTATTTCTTGTGGTATCAGCTTGCTCTTTAATAATCAACTTCTCCTTCTCCATTTTCCCTTTCTGTGTGTGTTCATACTGGTTGCATTCAAGTCCATGTGGATTTAGGAGCAGAAGTCAGCTTCCACTTTGGTTAATGCGTTATTGGAAAAATTAATGAAATAACAATAATACTACCATCAATCGGACATACATAGACCTCTTTAGTTCACTGAAGTCTAATTCTACAATGCTTATTTCACACTTCTGCAATTGCTATATATTTTGAAACTGTTACCATGATGTTCAACATTCTATTGTATACTGAATACTTGGCAAATACAAGAAAGCTTATAATCCAAAGCAACAATGTCTTTACTTCTAAATGGCAAAAATCAGTTTTTCAAAGAAAAGCACTTTTTATATTTATAAACTGAATTGGGGTTACTGATGATGATGCATAGATGCATAACCCATAAAACATAGGCTTGTACTCTAGAAGTCAAGTTTGCCAGTTTGAGGAGTGGTGAAGCTTATTTGTTTTTGTTTGTTTTTTGTTTTAGTTTGGCTTGGGGTTGTTTTGTTTTGTTTTGTTTGTGGACTTTTTTGCTTGGTTTTTTTTAATGTTTGGGGTTTTTTCTTTGTGAGACATCAGACTTAATAGGCATTAATTATATAAAAATAATCTTGGAATTATACAGTGGAGTGTTTTTACAGAGTCTTTGTTTCTGAAAGAACCGTGATTTGTCTTTATGTTACAGATCTGGAAGGTAACATTTTCTGTAGATGAAAACTTCTGCCTGCTGTGATATCCCACTCTTTGAGTGATGCCACATGCAGCACTGAGTAGTACTGGCAAACGGAAGAGATTTCGTGGAATAAGGTAGGTTTATTTCTTTCCCATGAGGCTTGATGAAGTTCTTCATAATCGCTTTTCTCTTTAATATAAATTAAGTCAAACAGGTATTCCCAGTCTTCCAAATTTTGGAACAACATTAGTAATCTCAGAGCTATTGCTGCTATTACTTGGTTGTACCTTTAAATTTACTGGGAGAAGATATTTTCAAGGTATCACCATTTCACTGCAGCAAAACCCACCATTCGCAATCAGCAACAGAAACTAAGAAATTAAAGGACTTATTTAATTATTCTTTATGATAGTAGTAACTTCTATAATGTGAAAAATTCACTGCTTGTAGTTTTAAAGACTATTGGAACATCTGCAGAAGAATCAAGTGGATATGAGGTTTCTTCAATGTGGTGCTGCAGAAAATGGAATGGAGCAAATTTGAGCTAGGAAAGCAAGAAGAGAATATATATGAAAAGTTTAGAGCTCGGGAAGTAGGGACAGGACCCCTTGATTAGCAAATCCTGGAGTACTGCAGGGTAATTTTAGAAGCTTGACAATGGAGGGAGCAGTTCTGAAAACAGTGTTGTGCTGGATCCAGATATCACTTCACCTTGACTTGTCATTGGTTTTAGTGGCTTCTTCTTTTACTGAACAAAGCTATTAATGCATCCAAGTGTTTTACTGTCCTACAATGTTCTATGAGCTTTCATTAGTCTCCCAGTTTTGTTCCAAAGCATTCTTGGAATGTTGTGACTGTTACCTGTGACTACAAGTATACTCTGTTGTTCCTCTGTGCATGTGTCATCAGAAAGAACAGATCTTAATTAGTGTTCCATAACCAAGGCCGTTTCCTAACAGAATGGTTTAATGACAGTGATTTTGAGAAAATTTGCTTATTATTACTGTTGTTGTTGCTTTTATTATTGTTATTATTATACGTCATCTCTGGTCAAAGTGCAGTGAAATGAATAGACACAGCCTAATGACACTGGTTCCAGTTTAATATTTTCTCACTGGTGGTAAAAGACATATTGAGGTGAAAGTTTGTTACTTAAACATGGGACTGGTAAATATGACACAAACCCTGCAATAGACCCACAGCCATCTGGAATGGCAGCTGAGCCCTTGGCAGGATACCCTAGGGTATGTAAAATGCACAAGTTGCCTATGCTTAGTGCTCCTATCCTATATGTTAGATACAGTTTCCCTCAGGAAACGATACAACTTGACCTGATTCAGTTTGGATCGTGATAGGTTGTAATCTCAGATTCAGATGTGATGTTGGATGTGAGGTGTACTTGGAGACCTGTAAGGAAAGAAGGGTTGAAATGAAGCAAGCGAGGCAACAACTAGGAGGATGTTAGACAGTAGGGGGGCTCAATTTATCTTATTTTGATTGCTTTTTCTACTTATACTCTTCATGGGCTAGCAACTCACCACTTTCAAGTGAGTGACATCTTTTCTGAGTTGTTCTGTCATGCATTATTTCACAAAAAGAAATGTATTAATTGCTCTATGCTGTACTGCATCCCCTCATTGTGTACCAAGTGTAAGGGAAAATATTACGGTTGGTATGTGACATGTGGAACTAATTTGCCTCCATTGGAGTTCAGGGAGAGGTCTTGGCTATTACAGTGGATGAAAACATTATGAATTTATAGGCACCTCACCTCATGATGCTTCATTTGTAGTTTACATTTGTGGTGATATACTAGGAATAAAATATGAGGACCATATTCCATTGAGATCAGTAGGAGTTTTTCTCTCAAATTCTACTGGGCCATGACCCTGGGAATCTCTGCTGGCTCCTGGTAAAAGATTTGTTCTGTTCATGCCTCTAACTAGACCTCCTCTGAGGACTTAGTTTTTAATATTGCTACCAAATCTGCTTCTTAGGTAATAATTCTCTCTTATTGAAGTTTATTTGTACTTTATTTGGGGGATCCTATACTCAAAGGAAAACATGTTTCTATACCTATATTTTTCTATCTTTAAATATGGCATATTGTTAGCGGTAATTATAGACTGACTCTCAGGAAATAGTATCTGATAAAAAGAGAAAGGACTTCAGAATAATTTAGGAAAGGATAGGGTGGCAATCCTGCAGGTAAGATGTAATATTAAACTATTCTGCTTGTTGATGGCTACAAAAAAAATCACCAGTTTCTATGACTGCAAATTCCTTGAGTGTATTGTGGATTTTCCTTTATCAACTGTTTGGATTTGTTAGGCTTATTTTTTTCCATGAGTGAAAAGAATTATTCTTGCTTTAGTAATAGACTCTTTCACGCTCCTACTGTCGGAGCATGTACCGCCCACAGGCCATTCATAACTTACAAACCCTTTTACTACAGGGCATCAAAATTCTTATTTTCTACATAATATTGCTTCTCTATCAGCTGATGTGTAGAGTACTTTGCTCTGTATTCCACTCATTGTATAGAGCAGGCATAAGAGTATGTTAAAATAGTTGCATGACGTCTGAAGCTAAATTTTGGTTGGCAGAAACATGAATGCTACATCAAAGCTGTTTCTGACCCTAAAATATTTTTTAATGTGAGGATTAATTGCTTTTGAAAAAAAGGGACATGTGAAATGCTGAGTGTGCTCTCATCCAATATCTGATTTCACTGTTTCGGTATCTCAGGTTCATCAGCTCCTATTGGAAGTTTTGCTCTCTTGGTGGATCTTGTTTTAGGAAACTCACAATGCTTTTCATTAGAAATCCTTTCCAGTTCAGGCTGGGTTTTTAGAATTACATCAGTACACAGTTTATGCAGTGTATGTGTGCATATATATGTGTATGCTCAAGTGTCAGTTTATGTTGGGATTTTGAAGCTGAGTGGTGGAGATATTTTAAAAGTCTTCTCTTTGCGTGTTCAGGCCAAAGTGTCCGTACAAATGCTCCGTTATACTTTGTTATATAGAGTTATGCCAAAAGGGAAGGCCATAAAGGTGTTAAACCATTTATTGCCTATTCCTGTGGTGCTAATTTACCATTTTATGCTCCCTGCATTTTGCATCATTCCTTTACAAGTATGTACAAAGCATATTTTCTGTCTTGAAATGCCTTGCTGAGGCACTGCTCCCATAGATAATTATTCTAGCTTTGGCACTTCCTCGTGTTTGAGACGGTTAACTTTGCAGAGGGGATGGGGGGTAGGATTATTTTCACCAGGGAAGAGCATGATGTCTGTTTACCATGGGTATTGCTGCATTTAATTCTGTGTGCTCTTCCTGGTTTGTTGCCTTCTCTACTGAGCTGTGGGAGATATTTAGGGCAGTCATGTTGTGTACATGTATATTATATAAACAATAAACCAGAATACTCTATCTTGCTAGTTCCTGTTCCTTCATACTCATGAATTAGTATTAATCCTTTCCTTTGTTAATTAACTTGCCAAAGCAAACCACTTACTAACCTGAAAGAGTACCAAGAAAACAAGATCCTAATGCTCTTCTCATCACAGTTGTCACAGATGTTAAAGTGTTTGAAGTATCTTGTAGGTAAATAATCTTAAACTAATTTGTAAAGAACCTAGTATAAATAAATCCATTTTTTATACAAGATTTCATAGTGATAAGAATGTTTGATGGAGGAAAAATGATTCAGTGCAATTTGTAACTTGGAGAGTGCAATACATTTGACTCCTTTTTCAGTATAATCCAAAGAGTTCATCTGTTGCACAATGTTCATTTTTAATTAAACATTTTATCATCAGGCAGACTTTTATTGACATTCCTCATAATAGAGCTGATAAGATCTTGACCTGCTCTTCAATACAGCGATGTATAACTCAATATTCTGGCACACACTGTTCCCTTCAGAATTAAACATACAATTTTCTGATTTAATTTTAAAATCTTATGTACTTTTAGTCACATTTATTTACTTTAACTTCTCAGATTTGTGCCCTTTTTGACTTATGCAATTTGGATGCAACCATTTCTTGGACTATTACTCCTGTTTGCTCGAGCTTTTATCCATCTGGAAGATTTTATTGAATTTTTTTCTCCTTTCTTTTCCTTTCTAAAATTTTCAATGAAAGGTGATTTATCGCCTAATCTTGTTTCCTACTGTACCTTTTGAGTCCAGTTTTGATTAGATACACTAACTTCACTCCCTACTGCCTTAATCACAGGTTTATAGAATTTCTACTATCACAGAAACTCCTTCAGTTATTTCATGAGAAGAGATTCCTGAAGATGTCCCCAAAGATGAATTGTGAAGCAGATCCCTGTCAGTAACCTTAAAGAACCCTGTGATGTAAAGCTGCCCATGATCATGTGTTTAGCCATCCTGATAAGCACCTCTGTAGCTGGGCAGGATTTTGTCACCTGCAGGAGGGGAATCGACCCCTTCAGTTGGTAGCAGCTGCTGTGGTGCTGCTGACACAGGAGACATCTGGACACAAACCAGGAGTTAGTTGGCCATAGAGCAGCATCCAGAGGAAATAAGCCTAAATCTCTTTTCCAGGGTTTGCTGTCTCATACGTTTTTTATGTCAGAAACTGTAGTGAAAACCAGAATTCTCTAACATTTTGCTGCAGCAAGTCACCCCTTTTGAGTTGAGCACCCACTATACTCACCTAGGTACCTGAAGACCATCAGGTGTTGTAAGACCCAATTTTTTCAGTAATTCCCTACCCTACCCAGCTATATCAGCTGTCTCAGTTGATAATCACCCAACTACCCTGTGCTTCTCTTCCATATTTTGTAAAGCAGCTCTTGCTGTTTATCCTTCTCCTTGTATCCTGGATCTGTCTCTGTTCACTATAAATGTATATTGATTTGAGCTGAAAATATTGAGATAATTTAATGAACTAATTGGAAATTGCTTTATCTAATAAATAGCATATAGTGCGGTATTCCCTAACAGTTTGGAAGAGTTTTAAAGGTGGGGAAATACTCAACTATTGAGGATATATTCTTTATGCCATCGCAGATTTTTAATCTTGCTTTGTCAGCATAGCAGAAGTTAAAAATTGCATAGGGCCTCTAAAGTTAGTAGGAAGTTACCTTGTGCCAGATGTCTATCATTCAAAATTAAACCTTCAAAGCTCTTTGGTCTTCAACATGGTCCAGATCCTCAAGGATAAATAGGTATGTAATAAATTTAACTAAGTTACTAGATGTTCGAACTAAACTTAGATTTCAGATTTAGTTCTGATTTTTTTTTTTGACACATTCATTCCCCAAAACCTACAAGAAAATATACTGTCATGTTATTGGAAACATAGAGGAATGTGTGACTTGAAACAGCACATTTTGTTTTACTAGTTGTTCTAAAGGTTAACTGTTTATGAAAACAAGAGTAAATCTAACAACATATGTAGCAGGTTTATGGCTAACTACACCTAGCCAAGTTGGAGAATTGTGGAAACACAATCAAGGTGTGCCTGGGATCTGTAAGACACTGTAAGCACAGGCTCCAAAAGCTGTGCCTCTGTCTTTGCTGCCACTGCCATCCGTGCTTGCTAGATCAAGACAAAGCAGGTAAATGCCAGCAGAAGCCCATGACTTTATTTGTTGTGCAAACACAGTCGATACATTACAGGTGCAGGGCCTGCCCATCCCCAGCAGAGAAGGGGGGACGAGAACTGAGAGAATGAAAAAGCTGATAGAATTGTTAGTTGTATGTATCCCTGAAGCTCACTTGTTAAACCAGACCTGATCATATCAGATGAAGCTGCCCATTACATTAGAGATGCTGGACATCACCACTGAAATAAAGATTCCCAATTTACATCAGACTGGTGGAGCAGAGAGACTCCGTTTATGCATAGGATGACCCTACCCTGTAGATGCAGCGGTGAGGGTGCTCATGAACTTGTTTGCTCTTCCTTGCTCTTCCTATTCCCAGCAGTCCTGCAGCTAAAATGCAGAACAGGAAGGAGTAACATGGGTATTCTACTTGCTTCCTTTGTTTTATTGGGTTTTCTTAGTTTACACCTCTACAGCTTCGGGCTGGTTGGCAGTGCTTGAGACTGTGCCAGCTAGGATTGTGACTGGCTGCTTCACAGATGCATTGGTATTGGTTTCACCCCAAGCAGTCCTCTAGGTATTTTAATGGACTTCTAAAATGAGTAAAATAAGATCCTGGGGTTTAGACATACTTGAAACTTGTTAGAAAAAGAATAAATCTGTTGTATTTGCTGTCAAACATTTTTCTAAATGTCCCCTGGTATGATCTTCCCTAATAGGAAGATAATTTTCTCCACCTTTATACAGAAAGTAACGTAGAATGTTTATAGAAGAATAAAACCCCTTAACATCTACTTCTAATGTCATCAATGTAAGTTTTGATAAGTACTTTAAAATGATGTGCGATTAATGATTTAATGAATACCCTTTTAAAAGCAAGAGTTAGACTGTGTTTTTAGTGCCAGAACTCAAAGAAATGTAGATGTTATTTCTCCAACAAGGTATATTTTATATTGGTTAATTAAATAAAAAATAAGCTTGCATAGCTGAGGTTTTGACACTCAAAGACACACCCTCACCGGGGGAAGGTGAAAGTGTGGTTTAACTAGGTCTGTAATCTCATTTGGAGAGATGTGTTCAAATTTATGTAAATTAGTATTTTAAATCACCTCCTTGATCACATTGCTTACATTATATGTACATTATATAACCTGGCACAGTTAGAAAGCCCACGGAAGGGCAAGTCAGCCCTGGGCCAAAGCGGTCAAGATCAGGATGACCTGGATAGGTGGCTCTGGCTTTGTTGCTGCTGAACATGCTTTCTCTAAAACTCATGAAAATTCACAACCACTTCCAGTAAAATCTAATTTGCTTCTGTAGGCACTTGAGACGGGAAAAAGTGTGTGTTTTAAGAGGAGGGGAGTTAGGTAGCATTGTTTTTTCTGTGTGTATTTGTTTAGTGCTTTAGATTTTGTTGAAAGGGGAAGTTTGTTGACTATGTGCATTGGTTACATTCAGTTCCTTAAGAATGGATGTGTTTTGTTTATCAGCTTATTACCTGAAAAAATAGCAGTTAATGTTGAATTTAGGGAATGTTACTGGAATATCATAGGTGTATTATTTAAAATTAGTGAATAAGCCTTATTTTGTTGATGTTTTATTAGAGTATACCCATTGTCGATCTCAATTTTTTATAGAAAACAGTCTAATGATTCATGAAGTACCGGTTAGTTGCTAAGATATTGATATCAAACTCTTGTGAAAAAATAATCTATTAACTCTAATAATTTAATTGTATTACATTATTGATAGGGACATTTAGGGTGTTCTCTTATGTTAAAAAGAAGAAAAATCAAACAAACCCACCTCAGTATTTTGACTTTTTTAAGAATATGTATTGTACATGGAACATGTATATGTAAGATAATGTAGTGAGGAGGGCTGGCTGTTTAGTTAAGGGCTTTAGCTAGAACCTGGAAGATGCAAGTTTATTTGCTAAATTTTACTGTGCTTTTTCATGATCTGCTTTGCAAGATGGATACTTTAATCTCCTGGGAGAAAATTAGTGTGAACTTTACCAAATCATTTAGCAGAGCCTATATTTTAGTCCACCTTCCATTTTTTTATAGGTTGAGGTTAATTTTCTGCCATTTTTTTCTTTTCCTTTCCCCTTAGATTTATTTTATGGCCAAAGCCTATTAGAACTGTTAAAACTTGTTATTTCAAAATTGGATAAAGACAACAGATTTTAGCCCTGAATTTCTTTTGGGGGAATAACCATGAGAGTTATTTTAAAAGAGATGAAAATAATTATGTTTACTGACGGGACTTCACGTTCTTATCTAGTTCCAAGGATATATATATGTAGGAAGGTACTGTCCAAAAGTACAGGTATTTTGATTAAAAAAACCCTTATGAGGTCCTACTATCACCACACAATTTCTATTGGTCTTGATAGAAATTCCCACAGAGTACAAAAGATTAAGTTGAAGTTATTGTTGGCCAAATGGATGCAGATAAAGAAAAATAGTGAGACACATACATTGTACGGGGGGGTGTTACATATATATATATATATATGATACGTAATTTTTATGGAACTTCCTGCTAGGATGTTCTCCTCTTCCTTGCACCTATATGCCCAGTGAATTGAAGTTTTGGTCTGGAGTTAATGAAAGGACATTCTTCTGCTCTGCAGTTGCTCTCAGTTGTTGTATTTAGTGGTCTGATATGGCAGCTTTCTCTGTATCCATAAAATGTGAGTGAGCATCAATAAGCTATCCAAGAGAAAGGAATTTTAAGGAGGTATTTGAATGAGGAGAGAATGACCGTACCAAAAAACGTAAGGGAAGGTCTCTGAGTTTATACTCAGACATCAGGGAGAAAAGAAGGAGGTCATTTAGGCAAGAAGGCCTGTAAAAATCCTGTCAGAGGGTTAAATGATAAGTTGAAATTGTAAATTCCACATGGCATTTGCTGTGTTCTGTGAGTGTGCACATGTTGATGTAAACTCTAGAAATCTAAGGAAGCTCTTTGCTCATCTTCTGCTCCCTCAGCAGCTCTCCAGGTATCTATAGCATGAAGTCACAGCCACGTTCCCCAGTCACAGATTTAGTGGGGAAAAGAGCAATCTGCAACAAGTCTTTGCAAGAATGGCTGCACTGAAAGTCCAATTTGAACAAAGCATTTTAACTGATGCAAAAGAAGACTCCTCAGGCAGTTGCAAGCATTTGTGGAGAATTAACAAACAGAAAAGGCCTTCTTTTCTACATGGCTTGGGATACCCAGCCCAAAAGAGCATGTTTTTGTGCTTTAAGTGACCAGTCACGCATCGCGAATAACGAATAGTGATTGTTCGTATCGGTCAGTTAAAAATTGTGTCATAGGGTCAAATATGTTTGCATACACTGCTCAAGGACTTGTGACTAACAAAGTAATTAATAACACCCGTGACCTATTTGCAGACACCTGGTGAACAGATTTAAGGGCTCAATCCATTGGCTGTGTTTCCCAAGGAGAAATTCCACCAGCCCTAGCTAAAAATGTGTAAAATCAAGACGAACAAAAACAGTTTCATCATATAACAGCAATGTCCCTCCTCAACACCTGCTGTGATATATCCTTTGTTGGTATGATTATTACATATGATGGATTCTGTACCTGTTTTTTTGATCCCACTGAGTCCGAATCAGCAGATCCTTAGGTCTCCAGAACCTTCAAATTCCTGTATTATTTTTAAATCAGCTTTTGTATATGAGATACTGTTACAATAATTATTTTCTTTGATTAATGTTATTCAGTAATGATTCAGCCAAGTGCTGTTCATAGGCAGGCAAAGGTCTTATCTGCTTTTCTGGGAGTTTGTATTTACTGCAAGGAGCAAGTCCTTTGAGGTCACTGGGCAGAAGAGGAGCCTTGGTGAGTGAAGTGATGAGAAGGGTTGGTCCCAGAGACACAGCTTCAGCCTTAAAACTTTTCTCATTCCAGTGATTATTGCAAACAGAAAACATCTTCCCCATTGACTAGGAGGAGGAGGGAGAGGAGGCCAGGACTGGGAGCATGCAAAACTCAGAACCACAAGATTTTAAATTCCATTGTGTACTTAGTGAAGATATTGTTTGTCTGGGGTTGATGTGCTGCTCTAAAGAACAAGTGAAAACTGCATAAATCTCTGTCGTTGTATTTTACACAGATTTTACTTCAATATTTTATTATTATTGCTTTGTACCTTCAAAAAAACCTCAACAACACAGTTTTGAGGAAGGAGTAAAGGGATGCTTTGATTGGAAAACAGCATGTGAACTTTAAGACATCTAGTTTGTAAAATCTTTAGTGTCTCTTTTGCTTTTTGTTCTGTAATTGATTACTAGCACCCCCTTTAACCCACCTTAAAGGGCAAGCAGGAAATTCATGTTTTCGTTCATCAGCCCATCCCTCTGAAAAGCGTTCAATATTAAAACAGTTTGCAAGAAGCAAAGGCAGAAGAAACAAGAGGCCCAGTTAGACCGTGGCAAGGTTAGGAGATGCATGTCTGGTGCCTGCAGCAAATATCGGCTCTTGTTCCAGTACAATTTTTGCATGGGGAGACCAAGTTAATTGGGGTATGGCTCTGTTCTTTCCTTTATGTGTGACCTTTTATTATCTCTGTGGCCCTGTAGTTCATGCAGTGTCATAAAGCTGTGGGAAAGTCTTGCAGACAGTGTTATCAGCTGTTGGAAATTAACTTAAAAATTGAAATATTTGTGTTTCCTTTTGTCTGAAGGTGTCTGGGCATCTGTAAACTGCTACGAAGGTGCAGTTATTGTGGTTGTGATTTTGCTGAGCATTGCTTGTGCATCTTTTTCCCTGCTTTCTCTTCCCTTCTTTCCCCTCCCTGCTTTTTGGTGCAAGCTGTGGGCTGGCAATCAGGTGTTGTGCTGGGGAAGGGGGGGCTACTTTAGGAGGGGGGTTACATGGCATAATTCCCACGAATGTGGGAGGAGGATGAAAAAGATAAAGAAATTTTGTTTTTCTGAGCTAGAGGATTCTCTGCATGACTTCCCCACTGATGGGATCATGTGCTTTCAGGCTGAGATTTTATTAACAATTCAAATGGAAATTGAGGGCACAGGAGGAGCAGATTCTCACATAAACTTGATCTGTCCATGAATGCAGTTCTCTGTTTGCCCTGACCCTGCGTGGCTTAAGACACTGCCTGTGAGGCCTGAGTGCCAGACACAAAGACCGAAATGAAAAGCAAGCACATTCCAGTAGTCTGCACAAAGGCAATGGAGCAGTTTCTAGCCGTCTCCCCAGGGAGAGATCTTATCTCCTTGCAGCTAAAACCCTTTAGAGTGTTTATTTGTACTCTAGCACCCGAGGTTTATGAATTGATATGGATGCTGATTAAACGCTGTAAGTTTCCTCCGCGAGTCTTTTTGGGAGGCACGGAGGTGTTTGCTGCTTATATTTTCTTGCCCAAATACGTATCGATATCTACCAAAAGGGTTTTGCTTCGGTTTCCCGAGGAGCAAAAGCAGTGCTGAGGGAGAAGGCAGCCCAGAAAGTACGTTCCTTAATAAAAGTCATCCCCAGGCTTAGGAGACTTCTGCAAACCTTTGGCTTTCGGACACGTCACCTGCTTTTTTGACGTTGGAAAACATCAGCGCAGCCCGTCCCCGGCGCCCGGTGCTTGTGCCTGGCAGGGCTGGGGAAGGGGGATAGGTTGCTCCTGAGTAGCTGTACCGATTAAATGTTGTGTATAGTGGGTTGACCTTGTGCTGCGGAGGCAGCGGCGCGAAGCACTGGGGCACAGGGAGGACGCGTGAGGCGAGGCTGCTGTGGCCACATCTGCAGGGCCATCGCCCTCCGCCAATGGCAGGCAGTGGGTGATGCTGCCTGTCAGGGGAATTCTGCTGGGAATGAGAGCCGGGGGGGTTGCTAGTGGTTTGGGTTTTTTTGGTTGTTTTGTTGGGGGGTTTTTTTGAGACTGGAAGTGGGAAAGGCTCGCAACATATCCCAGCGCAAAAACAGAATTCACACCCCCCTGTCACCACCTGATGTTAATGTCGCGTCAGGAAATTGTTAATAGTGTCGGTAAATTCTGGAGATTCCTTAATCAAACTATTAAACGTTGGTATTCCTGTCTGCCCTAATCAGGCTTTCTTTTATGAAAGCTCCCTAAAACACTAGGGAAACCGTAAGTGAAAAAATGTTTTGACTGTGGTAATTCCCAAAAGTTACAATTTTAATCGCCCTCGTTTTTCTTATTTTCAGCCAAAAAATAATAATAAAAAAAAAAAAAGACAAAAAGCCCCAAAGCAAAAGCCAGCAACTTTTAGGTAGGAAATCATAACCATATGTTTTTCCATTTTTCTTACGGCATTTAAAGGTTTCAAACCTTTAGACACTCCTGAAAGTAGTTAGATTAGTGGAAAGAGACTAGCAAAGGATATTGATTCAAATAGTTTTGTTCCCTTAATTTTATGGGTTTATATTATCCAAAATTAATGGTTGTACTTAGGCAAATTGTCAGTAATTGGTGACAAAATTGCTTTATTGCTTTTCTTTCATTTGATGCTAATTAATGGCCCTACATTATTAACTTCAAACCTCTTCTGTATTTCTCCTTCTCCATAAATATTCTTAGTGGTAATGTGTTGGAGTAAACTTTTTTCTTCAGTGTATGCAATAATTGCTTTATAGAAGTGTGATAACAAACAGATTTCTGGTAGGATTTATAAAAATGTGATAACAAACAGATTTCTGGCATAATTTTTCCTGAAATGTTATATATATATAAATGTTATTTGTTCAAGAGCTTGAAGTCATTTTGATATGAAGGAATACATTAGTAACATAATGTGTTAATTTATTCATGTGGTAAAACATTAGTTTTTCATATCAAAGTAATCCTTAGTAACTTACCCAGCAGTTACTTTACAAAATCTAGACTTCGTTGTATTTTACCAATTAAACCCCTCTTACCTTCTCTCCTTCTATTTTACAGTGTGTTTAACAAAACTGTTCTATTTCAGTGGACTAGAATAACACCACAGAATTTGTCATCATATTTTCCACCTGTTAATGACACTGGTATTTGGTACAGAACAGTGTTTATCCATGTTTTCCAGATTAAACTATTTTAATGCTATGCAAATATTTTAAAGTCTAGAATAGGTGCAGTAAGTAAAAGCCAGTTCTAATTTTTACAAGCACTAGTCAAAAACCAGCTTGTATGTGTATTTGTCTGTTTCCTAAGAATTAAAAAAAAACCCAAAACCAAAAAAAGAGTAATGAATATATGTCACAAAATTTGATATTTTGAACATCATAGGCCAAAGTATATACCAAAGTGGGAAAGGAGCTACATATCAAATGACTATTAAAAGGGAGTACTGATGGCCTCGTAAGAATTAATTAGTAAAAAAAAATATTGAAAGCCAAAAAGACTTCAAAATGTAGGAGGAAATATTTTCTAAGCTTTTATAGCTTCACAAATTATACTTATTTTCTCTGGTGTCTAATGCTGTAGTACTAAACTGACAGAACAGTGTCTTCCACTGGTAGAGGATCGTACCAATGAAGAAATGTTATCTCTGTGATTGCTGGCCAAGTTCTACTTATCTTTAATTTTAGGTATACTCAGTTTTCAAAATTAGGATTTATTATTCCTTACAGTGGTTGTTGTCATCTTTTGTCATGAGTTAAGCATAAAAATTAATTTTAAAATAAGATATATAAATGTATTAACATTTCAATCATGGTTGCATATTATTTAGATAAATCTTTTGAATTACTGTTTTTATAAACAAACTCATACCTGTTTTGATGTAATTTTTTAAACTTGTTCCCCACTAACAGTAGATTTTAGAAGAAGGAGAGTGAAAATTTACATATGGTACTAGAAATTTTTACCGTTATGTAAGTGCTGTTTCTTGGATTAAAGAAAGATAGTGAAGTAAGATTCTTGGCATGTTGAATTATTTTAAATTTGTTGAAGGAAATTTATTTTATTTTTTAAAGCATGCTTCAGTTATGAAAACTTTGCCTTTGTAGCAGAGTCCCAATGCAGCAGTAATTCTGAACTCTGTCCTATCCCTGATTTCCACTGAGGCCTTGTACCTCCATGTGTTTGGAATGAAATATGGGTAAATATCTGTATTCTGAAGGCAGCTAAGAGAATCTGTAGCTCTTTAAGTGTACCAGAAAAGAACAGCATTTTGCAAAACATCTTGAGCTGCTTTTAGTGAAGCATTTGTAGGTGAAAACTACCCCAGAAAAATACACGTTAGTGCTTCCCTGTGTCCCCACCTGCCACCCTTAGCTTCTCTAGTTGTGCTTGTCTTATTTCTTTGCCCTTCTTGCACCTCTGTGTACTTTAAGATCTTTGCTCTGACCGTAGCTATGTGTGAGTGCACATGAGGAGAGGTGTCCAGACTGCAGTAAGACACCTGTACTTGCTCAGATATCCCTGTAGGCTGTGCTGCACGCTCCTCCTGATCTGCAGAGGTGCACCTGCACAGTGCAAAGGCTCTCAGCTTCAGGCTGGCCTGGTTTCAGGCATGGTGAAGCTCTGGACCATCACAGATGTGGAGGGAGATATGTCAAGGGGGTGTTAAACTACTGCCATGACTCGAGTTCACAGGGCTCCGTGTGGGATCGGTGGGAGCTGCTCCACGCCTCGTCAGCTGCGCCGGCTGCTCCTTGCAGCGCAGCCTCCCTGCCCCAATCCCTTGGTGCCTTGCAGGGAAAGCGGTTGGAGCAGTGGCCTTCTGACAGATTGTTGTCTCCTGGATGCCTGTTGAAGTGAACTTCGTGGCCCTCACCTACAGGGGTGTAACTGGAAGAGGGTAACCCACAGCTTCACGCCACGTTCACTTGAAACGCGCCTCACCAGTGAATGTGTGTGTGCGTGAAGAGTCTTTTTCGTACAGTAACACAGGTCACCTGAACTTGATTTCTGCATTTGCAAAGAGACTAGAGATTAATAATTTCCCAGTAAGGCTGAGAGTTTGTTGACACTTGGAATGTGGGAGGTTTCCACTGTGAGGGATTTTGTGGACCTGAGGAGATTCCTCTCACCTGGACATCAGGGGACACCAGCTGTCCAGGCAGCTCTGCTTTTGCTGCTTATAATATCCTTTGGTGTTTAAATATGTCTGAGGAAGACCTTGATGCCTAACTCTGGCGGGTTCTCTCATCTGCATGTCTGTGTCTATGGTTTAGATTTGTTTGAATGTGAAGAAGATGGTGCTGCTGGACTTCAAACCTTTATGTAAGTTTATTTACTTTGATTTTGACTGCTGGAGGGAAGTAGATAGTTCTTTGCAGTGCCTACATGGAGAATTAAGGTCCTAAACTAAGGTATTTTGGGTTTCATCATAGGTACATAAGTTAACCTCAGGTAAATAGTATGAACTCCCCTCACAAGTAATGGAAAAAGAGAATAACTAGAATTAGGCAAAAACTTGGCAGTCTGTGTTGTAAAAATGTGAATTTAATTTTGCCAGAGAATCTGTCCACAGCATTCACTTCTCAGTGCCTGAAATGTGGTCTTTCTCAGGCTGCCTTTAGATCAGCCATTTATGATGCTTTTCTGAAATTCACTGCAATTTTCACTGAAACCACAGTGAAAACCAGTGAAGGGGAAGGGATAGTTCTTTGATCATGGGCATGGTCTGTGAGATCAGCTTTCCCTGACAAAGATGACCTTGGAATGACAGTTGGGAACTCACTGGTGTAGGTTATTAGGAAGCAAAAACGAGACCTCTGTAAATTGATGTTGATGATGGATTAAATTAAAAGATGTATTTTTTTTAATGTTTTGTGGTGAAATATAGACTCAGTTGATAAAAAATTTTGTTGTAAACCCCTGACAAATTTACCATATGGATGGAACTGATTGAGGAGAAGGCTCTGTCTTCTTATGGAAACCTGGTGAAATTTGCAGATGTTCTTGGAAATCCCGAATCTTCTGATAGTGACTTAAAAGTGAAGTAAATGTGCTTAAAATTGCCTTCCATTTCTTTTAGCCTCCTCAGGAGCTATCTCTGAGTGATACAAATTGCATTTGTGATAAATGGCATCTAGTGTATACTTGGTGTGTTTCTTCAGCTTTTGTCTGTGGTTCTTATCCACTGGTGTGAGCAAGGGAAGAGAAGGGAAAGAAGCCTATTGCCCTCAGCTCCCAGTTTGCACTGCCCCTTTTGTACAGGGAAGATTTTATGTCTTCCCTGTCCTAGAGTGGGCACCAGAATAAAATACATGCTGTTAGATCCGCTTGCCCTCCACAGCAGTGCAAGTGCTCCAGAGGGGCAATCACACCATCACACTTCATTTACCCAAACTGAGTACCGAAGCTGGGCTTTTCCAAAGGCAATCTGGGCATCTTTCTTTCAATTTTCCCTTTCAGAGTTGTCTTTTTTTTTTTTTTCACTGACTGTGTAGATACCCTGAAGTTGTGGGGTTATGATTTCTCTGAAGCTGTGGCATTAAGACTTTCCCAGTTTACCTCCCTTCAGTTGCCATCTTTTCTGTCAAATTATATGATGCTGATGTTTAATATTGGCCATATTCTAATAAGGCATCATCTGCTCTAGGTGCAAGATATTTCATTTCTGATTTCTGTGATTGGAAGTTTTCAATGACACCCTAGTTATTTTCAGCTTTTCAACAGTGATTTTTAAGGAACATCTATTAGTCTTAACAAGTCCTTGTTGATCTGGGTGAGTCTAACCTGAGGGAACAGTCATTAGACTAAAAAATCTCATTTATTTTAATTTTTCTATTGATAATTCAAGTTTAGATACTGATTTGAAAGATGAGAATATACACTTTTTTCTCAGTATACTTTCAATAATACCACTTTTTTTGTGATCATTAGTGTAATTTTATGTCCTTGCTGTAAATTGTATATAATATTGAAAAATAGTTCCCTTTGGGTCTGCTGTGTAAATATGCCTTCTAAAAAAAAAAGCAATATGAATTGAAATTTGTCATGTGCTTAAATTCATTAAACAGGGATGAATTGAGGAATCTTTCTAGTTTGAGAAGTCAGTCTCAGCCTCCTACCTCCAACCAAGTCATATTTGATTGTTTCTACAGGAAGAAAAGATAAGGAAAAAGAAATGCTGCTCTAAGACTAAGAATGAACATAATAATGAGGAAACAATGCAACATAGTCAACCAGGCATGAAGAATTATGTATTGAAGCTAAGAGGCCAAGTGTCTCATCAGTTGGATTTTAATAATGCCTGGCAGAAGTGCTTGTACTTGTACAGCAATTGTTTAATATCTAATTGAGTTTCAAGCTGAAATATGACAGTCTGTCTTGAAACATGAAGAGAACATTTCCTGTGATGCAATGCCTAAGCATTTCTTTACGTACTAAACTGACACTAGAAAATTGTAATACTTGTGTTTTCAGATTCCAGTAGCTTTCTAATTATGCATAACTAAAGCTGTATCCTGTGCAGTTTTACTGTTTTTAACTCTTTCTTCTTCCTGTCTTTATAATTCATCTTGTTTATCACATTCACTTGATGCAGCTTATTCCTTTTTTGTTGTTGTGGGGTTTTTAATGCTGTTATCTGTTTCACTTGCTTTGCAGTTAGCAGAATGTCTAGTGCCCTAGTTCTGCTTTGGGAGTTTAGCTACAAAAGCAGTATAGAATTTAAACATAAATGTGACTCCAAAGCTGACATAGGAATTATGCTCCTGATAATCTAACATTACCCTTACAAGGTCAGGAGTAGCAGATCATCATAATTGAAGGTTAGAAAAAAAGAGGAGTTTGAAAAAAGCTTAGATTTTTACTTAGCATGCACACTGAAATTGATGCAATACTCAAAATGTAGTCCAGTTTGAAATGGGCTTTTTCATTTTATTTCTCATGATTGATTGGTATGTGAAGCTGGAGCTTTTCAGGAAAAGTCTGGGATTATGAGTGCGTCAGCCCCTGCTTTTAGCACAACAACGAGGTTATCAATAATGCATTGGGGATCTCAGAATCCTTGAACATAGGGAAATCACAGCTGGTCTGGGTTTATTGTCGAAATTGCAGATTTGCGCCAAGAGGTCACGACAACTCCATGTCAGACGGTCACACACACACGCACACAGACATGTCTTGGGGGAATGGGGGGAATAATATTGAAGAATTGCCGGTGCCCATGTTATTTAGAAACTCTTCATATGTTTCTATAGTTCAACTTTAAAAGCAGCATATTTAATGCTGCTCGCAGCGGCCTTTTGACATTTTGGCCTTTCCCAGTATTGTAAGTTTTATTGTTTTCCTGACAAGTTTATTCATATACTAACAGCTTGCTTGGCAGCAATGTTCAGACTCAATACTTAGGCTTTCTGGTCACGGTGATGGCTGGCAGTAATAGAGAAGGAGAATAAGTGAGTGTGGAAATGCAAAGCTGTCTCTTGTTACATTTTATCGATCTCATTCTGGTGTCATTCAATTAAGACAGAAATGTGATGGATAGTGTCTGCATAGATTCCTACTTTGCTTTCCAGCCACTCTATATAAAGCTTTTTGGGGGGAGGGAGGAGGGAAAGGAGTGTGAGGGGAGGAGGGGGTAGCAAATCAAAGATACAGTGTGATTTGAATTACAGATCAAACTTATCTTCTAAAAAAATCGTTATTCTAAAGCTATGCTGAAAAGCAATATCAGCAGAGCTAGCATTCTGTGTTGTCTTTCTAATAAGTATCTGTAGATGTCCAGCACATTGTTCATTTCAGTAACGCTGGGATTTTTTTGTCCAGATCTTGTCTGTGATTTATGAATAAACACTTGATTCTTCTGAATTTAGTACACAGAGAGAAAGGGCTTAAGAAATGAAAGGACTTGCTTGCCTAAGAGACTCGCCTGCGTGCTGTAGGGCAGTAATTCCAGATAAACATCTGAAGATAAGGGTTGCTCATTTTTGTCTATTGTTTACTTTAAATATGGCCAAAAAAAAAAACAACATTGAGGAGCTCTGTCAATGTAATACAAAAACACAGAGATTAGCTCCACAGGCTTAAGTAGACCTACATCAATTCACAACTGATGTTCTCACCAGTCTTCGCACTGTGGTAACTTCAGAACTAATAAATTACTTTCGATCTAACTCACAGTTTTCTGCCTAAAGTGTGAATGAGACAATCCTAGAATGCAGAGGTGATTTACAGAAGTGCTTTTTGTCATCAGACTTGGGGCAGGCAGCTTAGACATTCCTGAAAATGTTCAGGCTCCTTAGAAGTTTCCTGTGAGGAAAGCCTTGATAATTCTCTCCTCCTGGTGTTCCTTCCCATCTTCTGTGTTTAGAGGTAGCAGGGCTGTGTGTCCAGATCTCCTCTGTTCCCAGAGAACTCACAGGGGAGGGTTTGCAACTCAAAAACCTATGTCCAGGGCAGGTTTGGGATTCTCTGCTGAAATGACGAAAGCCAATTCACCAGAACCAAAGTACTTCACAGATGTGTATTGGCCATTCCAAAAAAGACCAACCAATCAAATAAAACCCCAAACTAAATAGATTCTCATCAGCTGGCATGTTGAGCTGCTAGGAAACCTGGATTTCCAAGGTCTGCAGCTGTGCCACATGTAGTATGTAGGGTTGGTATTCTTGGCTTTCCAGCCTTTGTGGCTGCTGACGATGTTCTATCTTTGACGGCTTGGCTGTGGCTCCCAAAATCCTTTTTCCTGCACTGGGGAGCACAGGAGCCCTAGGAGCCATATTTTAACTAAGAGCCTTGAGGCTTTGATGTTCAGGACTACATCTTTCTTGCAACTGCCATTATTAAATGTACAGTTACCAGTGTGGGAGGCATGGGCCTGAAGATCAAACTGGGGTTTTCAGAATTACAGGATTTCAGATGAGAGGTTGGGACTGAGATGAAGTGAGGTTTCTCAGGATAGTTTGATCTTGTGCTATTAATTAGGTGTTTCTGCTAAATCGATCAGCAGCAATTAGACTCCTGTGAGTATAAAGTGTCTTCCCTTTGTGCAGCAGTTCTAGAGGGGATCTACAACTTGACTTCTGAGGACTCTAGGAAAGAAATCATGTGAGCAAGGTACAACCTCCCAGACATGAGGATGCAAGAAGGGCCTCAGGCACTTCCAGTCATTTCTATTTTTTTACCTAGAAGCAAAGATAGGTACCTTCAAACTCTGAATTATTGTTGGACCTGCTCTTTGTGGGCTGATCTAGAATGGGGATGCTGCTTAGGTGAATAACGGCTATTTAATTCCCACTGCTGTTCTTGAATTCTCAGAGGTAGAGTATACACAGCTTGAATACTTGCTCCATTGCCTGTATCTTTGCAGATTACTTTTATTAAAAGTCAGTGGGGTGAACTCGTCTTATGCTTCTATCCCCCCAAAGTGATGATTTTACTATTAAAGTTAAATCATGGTATAACATGGTGTAGCAAAGGCAGCACTGTTTGTGCAACTTCTCCTCCTTGATGAGGAGACTTTCAGTGCTGGACCATTTAATAAATCCTCCCTTTTGCATTTGCCACTCAGGTATGAAATCAAAAATATTAGTATGCACATGAGGCAAATAGCATTGCTTAGATTTTGTGGGCAGTCTCAGAACAACTGTTTTGGGTGCCAGTGCTGTTGGTGTAGCTTCTTAACATAAAGCAGTTAAAGTGATTTCCTCATTTAACATCCTGAATAGGCATAGGTTTCTGTTTCTTTCTGCACTCCAAACAGAAGGGGTGTGTTGCTCCTTCCTGGCTTTGCGGGCTCATGTAATGTAACTTATAGAATAATTTTGCATTTTTAAAGTGTTCATTTCACTGCAGGAAGGAAAATGTCTGTGGTATAAAAAAGAAGAATTTTTTTTTTTAAATAATGTGACTTTGGGGGAGGAGACAAAGGGGTCTTGTTGTGGCAATGTGCATAATTTATAAACAATGTAAAATTTGTCCATAATTTATTCTGGATTTTTTTCAATGATATGTTTAGTTATATCAAGTTCCAATAGCCATACATAAAATAATGTTAGAAAAAAGAAAGCCAATCAGTCTCCAAATTCAGCACTACTTAATAAGCTCTACCAGGCAACTTTTATTATATTTTCTCCACCACAAACTCATGTTTTCCCTGACCTGATGAAAGTTCATTGAGATGTACTTTTGGATAAATTCAGCTCACCGACAGCTAACCCTTGAGCTGAAACTGAAGAGACATTAAGTTTGTAAAAGTTGAGTTAGATGATTTTGTGTCAGTGTCACACTTTTTGCAGGCGTCTGCATTTCACAGTTCCAGAATTAGTACCACAAGAACTACTTGTTTTGTATGGTATTTTAATCTCGGAAGGGAATAGCTATAACAGCACAATACAGACTTGCTGCTTTAAGGTATCCACTTGAATTTCCAGTTTTATTTCTAGGCTTCAGACATTCACAGAAGACTGGGCAGAGGAGGGAGGGAGGGAGGGTTTCCTCAGCATAAGCACGCAAGTGGTTATGGCCTATTGTACTTCTTTTTAGAATTGAAATATTTCAATAGCTTGAAAATGAGCCAGACAGCCTGTGTATTATGAACAGGGAGAGAAAAAAAGGATCAAAATAAATAAAGAGCAGCTGCAGTTCTGTTAGCAGTGGAACAGAGTTAAAAGGGACCTGAAAAATTATTGCCGACATTATGTATACAAACCTAGAAGAAAAGATCCCTAAAGTATATCAAATCTTGTAATATTCTGTTCTGTTCTGAAGACTTAGGATTCACTGTTTTATTTATGAGCAACAATTTTTTTTTTGTCTTTCAAGTGCTTATAGAGAATTAGGATTAAATATATGACACAAGACAGAGCTCTAAACAGTTTGGCTGAAAAGAGAAAAAAGTAATTAACTCAATATCTGAGTCAGTTATGTTTTTGACTGTTAAAATCTGTAGCAATAATTTACCAGTAATTTTCTAGCAAAATTAGGGTAGAAAATAATACAGTTGTTTAAGAAAAACTTCTTTTTCTTTTTGGAATTATTTTTGGGCTTCTCAAATTCCTGGATTTTACTTCTTTTTGATATTTAACTGTTGGTGGATTTGTAGACAACCACATTTTTCCCATATGCAATTCACCTTTATCACTTCAATGTGCAAAGGATGTCTAAAGTATTTTCACATTATTTGGCAATTAGAAACCTTTTAGTGAGAAAAAGAGAGAAGTGGTTATGATCAGCTTGAATTTTAGAGACATGTGGTTCCAGAGTGGAGCAAACATTGTTTCAATCTCTGTGTGAAGGTTGGATAAATAAGTACCATTTTTCTTTATTGCACTTTATCCAATAAACTAAAGCTGGTAGCATAGCCTTGTTTTGTCTTTTGATTTTTCAGTATTAAGTAGTTTTGTCCATTAATCAGAAACTGGACAGTCATTCGCAGACAGTGTTCCAACTGAGGAGGAATCAATGGTGTTTATACTACTATTCCACTTGAAGTTCAGTATTTAACACGTACTAATTCTGGTTGTCGGAAAATGTCAGACAGTAGATATAAAAAGACCCATCTGCTAAAGAAGAGTAAACTGAGTTTCATCTAGAAAATTATCAATAAATACCAATGGAGTGAATTGTCAATTTAGTCCTAACAATGATTAGATGTGGTAGTAATGATTGCCAAGATTTTGGAAGCAAAGTCAGAAGTACAGTCATGTTAACTTACTGTAATACAAACAAATACCTCCTCTTCATCAGTTTTTGGGTTGGACCAATTGATTTTGTATGTGCAATTTGAAAAGCAAATTCTCATACTTCTAGGTAATTTGAAATAGAAAGAAGTAGTGGGGCAAGTCACGTTAGCAATCATAAAATCATCATAGAGTCAGAATGGTTTGTGTTGGGACCTTAAAGATCATCTCATTCCAATCCCCCAGCAGTGGGCAGTGACACCTTCCACTAGAGCAGGTCGGTCAAAATCCTGTCCAACCTGGCCTTGAACACTTCCAGGGATGGGGCGTCCACAACTTTTCTGGGAAACCTGTGTCAGTGCCTCATGCTACAGTAAAGATCTCCCTTTTAATAGGCAGGATAGACTTCCTTAGGTTCTCCCTTTTGATGGCAGCCCTCTTCTAGCACTAGGGATTCCAAAATCTGATTCATATCTTCCCAGGAAATGTCATATGCTGACAGTGAATCTGAAAATGAGATAAAGGTACTTATCTTTAGAGATAAATAAAGTCTAGTTTCTACTAAAATGGGTGAGAATTTCCTTGTGAGGGTTCATTTTCTTGATTGAAAGGAAAAAATATGAAGACTACTTGCCCAGAATATGCATCACTACCTATATTTCTTATGTGATATGGAAGCGCTTGAGGCTCTTTTCAGTTTGCAGCAAGTAGTGACAGGACAAGAGGACAGCCTCAAGCTGTGTCAGGGGAGGTTCAGGTTGGACTTCAGGAAGAATGACTTCATGGAAAGTGTTGTAAACATTGGAATGGGCTGCCCAGGGAGGTGGTGGAGTCACCATCCCTGGAGGTGTTCAAGAAATGACTGGGCATGACACTTAGTGCTCTGGTCTAGTTGACCTGGTGGTGATCAAAGGTTGGACTCAATGGTCTGAGAGGTCTTTTCCAACCTAAATGATTCTGTGATTCTGTGCAGTTCAGAAAGGTTTCCAATCATCAGTATCCTGTATGCTTCCCAGAAAGAAAGAATTTCTGGATTTCAGTTTTGTAAGGCAGTCCTTTCAGCATTGTTTCTAAGTGGAGTCAGTGGTCAGCTGACTAGTGATTGTACATATTGAAATCACGTGTAGAGGGACCACAAATAATAATAAAAAAAATTTTAAAAAGCACAGTAAAAATTTAAACCTTTTGCTGACCAGCAAGCATCTTATTTGTTCTTGAAGGAGGCAAGGAGATGAAGGCTTATTTGTGCTGTTGGAGAAAGACCAACCAATTCCTTTAATTTTTTCCAGACAAGGGAACTTGTAATTGACTTCTTCTGAATTCATAGCAGTCTTTACAGAACATTACATGATGTTCTTGCATGAACCCTTCTTGGTTCTTGGTGCTTAATCTTTCTTGTGGTGCTACATTCTCTTACAATATGTAACATCAGTCCCTTAGGAGCATCGGGTAACTTTGTGGCTTGAAGAATAATATTACTTAGTTCTCAAGAGGTGTCCAAATTTATCAAGATGTTTTTTGCATGCCTTTTATGACTGCCCAACTCACAGAAAAGCAGATACTTTAGAATAAAAGAGTGGGTAACCTTAATGGCTTTTGTTCAAGAGGATTGCATTTCATTTTCCCAACGGCACTGCTGTCTCCTAAATAATTTCATGATTTCCCCACCATAAGGCACACAAGAGCTGCAATGGTGCAGCCAGACTGCAGTGTCTTCTATATCTACTACAGCGGAGTATAGACAATGTACAGCCAACAGAAGGGCAACTGGAACCTCACCAAGTCCTGCTCAAAGGAAAGAGTATTGTCTATGGGCAGGAATTTGAGGATAAGTGCTGGAAGGAAAATACAGCTGTTTCCTAGTTGTTGTCAAGAACGAGGCTTCTCTGAGGAGGAGATGAGAGAGGGATGATTTTTTTTTCCTGTTTAATTTAATTTTCTGCTACTCTGGCCTGGGTTCTGTCACTGTGCTACGTAGCCTGTTTGTAAACTGGTGTGAAGCTGCTGCATTTATAAGGTGTTCGGGCATGCTCTACTTCATTGGTTTGCTTACCTGAAATTCAGACTATGTTTTGAAGAGTTTGTTTCGAGGACAGTGTCATCTTCCTACAATGAATTAAATTATTCTTGCTAGTTTCATAGTTGTAGAGGAAAAACAAAATGAATGACCTTTTACTTTCCCTGCTTTTCTGCTTGGCTAAGCTACAAGCAAAATCCGAGGAATCTAAGATCATCTTCTGAGAATTAAAAAGAGATTCTGTTTTTAATATTCATCTCGTAATTGGAACATTTTTCTTGAAATTGCTGAGAGTAGAGATTTAAATTGCTTTTAAGACTAAGATGCTGCCAAACTGCTAAGCTAGTTAGCCAAATATATTATCATAAACTCATAGACGCCTTTAGGTTGGGAAAGACCTTTAATATCATCGAGATCAAGCATTAAGCCAGCACTGCCAAGTCCACCACTAAACTGTGTTCCTCAGTGCCATGTCTTTTAAATACATCCAGGGATGGTGGCTCCACCACTTTCCTGGGCAGCCTGTTTCAATGCTTGACAACCCTTTCCAGGAAGAAATTTTCCCTAATATCCAATCTAAACTTTCCCTGGTGCAATTAGAGGCCATTTCCTTGTATCTTCTTGCTTGTTACCTGGGAGAAGTTCAGGGGCATAATCACTGCCCTGGTCCTGCTGGCCACACTATTTCTGATACAGGCCAGGATGCCATTGGCATTTTTGCCCACCTGGGCACACACACTGGATCATGTTCAGCTGCTGTCCACCAGCACTCCCAGGTCCATTTCTATCAAGCATCTTTCCAGCCACTCTTCCCTCAGCCTGTAGCATTGCCTGGGGTTGTTGTGACTCAAGAGCAGGACCTGGCACTTGGTCTTGTTGAACCTCATACCATTGTTCTCAGCCACTGGATCCAGCCTGTCCAGATCCCTCTGCAGAGCCTTCCTGCCCTCCAGCAGATCAACACTCCCACCCAACTTGGTGTTCTCTGCAAACTGACTGAGGGTGCACTGAGGGTACATCCCCTCATCTGTATCATTGATAAAGACATTAAGCATTACTGACCCCAGTGCTGAGCCACTTGTGAAGGGCTGCCAGCTGGATTTAAGTCCACTCACCACCACTCTCTCCAGTCAGTGAACAGTCCACCTGTCCAAGCCATGGGCAGCCAGTTTCTCTATGAGAACCCTTTGGCAAATGGTGTCAAAGGACTTCCTAAAGTCCAGGCAGACAATATCAACAGCCTTTCCTTCAAGCAGGACCTGCCTTTCGTGAATACATGTTAGCTGGGTCTATTCCTCTGCTCTCCCTGCCTATGCCACATGAAGGCACTCACTACTGGAAACCTCCCATTTTAGTCCTGTACTGGATGAATTTTTTCTATCTCTAAGTATATTCTAAATACTTCTAAGGAAACCTAGAAAGCATACCATAGTTCTAGGGACTGTGCCTTTTCAAAGACATGAAAGCATGAAGTTAAACTACTAGTTCTTTGTGCTCCCTTAACTTACATGTTGTTCAGACTATGTACATTAGGTTTCTTTCAAATATCCTGGATTGGTGGACAGATGGATGGATGGATAGATGGTTGTGGATACAAATATGTGTTTACAGGATCATAGTCAATATTTGTGGTCATGATCATAATACTGTTTCACATTTGTATGTTATCTACACCTGATTCTATTTTACACAGAGGCAAAAAATTAATAAGCAAAACTCAGAAAAGTAGTCCTCAGTTTGTTTCTTTATGTATATGAGAATATGTTATTATTCTCATATACATAATAATATTGAGAATATTTCCTCAAATTAAAGAAGTACTTGAAGTCTGTTTAACAATAAAATTTGCACTGGTAAAGCTATAGGGGTGACAGAGGTTCTGTTGAGCATTTCCCCATAAAGGAGAGCTTGGGTCAATTAATTTCCATCATTACAGGTACTAAGATTCTGTCTCATTAGGCCTGCCCTCCTCTTTATCTTCTTTATATACTTTAAATGGTCATACCTAATTGATGGCTGTCCTTCTTTCTTCACAAACCAGAAAATCCCGAAGTTATATTTAAATGTGAAATGAGGGGATGAATAATCTCTTTCAGAATGGTTGATCTGTAGCAGTCAGACTCAAAAACTGTTTATTCAACTTCTCTAGAAAAGGGAAGTTTTGAGTTCTATATAACGATAAAATAAAATTCATGGACGTTCCCAGGAGGTCAATAGCGGCATGAGAATACAGATGCTGTCACCAGGTGCTCCAAGTGACATGGATATCAGAGCTCTGGACCCCTGCTCCAGTGAAGGCAAATTTAAATCTGAGTTTCATAGGTGTTGATCCATGTTGCTTCTTTTGTTGACTGTTTCTCTTTTCTTGATTAATTTTATGTATGAAACGGATCTTGACTCACAGTAAAAGTCACAAAATCATGAATGAAAAAAAGGTGAGGATAGGAGTTTCCTAGATTATCAAGCTATAATATCATTTATTATTCGTGGTCCAGGAATGTAATACCTTATCACTGACTTTAATCACATGAGTATTAGTAATTCATTTCCTAAAAAAATAAAATTCCTCACTTGCAGGGAGTTTTGAAGTGGCTGTATATAATCAAAGAGCAGTAATGTATCTTTAGGAAAGCAAATCATCCTGGAAAGTACATACTAAATGACAGAGTATTACAAGAATAGTAACTATAATTCTGTCTTTAACAATCTAAGGAAATAGCATGTGACTAGATGAGATCAGGACAGTAGTTAAAAGGCCCAAGGTTCTAGGAAGTGACTTTATCTTTGTGGATTTTTGTCTGAATTCAGAGTTGGCTGAATGAATGTAGAAATATGCAATCAGAAACCACACTGCAGCTGCTCTGTTTAGGGGACTCAAGAGCATATCTTTTCTGACTTTAAGTGGGCAGTAAATTATTTTCAATAATTCCATCTCCCATTGCTTCCCTAAGTAGTAGAGGAGAAATTTGTAGTTGTTTGATCAATTTTTACCTGCTTAGGTAAGTCATTGATCCCTGACCTGTGCTACATGGCTTTTTTTGTCAAATACAAAAGTAAAGTGGACTTGAACATCTTTGTGGTGGTAGTGTTTAGGCATCCATGAATTTACAGCTAAACAGAAATGTCTCTTTACCACAGAGGCACACTTTTTAATTGTTGAATATGGTAGAGGTCAGAGAAGGGTAGTTTTATGGCTGCTATAAACTCTTTTTTTGGTGAGGTTCCAGTTGCACATGTGTGCTTATGCTACTAGTTTTGTTCTGGAGTATTTTAATAAAGTTATTGATGTTAAGGTTATGATGCCATAAAATTATTTCTTAGAAGAGACTTTTGGATCGTTTCTATCATTTTGGGCCATGAAAATAAAGCAGAAAGTTATAAAATGAAAAATATTTACTTGTTTGAGGATTGGTATGTATCAGTCTTGCTGCCTGTTGATATGTGCTTTGTTGTCTTACCACAGCCAGCTTTCCTAAAATATAGACTGTATTCTGCTACAAAGAAGTTACTTGGTATGAATAAAAAGAAAGGGCTATAATGATTACAACATGGTCTTTAACCTGGAAGGATAACTAATGGACGTAGAATGGAGTGGAATTTTCTTTCACATTTATTTTTAAAATGCTTCAAAGTGCATTAGAATAATGAGCTAGTTACTGGTAATGGAATGAGAATAAACAAGGCTGTTTTTATGGTATGGCAAATTAGATGTCAATTATGTGGCAAAGCAGCACTGAAGGATGTAGCAGACTGGGAACTAAGCTGTAGTGTTAATTGATTATGAAATCATTGGATAGCCTTTTGTTTTATTGAAATGATTCTGAGAGTGCATCATAAACTTAAAATCCATTATAGGAGAACCACTGCATTCTGTACTGAGGGGAATATCAGTAGTGGGCCAACTTCTGACAACAGTGAAAGACTTACCTCCATTTTTGCAGCTGTTTTGCATAAAGTGATTAGAGGGTCGTGCATTTTTCTGACTGTAACTACGAGTACAGTTTGGACCTACGTCCTTTAGTTTTACAACATGAATATCTTTGTTTCAGCTGTTGGTATAACTAGTTAAATGACACATGTGTTCTTAATCCTTTATTTACATGTAATTTGCTTCCTTGAATTAGAGGTATGTGTGCCAAGTGCTTCTACTTGTAGAGGCAGGATGATACAGCATTAGCTGATTAATACTGTCTAGCCTCTGTGCAAGGTGACAGCTCCCAGTTTCTTTTGAATTTGGAGAACCCTGCACTTTTTGGTCTGTTTTTATACCCCCTCCCAAGGTTTTTGCCCTTGGTCTCTGTGGCAGACACCAGATGGCAAGACGTGCCACTGGCAACCTAATGTACCTTTGGATGTTTCAGTATCTGTTCCAAGGCCAAATTTGGTGCCTGCTTTCCCAGGCTGCCCACTCCTTTTTTGTACTGTTTTGGTGAGTCTTGCTTTGTCCTCGGCTCCAGTTCAGCCTCCTAAAGTAGCTGCACCTTTTCATATCAAAGGTAGGACGATTGCCATAAATTCATAACACTTAAGTTCTAAGTGGTCTGTAACCTTCTAACAGCTTTCTGTCTTGCTGCTCTTAGTGCAGGAGTCACTGCCTTTTGCTCACGGAAGGTCTAGGCAGTTTGGCAGCCATACCTGTTTTGACTGCCTCTCTTCTGCCTTGCACACTTCTCTTTTTGCTGCTTTTCACCTTCTTCTCCTAAGGGCAGGGGCCCTAGGTCTGTGGAGAAGTCAGAATGTAAAGATAAAAGGAAGATGAAATGGGGAAACAGAGTAGTCTGAAGTGCAAAAAGCATGAAGGGGCAGACAATAAATCTGCAGCACAGGTTGGGGAAGACACAGTTGAATTATGTGGCCATTCAGGAGAGCTGCACGGTTGTGCTCTGAGCAGTCAGAGTTTTGCTCTCTCAAGTGACCTTTATCATTCATTTTTACTTCTTTTTGAGAACAAATGTTGTCCTAGACACTAGGGATAACATCCATTTTGCTGGGATGTATCAAGAAGTTTCAAGTTCCACTCAGGCAGCTGCTGGAGATTGGCAGAAGGGATCTCATTGACCAACTTTCTTTCTTTCTTTTCTTCAAATTCTTAGAAAAAAAAAAAAACAACCACTAGAAAATTTTGTCTGCCATAATTCCACTGAATAATGTTACCTTTGTATGTAACTTGTACTGAACAATAAGACTTCTGGGTATGGGATGGGGTGGAAGGCAACTGAGCCAGTCTGGCATTATTTGGTCACTAGTGCATATAAGTACTGTTCTAGTGCCACTTCTACATAGGTACCATACATATCTTTAATGGTATTTAATTGAGATTAAAGAAGCTGTTGGAGTGGATGCTGTGAATGCATATTAGGAATATTACTTAAAATTGTAAGCCTGTATGATAAACCATAACAAGTCTGAAGGACTCATAATGGCTTATCATGTCAATAAAATGCACTTAAAAATCCCCAAGTGATTAGAAGGAGCCATTTCAGTCTATTATATCAACTGTTATATGCTGAGAGCATGAGAGATTTATTTTTCTTTTCCATCCTCTGTTTAAAAAAAAAAAGAAAGGAGGAAATTAAATCATAATAAGCTATGTTCAAATAGAATCAAGGTATTAAAATAAACCCACAGAAGGAGATTTACAAATTAAGGAAGGCAGCGAAAAGTTCTTTCGAAGCAAAGAATACTCTCATATTACACTTGGCCTCTCATTTTTGAGCACCACAGGATGGTTATTGGGTGGAGTCTGTGCTTGCACCAGTGCTGTTCCCGTTGAACTGTTGAGAAGTGTGAATTTAACATATTGTGTCATGAAATCAGAATAATTTTGGCCCTCGTGCCAATGATAACCTCCAGCACTTGCACATTGGGAAAACTGAATTGCCTTTACTACTCCGTGTGGTAGTAAATGCTCAGCAAGGGCTGTAGAACAAGAGAGTGATGGTGTTTTCCTGTTCCAGTACTTTTCCTGACTGCTTTTTCCAAGCACCTTCTTCAGGGACGGGCAAAGGGTAACGGCATAGCCCCCAAACTCTTGAGGGTGAGAGGGGCCCTGATGTTTGTTGATATCACGATGACAGCTTCAACCACGGGCAACTGCTCTAAAGCTGCTGTTTGGGGGTAGGTTTCTATCCTGGAGATGGTCCGTCAGACTGTGTTCTCCCCTCGTGTTACTCTGCCTGCTGTCTGTTTGGTTCTTTTCACCTTGACTGGCCTGCGAGGCTCATGCAGATTCAGCAGGCTTTCGGAGGTGGCAGGAGGGGCTGCCATAACAAATGTCCTTTGGTGAGAGGGAGGAGCTAATTTTGGAGGTGATTACTGCCCTGGTCCAGTGTGCATTTTAGCCAGGGGAAAATCTTGCTTGTTAATTTTACACAGTTGAGTCAGGAAAGTTTGGAATTGTTTTCTTCTAATCATAAATAAAGGCATGTTTTCCTGCTGCAAGGAAAGGTAACTGTCCTATAAAAAGTGGACTTTACTCTTTCCCAATACATTCTTTAATTGTGCTAATATCACACAATTTTGGCTCTTTTGCTATCACCAAAATTCATGCAGCAGTGAGGAGCCAGCCTGGATCCCTTATATCGCCTATTTGTGGGCTCTGAACTGGATTACGTAGCCAATCTGTAGCATTTCAAACAGATCTGAGCTGGCTCTCTGGGGCCAGCTTTGCAGATGGGTCTGGTACAGTCTTAAAATAGCCCCTGGGGGCAGATTGCTGGTGAAATTGGTGTCGCGGCTCCCCGGGCTGGTGAAGCAGTCAGAGGGAGAGGCGAGGGCTGCTGAGCAGCTCAGTGTCCTGCTCTCGGCTGCCAAGCTTAACCTCTGCGGCGCCCACGTTTCAGCTGTTTAATGTCTGAATAGACGAAGAGTATTCTGGGAAAGTGGATTTTTCTCTCTCACCAGTATCCCTGCTATCTCACTCGCAGATATTACGTCTTACATTTAATGCAGTCTTTCCAAACAGTCCAGCTTCGTGTTCTCAAAGCCTGAGTTATTCCTGTTCCTGCCCGTATGGAATTAACCTGTTCGTTCCTGTGCCCTGTTCACAAGCTCAGGGTACCCCTGGGATGGGGATGCGTGGGGCTGCTTTTGGGGGATTCTTCAGCGCCGCTGCTGGCGGACAGGCAGGAGAGAGAAAACAGACAGGTTCAGGAGGTGGGGAAAAATGAGCTGGTGGGAGCCAGGGGAGAGAAGCAGTGGCAAGTAAACGCAGCTGAACAAGAGGAAAACGATGTTTATGTGTGCTTATTTAAGGTTTGCAGTGGGGATAAATGCAAGTCTGTCAGGACACTTTCTCTTCTCACAGTGCTGTGAACCCTTTGTCTATTTACATGCTGTTATATATGTGAGCAAGAAATTTGGCATTATGCAATTTTCTTTTTGACTGAAATACATTCAGTGAGGTTTGGCAGAGAGAAATTTAACTGGTTGATGAGAGCCCGAGTTTGAGGCTCAGCTGGAATAAGAAGCCAAAATACACACATTCCTATCCATACATGTACATGTATGTATGTACATGTGTGCGTGCTGTCTTGTTACCCAAGAGAGCATGCTGCTAATTGGATGACCACTTGGCAGGAACAACAATTTAATAGCGACTTAAAAACATACATTGGATTAAAAAAGGAGATGGCACACTAAGAAACACACAGAGATTACATATAAGTGCCATCTCAAATTATCAAAGCTTGGGAAACCATGGACTTGGAAATACAGCCTCTGTGTTGCCACCAGACACCTGACTGTGCATTCTGGAGCAATATTCCAAGATTCATTTTTCATTTTGTCTGATGTCTTGTTGGGAAGGGAGACATGTAGTTGAACAAACTGATCAATAAAAGAACAAATAAGGAACAAATGCTACGAATATTCAAGATAAGGTTTTTACTTGAAAATCACAGGCAGCTTTATTGTGCAAAAATCTCTGAACAGAACATTTTTAAATCTATTATGTTATTTTTACAATAATATTCGTTTGACGGGGTTATGTTTCAGGCAGGCAGAAGGAAAAAATAATATTTAACAAGCCCCTACAAATACTAAGATGCAACAGAAAATGAGTTGAGAAAATAGACCGGGAATAAAAGCAAATTAGCAAATAAACCTGAATAAACATACCATAAATAAAAGTACTGTTTGGAGTTTTACAGTTTTAAAATCTGATGTTATGCCTAGATTTTAATATGTTGAACTAGGAATGTTAAAGTAATTATGAACATTTAAAAGATTTATAACAATGGCTAAATTGCATCTTTTCAAATGATCATAACAAATTCTTTGGGTATGCAGAGAAAGACATTTATAATATTTTACAGTTTTTAAATACCTCAGCTCTGTGTCCCTTAGGAACCTCAGAATAACATTATGAGGGAGAGAAAAATGAGAGGGGCATATTTACAAGTATTTGTAAGGTGATAAAATACAGTCATTTAAGACAGACTGCTTAAATACATCATCGACATTCATCATACGTGTCTGCATGTGTGTATGTCACGCGGTTTATCTGGCATGTAGTCCTGTCTTACTGCAGCTTGCAGAAATATTCGTGACTCAGTGTGACTTAGGCATTCTCCTCCATAAAATTGTTCTTTAATAGATGATTTGTGTTATTTACTGAGGAGCAATACTTACAGAGCAGTGCCAGGATCGGTAAATTAGTGTTTGCTTTGTTTTGCTTTATGCTTTGAACTAAAAACAGGTGAAGCTGGGATAAGTTTGTTTGTGAAAGCTTGGTGAATACTAATGAGAAGAAAAATCATCCCAGTCAAACTGAATAAATTCTGTAGAGAGTATGAAGGATTTTCAGCGATCCATATTGTCCTTGGACTTGGCTGTTGCGTTGTACTTTAAATGGAATTGATTGTGTGGTTGTAATGAAAGTAACAGATTGATTTCTATACAGAGTTACACAGAGTAAATAGAAAAATGTTCTTGTCTTGACCTGCATTCGTAAACTAAAAATCGGTGGCTTTTGACCTAATCCTTAATAAAACATGTAAATGTAATATAGGAAATAAGAAGGTTTCTTTAATTCTTAGAAAATCTACTGTTTATTGGGTTTTGTGGGTGTGCTTCCTTGGATTTTAATTGATTTTGTTTAGGAATTCTGATAAATATAATGCCTTTTCTCTTTGTGAAACTTGTACTTTTTGCTGTTTACATCTCTTGGGAAGATGTATTTAACTATTTTCTTTCTTATTATTCCTTTTGCCTTGACTACATAACATTTTCCTTTACCTAGGTAGAATATTTATGATTTTTAGTACCTTCACTGTAGAACAGTGTTAGCACAGGATTCTTGCAAGCGTGTGACCTATACACTTCTGGGTTGCTGCTGCATGCACTTGCATAGATTATTTCCAAAAGACAGTGTTTTCTGAAATGAATATGGAGATTATTAGCTTTATGTTGTAATAAAAGGAGGAAAGCTGTTGACTGAAGTAAGGTGCAGCATTCTGTTTGAATGAACCCTCAAAAATATTTATATTATTGCAATTATTATCTTAGTAAAAGGTCACAGAGATTTTTACGAACAGCATTTATTATTCTTTTTCTTTCGCACGCTTGAGATTGTGGTTCAGGGCCCAGTAAAATGAACAATCCAGCTGGTAAATTCTCTCATTGAGCTGTAAACTAGGACTACAATAAGCAAGATCAGAGTTGCTGCATTCATCAGTTTCTCGGTGAATTTTGTGACTTTATTTTTGGTGCTTAGAGTTTAATTTCTCGCTGAAGTAGAGCAGCACATTGTCAGGACACGCAAACAAGAAGACCAAAACAATAGAAACCCTAACGCACCGACGGCCACCGCTACTCCATTGTAGCTTCCAAAGGCACTCTATTCTTCCCAGCCCACTTGATATCCTGCAGGTTGTGGCAGTACAATTCACAGGAAAAGCTTAGACATTGAGCTTGCACGCTTCTTGACTCCATTTTAAACCCTTTGTTCACACCGGGGTGGCATTTTTTCACACCACATGTGGCAGCTTTGACTCCTATCCAGCTTGTCGTATAGAATCAAAGTCTGTGATTTCTTACATTCCCAGTGTTGTCTCCTGAGCTGCTGTGTTCTTTGTAGCTCCCAAAATATTACAAATCTTAATTTCAGTTGCAGGTTTTTAAAGATTTATAGGGTATGGGATGAGACAACTATACCTGAACACTTAGTTTTGGTTAAAATCAAAGCTGTTTGCAAGGGACATGAAGAGCTCTTTTCCCCTGCCTTTTCTCTCTTAAAGAAACGTCAACACTGGCTGTTAAAAATGATGTGGTGAATTTTGTATGAGTCAGCCTGATGGAAGTTTTGCAGAAAAGAATGAAAATAACGTGTAATACTATATATTTTTAGATTTGTAAATTACATGCGTGCTCACCATTTGATTCAGTATTAAAACATTGTTCATCTTAAGAGATTCTTTTGTTGCATGCAGGCATCATCTGACATGCTTTCTTTTCCCTACTTTTCCAAAGGCAACCTTCCTCTGCACTTTTACTGAAAGTTTTGTGCATGTCAATAGTAAATTTTAATTCAAACTAATTTTAAAGAGAACAAAACCAGTCTACCAATATGAATGCCCCTAAAATATATGCTGTTTAAAAGTTTATAACAGAAGATATGTTACTTAAATTAATGTCATTTAGAGTAGCTAAAATGCTATTTGACTCCTTAAACAAATGCTGAAGTGTATTATTTCTTGCTAAGAAACTTTACGATGGATTGCAAGTGCAGTGTGTCATGGCAACAAAAATATTTGGATAAAAATTGTCACAGGAATTAATGTAACTTGTACTTTACACTTTTTAATATATTTTTTAAATCATCAGTGAAAGCTAAATGGTTGTATGATTTGAAAGAACGTTCACAGTCCTATATATATTTATAAATCTGTACGTTCATTGTTACTGCTTCACTCAGCTGAAGATAATAGAATAATTTCTCCTTGGCACATATGTTAGGCTGTGCATTGACATGACACTCTAATAAATATTTTGACTCGAGAGCTGTTGTTTGTTGCTGTTTGTCAGGTGGTTAGAACGGTCTTTTGGCTGCTGCTCCCGTTGCGAACTAAAATATTAAAATGTATGCTTTCACTCTGGCAGTTTTCTTTTTGTACTTCGTGCGTTTTCTGACTGCTCATTCTTTCTTTAAAATATAGTACTGTGGTGTGCTTAATGCATCCTGCTCATCCACTGAAATACACTTAATTGCTTATGGTGTTTATGAAACACTTAATATTGGTTTTATGTTTGCTTTTAAGAATGGCATGAAATCATATTATGTAAGAGAATAGTTCAGTAACAGCCTCTAGAGAGACAAAATTTCAGTGTTCTTTTCCTGGTTTAGAAAATATAATAATAATTTCACATGCTGATTTTTATGCCATTTCCTTGCTATTTTGTTTATGGAACATTTGATCTTAAGTTGTTGAATCGTCTTAGCTGGTCTGATATATAGCAGCACAGAATAACAGAAAGTCTGTTCCAATTAATCTTTATTTTATATTTCAGTCCAAAATCTCAAAGTTATAAACTAAGCCCCAGTAATAATTCATTTTCAGTTAGAAGCACAGTTTTATTAACTCTGACTGCTAAGCAGTTTTGTTTTTTGTTTAATTAAAAAATCCAAAATATATGAAAGCAAACATGTAACTCACAGTTGTTTGATTCTTTTGTGATTTTTCAAACAAGATGAAGATTAGAATAATACATTTAGAATATGTATCTCAAAATAGTTTTATTTTGCATACTAAATTATAGAAAATTTATAGAAATGTTCTTTGAGAAGATCAGTGATTAATACAATTGCATTAAGACGGAATTTTTAAAAGTTACCTATTACTTTAAAAAGTAGTCAGTCTAAAAGAACATTTCTAAAGAGAAAATGAGATACTGTTTTGTTGGGGTTTTTTGCCAAGCACCTTAGCAGTTTTTTCAGTTTAACTAGCTACACATGTCCAGGCATTCTGAATGCAATTTTATATCATAGAAAAATAGTTGCTGTATGAAAACTGAAAGTCTAAAAAGATGAAACCTTTCCGAATGTAATGCAGTAATTTGTGCTAGGCAATTATTTTCCAAAGCACGCTATAATGAAACAAACATATAAAATACTCATGCAAGCTTACTCACTTACTGTTTAAATATTAAAATAGTGACTCAGAAAAGCAATGTACACACACTTAGCACAAAGTTATTTTACTATCACAGTTATCTACATCTAAACTTGACATCATACAGCATTTTTAGAAGACTCAAGTATTAATTTCTCGGAAGCAAGACAAGTTCAGTAAGTGTATCAAAATTAGTTTACCTACTTCCACAGCGCATTAATACTGAAGAAAAGGCATGATCTTATTTCATTTAAGTGTCATGAAGCAGAAATATAGAATAAGCATTTGTCAATATCCATTCCAAAAAATCCCAACTTTTATTTCTCCGCATTTCTTACTTTTCCCCATGTTTCTTCAGACCCTCTTCACGTTAACATTTCTTCTATTTCCAGAAAAGAGAAGGGATGGGGGGAAACCCCAACAACAAAACCCCACAAACAATCAGCAAAAGCATAATTGGTTTATATTGCCTTTCAGCTCGTGGCCTGTCCTCGTATTATTAAATCAGATCATACATACTCCCCTAAAATTCAGCTTGGAGTAATCCTCTGCTACTTAGGGCTGGATGAAAAGAGTACTCATTGTGAATTATGTTTCATCTGTCACAATAACCTTCTTTATTCTTTAGTGCACCTCCCCTTTGCCTGCGGCAATTAGAGAAAATAGGTATGCCTTGAAGTATGAGATAGTAGTATCTCAAAAATATATATACTGATGTCATATACAGACAACGCTGGGTAAGCAACACCCAGAAGAATATATAAGCCCTTTTTGATGCAATCCGGATTTTATTAGGACAGAGTAGAGGCAGGCACATTTTACAATGAGTAGGTGCTGATGGCTTTCACTAGATTATTGTTTTTTTGACAGGTAGTGATCAGAGAGTTTGCCATTCTGTTAAAAGAAGAGTAAAAACTTGCTTACCGACTGATTTCAAGAATGTATCATTTTCCATGTTAGCTACAATTCCGGGCTTTTTTTATTGAAGGTGTTAGAGCATCTTTTTCTTCACTCCCCCCTGAAATTCTTAGAGTTCTGTTGAACTCTTCGACTGAACACTTCAGCTACATTTTCTCAGTGGTTTAGCATGATTTTCATTATTTCTTGCAATGGTGTCGACATTCATCAGTATATTTTTTTTTAATTAAATGCATATTAAAAAAATAAGCTGACCAGTGAATATCAGAAAGGTTTATGCCATAGTACAGAAGAGCAAAAAGTGCTTTCAAGGTCCCATGTTACTAGGTGTTAATTTTCTGAATTATTTGTCTTTCTATATCAAGAGAAAAAAAAAGAAGATTCTTTCAGAGATTTAGCCACCACTGTCAGGTTGTTTTATCTATTACAATATCTATCTTTTCTTAACACTATCTACTTTATTCTATTTTACAACAACAACAAGAAAAGCCGTATTTGTTGGATTTTTTACTTTTTGAATTTATCTTGGAAGCTTTCCAAGTTCACTTTTCTTCCCCCCCCCACTCCCCTGTTATTTTTAAAGCCTTATGGCAGCAAACATCCAGTCAGTATCTTGTTTTGAAATGATTCTGGGCTATTCATACCGATTCAAAATCAGCCGCCCTTGCACTTTAAGAGGGCTGATGTTCAACTGGGAATGACTAAAAGAGAAAGCACCTTTAAAAAAAAAAAAAAAAATTAAGTGCTAAATCAAGCACATTACAACAAAGAGATTCTGTTGTGAGGCTGGTCAAACATTAGGACACCGTTATTAAAGTTCCTAAGAAATTACTATACTACAAAAAACCAATAATACTTGTGAATAAAGGAAGAGAGTTTGGCCCACTGCACAGGTTTGGGCACAAAAGTGCTTGCTAAGCTATCTATTTCACACATGCAACGACAGAAGGTTCGATATTCATTCGATCGATGACTGAAAAGGCACAATGGCAAAATCGGACGGACTTCTTTTCAAATACAGATCTCCGATGTCCCCCTACAGTCTGCAGTCGCACGGCTGGTGGTGTGGCACAGACGGAGCAAGGGTTACATCAAGGCTGTTCTCTGGACCGTGCAAACAGTCTAGACCAATGACCTGCAGCATCGTGCCCTTTGAAGAAGAGGCAAGTTCAGTCACGACGAAGAAAAATCAAGGCGTACCCCTTTTAACAATAGGGAGCAGCTCGTGGCTGCAAAGAGGTAAGCAGGGGTAAGCAAAAAAGGCATCTGCTTCCATGGTTACAGGCCAAGCATGGGAACCTTGCTTTTGAAGAGGGACGGTTCTCAGGCTCCCTCACAGGCTATGTCATGCATTATAAGCAAAGGCAGGTTGAGCTGAAATCCGCAGAGTTATTTCAGAGTAAAATGATACGCGAGCACATGGCTGTTAGCAAAAAAAAAGTCACATGACTGTTTAGAAGCAGCCTTGCACAGTTTCTGAATCGAGCCTTTCGTTTGGGGCAGTTTCTTCTTCTTTTCTTTTTATATTGTCTTTTTTTTTTCTTTTCTCCGCTTTTTCAGCAAACTAAGAAAATTGCGAGAACGTTTATATAGAGCAAACATTTGTTCGATATACAAGATTCTGGCTATTCTCCTTCTCTAAACTGAAAAAAGGTCAAGGGTCAATGTTTTTTCGTGACAGGGCCACAAATCCTTTTGTTAGCGTAGCTTTAGCAAATGCCATTTAAAATAAGATTTTGCTTTTCTTTCTAAGTGCATATTATTATAAGTTTGACAGAGTCTGAAAGTAATGAATTTCTGTCTCTCTGCAATAACTTTTGTATTCCAATATTTTGCCAGTTATTTTTCTTCCTTTTGCTAATTTTCGAGATTTGCACTTCTAGACAGGACAAGTAATAATGCACACAAAAGTCAACACATAATAGTCCTGCCTTCTTTGGGGGGCAAAAAAAGAAATTATCTGCTAGCTATAGGTAGTAAAAATGTGATCAGTGACAATATGCCTGTGGTGTAATCATTAACCTTTGAGAATTGTTATGTTTTTACTTAGTCTCTCTTTGCTTTGTTACTCCTTTATCTGTGGCGTATTACATTTCCTCTTGAAAAATTAAAATGTGCAGTGTATTTGCTCTGGCATAAGTGTGCCTGCTTTTTTTAATTGTGTTTATTACATCTGTTTTGTGACATTTTAACTGTTTGTGGTAGTTTGTAAATTTTGATGGCTTCCTATTTTGTTAGAATTTTACTGTTAAAGAGTTTGTTGTAGGACCAGTAGCTTCTGTTATATACTTATTGTATGTTGTTCTATTGCAAGCTCTACAGCATTTGTGTTTTTATTATCAGTATGAGATTAACTTTATTCCAACTATTCCTGTTAAAATGGGGGGGTGTAGTGGGGGGAAATGTCTAGCGAACTATTGAACAGAGTTCGAAGTTCCAGGAGCACTAATAATTACACAGGTAATTTCCATCACTATTTTTTCCTGCTCTTCAATAGCTGCAGGGACCTGTGGTACTTGGTAGAATTTGTATTGCTGTTCCTATAAATGTAATTAATATTTATGAGTGTATCAAGGGCAGTATTTTCTCAAGGTGTATTCTGAAGTTTCGTTGATCTGTAGGTTGGTTTGATTCAGCTTCAGACTGAGGACTGTGTATTCGAGATGAAAGTATGTGAACTAACAGTAAGTTGCCTCCAAATAGCAATAGGCTTTTTTGGAAAAAATCTTTGGCCTACCCTGCACAGTTATGGGTCAAAATTATCTAAGAAAAAAATGCACAGAAAATATAAATACGCAATATAAGCAATTAAATATTAATAGCAAAAGTAGAAAGCCCATTATCTTAAAATAGTCATGATCTGGATTAATTAGATTCATTCTGGGTAATTTATATCCTGCATATTAATTCAGTTTTCAGATAGACTTTGACATGATTGCAAACTGTAACTTTCCTCCAGAAGGTCCATTAACTTGTCCCATCCGCTTAAGATAAGAATTTGTTTGCTGGTCTTTTGTGTAGGCTGTTAGATGTAGTACAGCATTGTGGTGTTCCTGCTGAACTAAAGATGCATGTTAATGATGACAAACATGTTCATATGCTGACTGCAGTTTAGAAATTCATACAACATGTAGAAGTGTTGTGCCTTCAGCTTTATTTAGGCTGTGGAATTCTCTTAATTTTTATTACCTTCAATAATAAATTAAAATATTAAGTACTCAAGTCTTACATGTATGGCATAAACACTGCAAAAGACAGTGCTGCTGTATTTCGTATCCAAGCACTGCTTGAAATTATTCTCATGCTAATAACACAGTAGGTTTTAATAAACAAATTTTAAAAAGAGAGAGATTTGGCAACTAGAAGGAAGATTTTTAAAGTAAAAGGCTTCCCTCTTGTCCATTTTAATGTCATTAATAAGAAAATAATTTCTGGATTCACAGCAGTCTGTACAGTGTACCAAGGGGAGGATCTGATATTAATTATGTTCATGATCATTCTTGAAATAATTAGTCTTCTCCTGTAAGGAGCTGAGAGCATTGCAATGAAAGATGTGTAAGGCTTGGTGTTGAAGGGAGTAGTTGTATCTCTATGAGCAATGAAAACATGATTGAGAAACCATTAAGTTTTAGTTCTGTTGTTGTTGTAGGGTGGATTTTACCATGTGTTGTTGTGTTGCCCCAAAGTACACATGCTCCTGTCCCTCTTGTGTCGTCAACACTGAGCTTCTGAAAAAACATTGGGTTATACTGAGTTGTTGCTTGAGTTATGTGCCAACTTTGCACCTGGTTCATTCAAGCTAAAGTTCAGGCTGCCAGTTTGAGGCCTTTTACTCCATTTCAGCCAGTGATGACTAATAACCGGATATTTCTCTTTACTTTCCCCTTTGAACTATCCATTTAAGTGAAGGAGCAAATAATCTAAGCATCTTATACCTCTTCTTGAATACTAGGGCTCTAAGGGCCTCAGGAAGCACCACTGTTTTCTAACCTCCATTGTGATACAGAAGCCAATTCAGCTTCTCTGAACCAAGGGACTACATCACTGATTTTGAGAACAGGGAGAAAGAGAGCTTTTTTTAATACTGAAGATGCCTTCTGGATGATGGGGAGTTCTGTGGTTTGCATAGCAAGGATTATAAGGTGCAATTTCCTTCATAATCGATGCAATTCATACCCCTGTTGTCTTCAGAATGAAATCCTTTGTTTTTACAAGAGAGGTAGACAAAGTTTTAATGCAGTATGCTGGAGGCAAGGTTCACTGTGTCATCAGTTTACTTTACAGGAATTTTACACTGAATCACTCCCTTGAATTATGGGAGGTACCAATCTTACCAGCATGATTTATCTACCCTTTCTTCCCTCCATTTTTCCTTACCTGAAGAAAAGCCAGGAGTTACGGAAATCTGTTAAGGTAGCTGAACCAATGCAGAACATCTAGCCTATGAAAACTTCAGCAACTGAGAAAAAGGTTTTATTTCACCAAAAGTCTCATAATTTGAGTCACCCAGGTAAGATTCTTCAAAAAAAGTGTCAGCTCTGTCATAATATACCAAACCAGAACAAAAAAACCCGTGATCCTCTTGTTCAGTGAAGATTCGGGTTCTGCAGTTTGGTGCCATCTTTAAGCAATGTATACTCTGGCACTTTATAATGATATGCAGCAATGTTGTAAGCCAGAACTTTAAGGACAGTAGTTTGTTGAGGTGCACATCCTAATAATCTACTGGATAAAGCAAAGGCAGCAAAACCCAGAAGAACCCCAAGGTTTAGCCTGGGGATACAGGATGAATTACAGTTGTCTGAAACTTGATGAAAAGACACCTTTTTAACTCAAGGTTTTTAAAAGTGCTGCCAGGTTAATCCCCACCAAAAATCCTTTGGTTTTTTGTTTTTTTTTTCTCCAGGATCATCCTTTTCTAAATTTCCTTAATGACAATGAATATTCAAACCTGACTGTGGACTTGCTTAAAGCAAGGACTTGGAGAAACCCATGTAGCAAAGAATCATCAAAACTTAAAAGTGTGTTGTTTGACTTTTGGTATCATGTGAAAGTCTATAGGCTTTCCTCCTCAAAAGCAAGAGGCCTGATAGATCAGTTAAGCCAGTAACAGTTGCAGTTGTTTGCTTTTGGTACTGTAGGTGGATTTGTTTGTTATAAACTTGGGAATGACTAACTGCATCAACTTCGATTTAAGATACTAAACAAATTAAGTCTCTCTGGCTCTTGAATATTCTTCTTAGTCTATAATCCCCACCACAAAAAGCCTTAGAAAGTCTGATTAAATTGCCTCTTATTGAAGTCTCCTTCCAAATGCATTGAAAATAAATAACAGATGCAGCATGCACTCTGAGTCAAATGACCAGAAAGGCACATTTTCTCACTCATAGTTCTATGATGTTTTGAAATGAAAATTAGTCTGATTCCAGGAGCATCTCAAGTGTATAAGGTTCTTTTCTATACTGCCATTTTATGAGCCTCTGATATTGATAAGTAGAAGTCCCTTTAATGCTTGTATTCTGTTCACAAGAAGGAAAGCTTTAGCATTGCTTAAATAATGTTAATCTGAAATAACCTGATATTTCTTGTAGCTTTCTAATAGAGACCTGCAGAACAACAGCAATAAGAGCTTTGTTCTTGTGTAGACCCTGGCTAAGTTAAGATCACAATCGTTGTGATATGCTGGAGGGCTAAAATATTTGCTGCTAAGGTCTGGTCTTGCCAAACTGTAATAGAATCATAGAATAGTTTGGTTTGGAAGGGACTTTAAAGATCATCTAGTTCCAAACCCCCTGACATGGGCAGGAACACCTTTCACTAGACCAGGTTGCTCCAAGCCCTGTCCAACCTGGCCTTAAACACTTCCAGGGATGGGGCAGCCACAGCTGATCTGAGTAACTTGTTCCAGTGTCTCACCACACTCATAGTGAAGAATTTCTCCCTAATATCTTACCTAAATCTATCTTCTTTTAGCTTGAAGCCATTATTCCTTGCCCTGTCATTACAGGCCCTTGTAAAAAGTCCCTCTACACCTCTCTTACAAACCCCTTCAATATTAAAAGGCCCCAGTAAGTGTCCCCGGAGACTTCTCTCCTCCAGGCCTGACAACCCCAACTTTCTCAGCCTGTCTTCGTAGGGAAGTGCTCCAGCAACAAAAAAAATCAAACAGGATCAGAGCATGTCTAACCTACTGTTGGTCTTGGTTTTAAAATGTTGTGTTGTCTGGGAAATGACTACTTTTTTTTTTTATATTTGATTTCTCCCAAATAGTTAGTCATGAAAGAGGGAGTTCTCAGGGTAAATATTGGCTATTTTATATACATATATGCCTTTGGTAGAATTATTACATCCTGTTTCAGAAAGAAGGATGGAAATTTCCCGTGTTTGCATTGGTTGAAGAGCTCTGGAATTTATACTTCACTGACAAGAAAGAATGACAAGTCTTGTAATGCTTGTACGCTCATGAGTAGGGAACTTTGCAAACTCGAGCGAGCATCCAAAGTTTGTTCTTAGCAGTATTTGAAAGAATACATAGCAAAATGATAAACAAGAACACTAATTTTTTAAAAAGGGGAACTTTGAAAAGGTCAGCATATATGCTTAACAAATGCTGCTGCCAAGAACGTTTATCAGAATTCTGGCCTAAGAAAGTAGAATTTCCATAGAGAATGAAAAATCTGATCATGTTTGGTTTATGAGGGGCAAGATGGTTGATAGTCTGACATTTAAAATGTAGCTGGAATAACATCCTGAAAAAAATCATATTTCTCTGAGATGACATCCCTTTGATCCTGCTGTGGCAGGGATTTTGGGTCTGAGTATGTGTTGTGTGAGAACACTAATGGTATTTCTTCACTTATTATTTCTGACTAGGTGATCTCAATTTTAGGCTGTACTGTTAAACAATTTTAAATTGACATTTTCCCCCCACAATTTTATTTGAGTTTTCCTAAGGTGCTACCAAAGTCTGTTTGGTTTTTATTCACGGAACAAGATAATTCAAGAAATACTCTTGTGGGCCAGACTAATGGTCCATCTACCTTGATGCTTATTTTGTGACAGTGCTAACAGGGCATTCAATTGGGGGATAGCACATGTGCCTCTCTGCTTTCAGGGATCCTTTTCCCTTGTACTCTCTTGACATCCATCTTTTTTGGATTAGTGGTATTGGATGGGACATCCCTGCCTTACCCTTCAGTATCTGTTCATGGACCTCCTGTCCATGAATTTTTCCTTTAACCTGAACTATCTGGAAGTTAATCCTTTTGGTATTTTGGTCTGAGGAATGAAGTTGTTAGATCTTCACCTTTCTGAGATTTATTCTGAGTTTTGGTTTCTGAGCACCAAGTAGGATTACAAGTACTCATAGTTAGTTCTGCTATGGTAAATAACTCAGTTTTGAATTGTTCATGCCCGTGTTCAGCAATCTTCCAGATATTCTGTAATTTGTATTTAGTTTGGGTTTGGATGAAAACTTTCGCCCGTTATCCCCTCTCATAAGGAATTTTGTCTGAACACTTGTGTCACATGAAGAATTGTTCAAATGCTTGTATGTAAACAGGATTGGTGAGACGTGAAGAAAACCTTCATGACTGTGTACTAGCCAAATCAAAACTCTCAAAATATCCAAGTAGCAGCCTGCTACTTGCTGCAAAACCTGGGATAAACTTATTTATCTCTACTAGCATTTCCCTCTCAAAGCAAAGAAACAGTGGTAGAGTGGTTACACTTTTCCCATTTTATAGCTCATATTTGGAGGATTTAAGGTAAATTCTTAAGATTCAAAAGCAGTAAATTTTTAAATATGAATCCACTGTGAAACTATATAGTACAGTAACTACATTGATTTGTCTATGGAGGTGAGGGAGAGTATCAAATTCCTTCTGATTTTAATTTGTTCTTTGTGAAGCAAAATTCTGTAATTATTCCATTGCAGAAGATGATAGAAATACATATTTGCACCTGTTTGTTTGATTTTAATGTTTAACTTTTACTGTTGAGATTTTCCAAGCATCTTGCTTAGAAGATGTAGTTTAGGAGCTTTGATAGAGATGGATTGACAAAAAGCATCCACCTACTTCCCCAAGTCTACATCCTTTTATTTTATCAAAATTCAGCATTTTGTTTTCGCTGCTGAATGTTACTACAATCTGATTTCCTAAAGTAGCTGTTGCTCATATGCCAGACTAGAATAACAATTGTCAAATGATAATTCTGTCAAGTCATTACACAAGCACTTCTTGATTTTTGAGAGGAAATTGTGCCACCTTTAGTTACTGTGGGTTTTAAAGGCCTACTAGAAGAGCCATTTTCAATATGCCGTTCAAAAGTGCCATCAATGAATAATCCAGAGAAAACTTCACAACTGGGAGAGTGCAAGGAATATAAATAGGATGGCAGTCTGAAAACTTAGTTATATATGTGGTTAGGATTGCTTCTGCTATTATCTGATATCTCAAGATTTTTAAAAAGGAAATGAAGGATTATATTAAAAAACAACAAAATAAGCTGTTCAGTGAGTTCAGTATAGATCTCTCCAACTGAGGTATTTGTTTAGACATGGTCAGTGAAGAGTATTTCTAGGACACAACAGATTTCACCCAGTCAGAATCTCTGAAAGCAGGTCAGATGAATCATGCTGTGAAATGTCTCTCTAATTCTGAGATGGCCTGCAGTGACTAGCTCAGAGATGCTGCTTAAAACTAGATAAGATGAATTTAATCCAAAATGACTGTGGTCCCAATGATCTGATATGTCCATAGATGAGGTTTATGCCAGTTAAAAATGTACCAAGTTAGACCTCTCAGGTAATGAAATAAAATTATTAATGCCTCCATGAGAGGCACCACAACAGCCTCCCCAGGAATACTGCCAAGCATTCAGGGTGCCCAGGTATGGGAAGCATGAACTTAGGTGTAACAAACAGAGAAATGAGAGTAAAACAAATAGGGGGAAGGGAAAGGTGGTTATTGTGAGGATACTGAAACCTTTATTTCCCTTGAGTAAAATAAAGGCCAAGAGAAAAGGGTATGCTGTGTGGAGAGGACAACTGTGAGTTAAGGAGAACAATTATTTAATCTGAAGAACAGAGCTGGGGCAGAAATAATTGGCAGAAAATCAGACTGGAAGTTAGAAGATTTCCAGCCATCAAAGCAGTTCTGAAGGAGTCTCCCAAGAAGGTGGTCAGGTTTTGTTTTTCCACACACGTCTAACTGTTTGCAAGGTGGAAAATGATACATTTATGAAAGGAATGGGAAACACGGTTGCCTCTGATAGCAGGAGCCTGGACTTGAAATGCCACCACTTTGATCCTAGAAGGGGATGAACATGCATGACTGCACTTATTGAAGTGACAGTAATTATGCTGTAGATATGCCTATACTATCAATGTGAATATGTTGTGGTGCTTCTTTAAACTTGTAATTAATACTAATTGAGCTCTGAGAAACTGAAGGGTTCCTCGTTTAAAAATCTTGTGCTTTTGCTGAGTGTAACAAGTTTGCTAACTTATCCCTCTCCTTGAAAAACTCCATGTTAATGAAAGGAAAGCACTGTATGTGATCTGTTGATAACAAACAACTCAAAGCACTTCTTACTGTGCAAGCTAAATACATTTTCCCAGCATAGTGCTTCTGCTACACGTGTTTTCCCTTGGTATTGTATTTGCTGTGCTAGACATGTGATTGTAGATTAATACTTTCCCTAAATATTCTGCTAAACACAACTTTGTGTCTGCTGTGAAGAAGTTAGCACAAATGAGAAAAATTATAAGTTTTGTGCATAAATTCAAGCTGGTTGGCATGAAATAAAAGTCATAAAATCATGACTTTAATTAGCTGGCATAGGTCAGTACGCAACCAAGTGTCCAGCCAGCAAGAGTGCCCCCAGTTTGTGATGTGCTGAAAGGCTGTGGGCTCTGCAAGACAGATGTCATGGTACCACCTTATTTTTTTGCTTCAGCTGTTGATATATGACAATTCCCGTAATTTTTTTAACATGCTGAAGTTCATCAAGCCTTGAAAAAAAAAGATTCCTCTTTTTTGTCTTTATATTTTGTAATTCTGGGAGATAACATTATGTCTTTCTTTGAAACGGGGTTAATTTTAAAATAGCGGGTGAAACTCAACTAGTTTATCGAGTGAGTCCTGTATCCTTGTTCTGATGCCCTGCATCTTTTCTAGGTGTGCAGCTGCCATTCTGTCTCAGCAGGACTGTGTTTGCCACTTCATGAGCTGCAGGTAAGCCCTGAGGCCATTACCCAAAGTTTCAGAATCCCAGTCACCCAGTGCACATGGGGCCATGGGCAGTGCTGAGGTTCTCCATCCCATGGTGGCTTTCCCAGGGTGGGGAGGAGACACTCCCTCTGTGTTTGAAATGGCTCCCAAGGAGCTCAGTCATGGTCCTCCTCACAGCACAGGGCTGTGTTTCAAATCAGAATGTACCATTGGGCCATGTAGTTTAAACTCATAAGTTTTCACATTTTGTGCTGTCACTCCCTTGTATTTTGTCTTTGAAGCAGGAAATTATTTATTTAATCGCTATTTATCTTTATAGCAAGAATGCTTAATTCCTGAAACAAACTATCAGAATTTGTTTCTTTCACCTGATTTAAATTTGACCAGCTTTAGCTTTGAGCCATAGATGGTATTTTTTTCCTGTAATCACTGCTACATATTTGTTCAATTCAGCTAAAATAGATCTGATATCTCTTAAAAATTTCGCCATAACACATTGCCCAGTATCCAGTAGTTGTGGCTCTTCCTTTACCTGTATTTTTTCCCCATATCCTTTTCAAAATATACAGAATTTTCCTAAATGTGACTGTAGGATTACTACTGATACTGCAGTTGGAGGAAAAAGCAGTTGCCTGTCACTCCTACTTCACCAGCGCTTTGAACATCATGGGGTTGTGCTAAACTTTTTATGCTGGGCCCTTGTGTTGAACGGTAGACCCCTGTGCTTTACTCTGTTCCCTTCAACAATGACTCACTTGGTTTCTCTTTCTGATCTAAGGATGGATTTTGAGTGCATGGCTGTTCACACAGGTTTGCATTTTCCAGTTCAAACCATTTTGTACAGGCTCATACTCAAAATTCTTTGATACCTTTACTTTTCCTCTCCCTTCAGATGTTAGGGATGAGTTTTATGGTAGGTTCTGCTCATACTCCCAGCCGATGTGAATGTGCGATCTCAGAAGAATATCAAGCCATAATGAAAAGTTTATGAAAAAGTCTTTTGAATTATACTATATCTAGAGATTATCATCAGTTAAAATGACACTAATTTGGGCTGCTGGTGGTCTAGTACACATCCATGTGAATGCGTTTTACCTTTTTGGTTTATTTAGAGGAGCTGGCTATTAAAAGTGAAATATTTACGAATATTAGCCGTAAGTGTGAAAAACAAGTCTGCCTGGCTGCTTAATGTTTAATCAGTAGAAAGCAGGCATATCGCTGTGTTCTTGAAAAACAGTATTTCACCAGCCTATTTCAGCTGGAGCAGGTGGCAGAGGCCTAGCTTTTTGCATACAGTGGCATTCCTAAAGCCAGGCCTGATAGCCACACTTAGGCTTTCCTTCTCTCTCTTCCCAAAGGCTTCACAATCGTATTTTCTTACCCTCCTGCTTATGTTTCCTCCTTTTATTGCAAATCTTTTGTTAAGGTCTTGGTTTCTTTTTTTCATTTTTTTTGGTGTGTGTCTGAGACCGGTTTCTTTTTTGCCATCGTTGTTTTCCCTCAATCTTCTCCTTATCCATAAAGCCTGGATAATTTTTTTGCATTATTTTCTTGGTCTTTTTTTAACATTACCATACTTATCTGTTTTGTATATCTGGAGAAAATTTTGCTCTACTTTGTCTTTCTGCTGAAAAAGAGATCATGAAACTAAGAAAGGATCTTGAATCCCTGCCTGTAGGATGGTGGAAGCCAGCTGTCCAAACAGACTGTGTATTTTGTCACAAATTTATTGGAAGATGAGTGTGTTTTATTAATAAGAATGTGCACTTTTGATATTATCTTTGCAGTCAGAATAGAGATGCATAAAAACCCAGTTAATAATTCTGAATACTAATATTAATAGCATAGGAGTGAAGTCCTCTTTTTATAATATAGGACATTTTGTTCTGGAAAATTTCTTTTAAAAAATGGGAGAAGTTAAAGAAATAAAAAGAGGAACAATAATCTTTTGGCTAGAATCAATGATTAGTTGCTTCTATAGCTGGATATCCTACAGAGCAGTCCCCATCCACTAGACTACATTATTTTATGATGCCTGGACTGTGTTGAGAAAACTTTCTTGCTTTTACCAGTAGGAGCAATTGTCAGCTCCCACATTAAAGGCGATTTAGCCTGTATGTAATATAGTATGTACTGCCTGCAATATTTTTGCAGTAGATGTTACCTTAAGAAATCTGCACACTGCATATTTTTGTCAAGCAATTATGCACAAGGTTTTTTCCATTTCCCCCCTTTTTTGGAGTCCTTTAGTCTTTTTAACTGTTAGCATGTACTGTAAAAGTCTGTTTATTATGCAATTGAAAGTTACTCATTTATTTCTGTCTGGAAATTATTCTTGGAAAAAAGACAATGACTGGGAATAACACCTGCACTTCTCAAATTTGATAAAATTACAGTATACTGAAAAAAACCCCTATGAAATGATATCTGTTTAAAAAAAAAATCGAAACAACTTTATAGGATACACTGATCAGTGTTGAACTTAGCTGGTAGTACAACACTTCATCCTACAGCTTGTCATTAAATAGAAGGAAACTGGAATAGCACCACTCTTCATGTTCAAAAACCCAGCGTTCCGTCTTAAGGAAAATCCCAAATATAAGGAATGCCATTGTTTGCTGTGCATGTGGTGTCTGGTTGTATTAAGTTGAAGTTACTGCCATCTGGTGGGCAAAGTAGTGTTATATCCCAATAGTTGGAAGCAATTCTGTTAGGATTATGTTCTCTGTGTGTGTGTGAATACTGTGCATGCCTCTGTATATGTGTATATATACACACACCTATACAGACATCGATATAGATATATTTAATATGAGCATTTGGTTGCTGATTTCAAATATTCAGTCATACAGAATGACCTACTGAATTGGAGATTAATTAAGGGTAGGGAAATGTAGGAAAGAAAATAAGGAAGACATAAGAGGCAGAGCAGACAGAGATGTGAAATATGTGCTGTGGTAGTGCCAGTGCACCCACACTTCTGGTCTGGTTTAACATAGAGAATCATGTATAGAACTGTCCTCAGAATATTTCTTTGTACTTTGTACAGCTGGAGATCTTGCAGTTTGTGCAGTGTTTCATGTAGCACTTCCTATCATCATATAATAGAATCATAGAATGGCCTGAGTTGGAAGGAACTTAGTTCCAATCCCTGTGCCATGGGCAGGGACACCTTCCACTAGACCAGGTTGCTCAAAGTCTCATCCAACTTGCTCTTGAACACTTCCAGGGATGGGGCATCCTCAGCTTCTCTGGGCAACCTGTGCCGGTGCTTTACCCCACCCTCAAAGCAAAGAACTTCTTGCTAATATGTGATCTAACCCAAGTCTCTTTCTGTTTGAAGCCATTCCCTCTTGTCCTGTCACCTTAGACCCTTGTAAATAGTCCCTCTCCATCTTTCTTGTTGGCTCCCTTCAGGTACTGCACACCAAAATTAGATCACCTCAAAGCCTTTTCTTTTCCAGGCTGAACAATCTCAATTCTCTCAGCCTTTCCTCAAAGGAGAGGTGTTCCATCCCTCTAATCAACTTGGTGGCCTCCTCTGGACTCTGTGTTAGAGATGACCACTAATTATTGCTGCAAAAATATCTGTGCAGTTTCTACCTTATGCCTCCATTCCTTGCTTACGTTTTCTCTTTGCTGCACTAAGTTTGCTCCTCCTCGAATCTTGACATGTGCTTGTGTTAACTATTGTCTGATTCCTGAAGGATCAGCCCAATAGGAATGGATTTGCATGAGTGGTGCATTAGGGGAGTCTGTGGGGCATTTTACACACACTAAATTATTCGGGTTTTCTCAAGGAGCTAACACTCTTATGTTAGATGTACCTGTGCAGTGAATGATAGGCAAAGTGGTAAGTGAAGCAAGATTCAGTTGTGGGAGACAGTGTCAGGTGTCTATCTTTAGTAAGAAGTTGCTCAGTAACCATGTGAGGATAATAATAGTGTCCAGAATTTGTTCTTATTTCATTGGTGTGGTGTCTGAAGACTCCAAATAAGATTAGGTCTGCTTTGTGTACAAATATTAAATTTCTTTTGTGCTTGTCATATGCTGTGCTTTCTTTTGGTGGAGAGCGGTAGAAGTGATCCTTTGCTTTTGATATGCAGAATAAATTGCATTTTCTCTACTATTAGGTTTGTATCAAAAATGTATCTTTAACTGGCATCTTCTCATGCTGAGTCAAGGAAAAGTTAGGGAGATCCAAGAGTGCCTTGGGATGCGTAGTGGTGTAATCGGATCCCCAATTTGGATTGGTCAAATCCAAAGCCCTCCAGCTGCATGATTAGTCTCCAATGGCATCCCAGCTGCCACTGTGCCAGAGCTGAGGCTGGCCAAGGTAAGGCTACAGGAGGCATACATGGCTTCAGCGTTGTTCCTCGACAGTCTCTGGGCCCTCAGCGGCACGTGATTAGTGATGAACACAAGACACAAGATTTGAGTGGAGCTGAGATCCCTGGATTCTGAGTCCTGCTGATTTCAGGTCACTGAGGAGACTTGCTTCAGGCACTCGTGAACATCATGCCTTGTGCTGAATTGGAAAAGCAAGAATCAGTGGCAGAGTAGTATTAGATTCCTCTTTAAAGGGATAACTAAGTGCTGCCACCCTATACTTTATTACAGCATGTGTATTGTTCTAATGACATCCTCTCTGTTGTCTTCTTTTTTTTTTTGCGGGGAGAGACCCTTGCTTTGGTGGGCTTTCTGATGCTGTAGTTTACAGAATATTGTTTCTTTGGCTCCTTACTGGCCATCAACAGTGACATCAGAGTCTTGCTGAGTGCTTATCTGACTGCATGTTACATTCTAGACAACTAACTTGAATTGCAGGAGCTCATCTGTTTGATAAGATTTGGGGTTCTGCTTCATTTATAGGTGGGTTTTTCATTCCTGTCTTATACAGAGCATCTTATGAGGAGATTATTGGTTTACACATTTACAAAGTGATGGGTCAAGCCCAGGTTGTAGGCAAGCCACATTCTTCTTGCTCTCATATCTGAAAGTAAATTCTGGTTACAAATCCACATGTGAAGAGGCCTTATGATTTCATGAATTCTTTCATCCTTGAATCTTATTAAGCAAAAAACCTAATGATATTGACTTTATGTGCATCTCTTGGATGTTTCTGAATGAGTTAAGTGTGGTTTCAGAAAAAGATACTTCTCATCTCTCATAATTCTTGTTTATTTTGTTTAAAATTCTTTTTCACTTGGTTGGTTTTTGCTGCCTGTTGTAGTTTTTTTGTTTGTATTTTGTCTTTCTCCTTTTTCTGAACTCTCTAGGAGCCAGAATCCTGCCCAGATAACATCTGTCAAAAGGAAAACCATTAACCTTGTAATCCTGTCATTCTGCTTTTAAGACTACATTGCACATGCAGGTGTCTGATTTCTTCATAGGTTTTAGAGGAAGTACTTTTTCATGACTTTGCAATGTAATTGCCTAATTGTTTTTCAAGGAGACAGACAGTTTTCGCACAGTAAGACTCGTACTGGAACGGTTTAATGGTTAGAGTGGTGGGGGATACATGACCACATATTATGTAAGTGCTTCGAACTCAAGCCCACAGCCTGAACTATCCAGTGCAAAGATCTCTCTCTAACTTGGTCCAGTTAGCACAAGACAGAAAAGTGGAACAGCTTTCAGAAGGAAAATAAGCCCTGATTCTTTCTTCCATCCTTCAACTCAACATAAAGTTCACTTCGTGCTGTTGATAGAAGCACCTAAGCTGATTTGTTCTTGATTACAAAACTGGCTGCTTTCTATTTTCACTACTGCTGGTAAAATGACCAGCAGTGAAGCATTCTTCGAAATCCTGGTGGCACTGAGATGCAAGATTTCTGGAATATATTTTTCTTTTTGTCTGCCAGTGTATTTTTTTCATTTTTCTCTCTCTTTCCTCCTTTTCTCTTGTTCCCATATAGCTTGACATATTTATTTATAATCCGCTGGGATTAATAAACAGTTTGATAGCTAGGAAGTAATTAGTCTCTGTGCTTAGAATAACTGAACTGTAAGAGAAGCTTTTGTAGTGAAAGATGAAATAATACAAGACAAGGTTAGAAGGATGTATCTTCTGAACCAAAAATGACCATCTTCTAGAATGTCCGTTCAGGTGGGATACAGTTATAGGTGTTATACGATATGAATTATTCATTTGAGTATGGAATGCATTGCAGCACCTCAAATTTCACCTCTTTAAATCAAAACTTATTATACACATGTCCTTACTCAATGAGTTGATACAGAAATGAGTGAATCCAGCTCTTTGAGTTCATTATGAAGGAAATCAGAACTGAGCACCATAGTGATCACAGCTAGTGTTGAAATTCTATGAGCATGCGGATATTCCTCTCCAGGAGCACTCTGAGAGATGTGATATTTCTGTTTGATATTTAAATCTCCAATCTTGAAAATGTCCAGGACATGACTAGACAAGCTACTGCAAAACCTGCTCTTAGACCTGCTTCAGCAGGGAATCAGATTAGATGATTCTTAGATCTTCATTAATGGCGTAGTCATAAATAAAGGGATTGAGTGCACTCCCAGCAAATTTGCAGATGCCACCAAGCTGAGGGGTGTGGTTGACACACCTGAAGGACTTGATGCCACCTAGAGGGACCTGGGTAAGCTCAAGAAGTGGGCCCATGGAAATGTCATGAGGTTTCACAAGACCAAGTCCAAGGTGCTGCACCTGGGTCAGGGCAACCCCCAGTACCAATCCAGGCTGGAGTATGAACAGATCCAGAGCAGCCCTGCTGAGAAGGACTTGGGGGTGCTGGTGGGTGAGAGGCTGGACATGACCCAGCCATGTGCACTGGGAGCCCAGACACCTCCCATGTCCTGGGCTGCATCCAAAGCAGTGTGGGCAGCAGGGGAGGGAGGGGATTCTGCCCCTCTGCTCTGCTCTGGTGAGACCCCACCTGCAGTGCTGCCTCCAGCTCTGGGGTCCCCAGCACAGCAAGGACATGGACCTGTTGGAGCGAGTCCAGAGGAGGCTACCAAGTTGATTAGATGGATGAGGCACCTCTGCTATGAGGAAAGACTGAGAGAATTGGGGTTGTTCAGCCTGGAAAAGAAAAGACTTTGGGATGACCTGATTGTAGCCTTCCAGTACCTGAAGGGAGCCTACAAGGAAGATGGTTTTTACAAGAGTCTGTGGTGACAGGACAAGGGGGAATGGCTTCAAACTAGAAGAGAGTAGGTTTAGATTAGATATGAGGAAAAAATCCTTTACTGTAAGAGTGGTGAGGTACTGGAACAGGTTTCACAGAAAAGGTGTGGCTGCCCCATTCCTTGAAGTCTCCAAGGCAGGCTGGGTAGAGCTCTGAGAAATGTGGTCTGGTAGAAGGTGTCCCTGTCCATGGCAGGGCCATTGGCACTAGGTGACCTTTAGGGTTCCTTCCAACTCAGGCCATTCTATGATTCTGTGACTTCGACATCCCTTCCAAGCTCATTTATTCTGTGGTTCCTTGATATGAAACCTAGACTTCTAGATACAAGATATTCCCAAAGAATAGAGATTTCAGTACAAGATCATAGTTCTTATCTTGAAGATGATGAATGAATGTGAGTTTTAAAAAATTGACCTAATTTTGAGGTAGACAATCACTATAATGAATTCAGTTTATGAACACTGGAAATTTTTAGATGCTTTATAAAGCTTGTCTCCTGAGCCTTTCTAAGGACTGTTTGGGATGGTGTGAGCCACTTCCTATGGAAATTCAAGTACAAGGCACAATTCTTTTACATAGCTGTGTCTCTGACACAAACATAGAAGTACATGTATGCATTTATTAAAATAATAAAATAAAAGGAACCTTATCAAGACATTTATATTTTAGACTTAGTTTCCCCCTTAGGGAAAGAGGAAATGATCCAACTATGGCAGACACCACTTCTAGCTTTTATTAGACTGCTGAGGGTACTTTGATAGCCCAGTGCTAAAGGCAGTAAAAAGACTATACCTCTTATAGAATACTAAATAATTTTAATGGTGCTCTGTTGTTTTTTAAAGCAAAACAATTTAAATATCTTATAACTTTCAGACTACCAGTGCTTTATTTTAAAATCTTGTGTGTTAGCAATCTGAAGATCAGTAAAATGCAAACAATACTTTCTGAAATTCTTGTGCCGTCATCTAGTTTAGAGGGAACACCCTCTCTCTGGGGTAGAAAAGTAATTCAGTCTAGGACACTAAGCAATTTTGGCTTCTCTTGAACAAATATCTCAAGTAAAACAAACTTTTGTATGTTTCATGCTGTTCTTACTCCTATATACTGAGGGAACTTCAAAACTTATTCAGGTTAGTTGAATTCAAGGAGCTGACATGTAAGCTGACATGATGTTTCCTTCAGATGGGGTTAGATTAAGTTTTGGGGAAAATCAGTTTCAATAACATGCCAGCATGTTGGTATTCCTTTTCCTAGTGTGTTGTCCTTCCATTTAGAGAGGGGTGCACAAATGATCTGCAAAAAAGCTGACACATCCTGTCTTCGAATTTAGTCCTGGCTGATAACAAGGAAACATCAATGAGCTTAATTTATGTATAACTTAACTTGATCAGCTACAACAATTAATATCTTTTGCAGTGAGTAGACAAGATGGACAACTGAGCTACAGTTATGATTCAGTATTTTGTTGTCATTCAGTTTTTGGATTAATCACGACACAAGTGCAGAACCAGCTTGGGCCCATGTTTTTCTACCTTAGATCTCAGTGCTACATTAATGTGGTTAAAACCATCTTTAATCCACAAACAGATTAGCTACTTTCATGCATAAACTCTGTATGAACCAAACATGCTCCATGCAGACCTAATTTGAACCTCCCTGAATCCATTTTCCTGGATGAGGAATGCAGAAAATAGATGCAGAGGCAAGTCCAACAGCTATTATCAGTTTGGACTTGGTGTCAACTGTCCCAAACCCACAGTGAATCTATTGGCAGTCGCTATCACTTCCTCCTGCTCCATTTCCAAAAGGTGTTATTAAGTCAGGTTTTGCAAACATGGAAGCACTGAGAGGCAGCACTGGGCTAGAGCTGGTAAACTCCAGGGGATCAGACTTCAGTGCAAAGCCTTTTCTCTGCACTCCTTTAACAGCACATGAGCACTCAATAACTCGAGCACAGCACTGACCCCACACTGGCAGAGTGTTTGAACTCTGAGGTGGGTTCCTGGCCCTCCAGGGCAGCACTGTGCTGGGAGGGATGCATCACATCCAGCTGTGTGGAGCTACACCTTGGTCTTGTATTCTCTCTAAAACTAGCTGTATTGCCTCTGCTTCATTTCACTTCCCTGCTCTCCCTCTCCAGTCTCCCAGTTTCAGGGGAATCCAGCCTGCTTTTACCTTGGACAACAGAGAACTGATGATGCTGCAGTAATGAGGAAATTGAGGAGCTATAGTAATGCAGCATACTTATATAATCCCTATATTTTTTATATCTATTAATTTTAAAGGATTGATTTTAACTTTACCTGATTTTTAGTTTTGCATTTAAATCTAGAATGATCTTTATGCTTCAAATCAGTATTTCATTTATGTGCTGCTTTCAAATTGCTGCACAGAAGCAGGTTTGTAACATCTTTTATCCAGGTTATGTTATGGAAAGGCCTATACTCTCATTTTTCTGAGCTTTTACTTTCCTTCAGATTACTTAACAACTTAATGGTGCTCAGAATGAGAATAGCCTAGATGAACATTTAAAACATGCAAGCTTTACTTTCCCTTCTGCCTTTTGTTGTTTTGTTAAGGAGTTTTAAAATCTTCTGCCCTCATTTTGGAGCAAGTGTAGTAGTTCTCTGGAATGGAGTTTCTAAGGAATTAGAACTAGTTAGACACAATGTTTTGAGTGTGCCTGACGTGTTGGATTCACAGGTGCATGTGCATCTGTTCAAGAGGGGGATGGGGATGGGAGGAGAGTCTGGATCCCTCAATACCAGCTACTGCTTCACATCTTAGATCCAACAGCGTGGCAGCACATGTCCCTTGTTTGGATCATTCCTGTACTTATCCCCCAGGAAGAAAATAATCTATTTTAGGAGAGGTGACTGGTAGGTCAGGACTGGGTCCTCTTCCTGTGCCTGTCACACCACTCAGGTCACATATATGCTGTATATACACACTCCTGCTCAGATGAGCCCCATTTGTTCCTTATTTCCAGAGTACTTAAGGGAGATACTTGTACCATCCAGGGCAGCATCTGGGAATTCTTGCAACTCCAGCAAAAGAAAACAAGGGGGATGAGTAGTTTTGAATGTACAGAAATAGGTAGTTTGAAAAACATCAGTCTGTGAGAGGTTTGGTTTTGGTGCCCAAAATAAAGTAGTTTTGATAATTTTCTGCCAGTTAAACTGAAATTATATGAATGGTGCTTTTTCCACACAATGGTCTCCTGTAGGTGTGTGTTGTGTTCTTCAGTGAAGGTTTGTGGAGTGCTTGGATAGGATAATATTTGCCAAAGAAACAACCCTTCAGAAATTAATAATAGCATGTGAAGTTTTAAGTACCTTCAGTAAAGGAGATAAAACCTAGAGTAATAAGACCAAAAAGAAGTGCTGAAAGGCCACTTAGGCAATGATAATTGTCCTTTCTGGGCATTGAACAATGTCTGTTCAGATTATAAATTATGTATTGTCCTCTAAAGACTGTTTTGTACTGAGAACATAAACCAAGATTTACCATTCAGGATTTTTTGTTTGTTTGTTTGTTTTTTAATGTGCTTTCATAGTAAAATATGTGTATATATTATATATTATATATATATATGAGTCTACATATCAAATAGCAAAACCTTATATTTTGAAGCTACTTTGAGGTTACAAAGTTGAACACCAGAAAATAGCCTATAAGTATATGCATATACATATCTGATAATTAACATGTAATGTAATTTTTTTAATTTATGAAATGTTTCAATGAACACTTTCTCTTCTTGTGGGTACTGTATTGACATTTAAACTTGGATACACTGTCTGAATGTTCTCTGTACATAAATATTGTTCAAAATTCCTTTGGAGTCAGTGGATTTCATTAACTTTGCTATAGGTTTCATTTTGAGAATCTTCTTAGAAGTGATAGTTGAATATGATATCAGATGACAATTTGAGAGAAAACTCATTTGTTTGTTGGGTTTTTTAGGGCTTTCAAGTCTTCCAGGAAGGTTATGTTGCTTACTGAAGTTTAGTATTTTGATTTCTGAATAATCTTTAAAATTTTGTGATTTAGTTCAGCTCAGCAGAGATGCAGTGCAATGGGAGTCAGTAGAATTATTTGAAAGGTGTGTTTGCAAAGACAACATGGTTATGCTTTAGGCTCTAACATCAGCACACTATTAAGTCTCTACAAATAAATGCCTTATCTTTTTTATTGTGTTTTGCTTTAACCACTGGTATATACTGGAGATATCATTATCTTGTTCCAGAATGGTCTTTATTATTATTATTATTTATATGGAATTCCCACTTTGCAAAACCAAAATGAAGACTGGCTGACAAAGTACATCATAAAGAAAAATGAGGAACCATTAAAAGAGTAGGACATTAGGTGAAAAATCAAGAAATTTTATAACCAAAGTAAGGTTCTTTCCCTCCTTCCTTTCATTGACAAGAAGGTCATAATGCAGAAAGAAAAGGGAATTCTCATTTGTTTGTATGATTTTGATGAGTTGTTTTCATGAAAGGCAACTGAATTTAACGATGTGAAAACACACAGACCTAAATGTAATTTAAATTATAATTAAACATAGGTGGGAAAGGACATATAGCTGACCATGGACTAGTGTTACAAGCAGTCTGAGCATCCAGTTGGCACAGCTCTTCTTTTATTTTTTTGGAGTTATTGTAAATAAAATTTTAAATAAAACAAACATTTGCTGAGAGAGTCTCTGGTGGCAGACTGAGAATGTGGTAACAGACCAAAACAGCACATAGATAAAGGCATTTGTACACTTGTAACTCCCTAACAGGACGGGAAACTTGTGAAATAACAGAGTTGTGCTTGGTCCAAAGCAGCAGACTGTCAGCTCAGACCCCTCTGGAGATCCTCATCAGCGAGGCCTTGCCCTAGGAGGTCACCAGGGAGCTAAAAAGGAGATCATCGTGAACTGTTGGGCTAGAAATATTATCTTTGCATCAAAAGAAATGGACAGATTTGAGCATATAGATTTGTCAAAGCCAGAGAAGGATGCCATGACATAATCGACAAATGGTATTTTGGGAACATGGGAGAGGCATTTGTTTGAGGATGTAGGTGGGAAAGGCCATACCTACAGCTGATGACATAAAAAGTATCCTACCTATGAAGACACAGAAGGGAATTCATTAGTCCTATCAGTGTAGGCCAGATGTTAAAGGTTTTAGAAAGATTGAAAATAATCTTATGGAAGGGACTTCTGTGAGACAAAATCTTAAATTTTTGTTTTAGTGATACATAGCTTGAGTCGATGGCCAGATGTTCATAGAGAGATAACTGAAAAGTAACATGAGTTTAATTTGGATGAAAGGAATGCTACTTCTAAAAGATTAAATAGAGTGGGGGATGGCATGAGTGTGTGAATTGTGCTGGCTGCCTCCATTTATACTTTACAGAAGTAAAGTGAAGTGTTGTGTATGTTTGCTTTTTCACTGATGTGAGTGATATCTGGTTCAGTTTTGATTGACCTGCTTGGAAGCCAGGTGGAGTTCGAGACACCCCTAATAAAAATGGATTCATCAATACTTGTGTAAGCTAAGAAGTATTTACACTGACTAAAAAATGTTTATTCCTTAGTGTTAGGAAGACTAGACAAGACCATGGTAGGAAAATTGTCTCCCTAAAGAGCGGATACAATTACAAAATGAATTCTGAATAACGGTTAATGAGAGAACACACAAGATCATTTGTTTTTAAACCTTTTGTATTCACTTTGCAATCATCTTCATTCAGAGCTGTTGGGGAATGGCATAGATAGTGAGATGTGGGTCAGGACTTGGTGGCAGTTTGAAGGAAAAACAAAGCAGGTAAGTAGCAATCTGATTTACAAGTAATTTTGTGTTTTCATGTAGATTAGGGAGTCCTGGTCAGAATGGGAAAAATGCCTGGTACTGACATTTATTCTTCCTTTCAAATGAAGTACAGAAGATTGCTGGATTTTTTTTCCAGACATTGTTAGTGTAAATGTTAGAGAAGAGTTGCTTGTCTATTTTCAGCAAAGCTAATTTTCCAGATCTGAGCTTTCTTGGCTTCAGCTATTGGAATTGCATACCAGATAACCACAAAAAGCACAAGAATTCAGTGTTTTATAAGAAATCAGTTCGTATTCATTTAACTGCATTTGGTTTCATTTAACTGTATTTGAAAACTTTGAAGCTGAGGCTAATAGACTAGTACCAGACTTTGAATCTTGTTCATCTACATTAAACATATATGAACTATATATAAACAAATGGGTTCACTTTTCTCCTTTTTTATTTTTTTTCTTCTCCCTTTCCCCTCTCTCCCCTCTACTCAGTATGGCAAAATATCCGGTACTGGCAAGAATGGGAAGATTACTTCCTTGTTGTTGCTTTGCTATCCAAATTCATTCTCAACATCTAACTAAGTATGATATTCCACTGTAGCAAAGCAAATAGCAGACTCATCTGCTTCATTGATGCTTTTGTGTTCCTTACGTTTAAGCAGATTTTCAGTATAGTTCCTTAAAAATAACTGGATTTAATTTCAGCATATATCCTTATGTGACTAGTCAGAAGGTAATTGAAGGTAGCTAAGGCTATGAACTGCTTTTATAGCCTCCATTTCATTTACAGAGGTTTGTTTAAAGCAGTGGGCAGTACCAGTACTCAGTAATTACAGGGAGGTTGGCTCGCTAAGGGAAGTAATATAAAGACCATGCTGAAGAGGCAGTACAAACTGTGAAAAGTCAATGTAAGATGACAGTTGTACATAAAACATTGAGTTTGTTGTGCTGTGCTGTGATATAAAATTTAGTGGGGTCACTTGCATCCTAGAAACCAGTCTTGGCATTAGTTTCTGCAGGACTCAGCCAGCTGCAGCCACCTCCAGCAAGAAAGAGGAAAAGCCTCTTGTCTGTTCTGCATGTGGGCATTAAGGACATAAATGCAGAGACTGACTGACTGAGTGGCAGATGTATTCTGGATCACTGAATTTTATGAATATTACATTGTTCCAGTTTTAGTTGTCATCTGTTCCCCATCCTTTGTCTCCTCAGTGTTTTCATAGATGACAAACATTGTCCAGAGGGACTTTGGAAACGTATCTCATCGTTGAACTTTTTGTTGAGTACAAGATGGTAATCTGAAGCTGAGTGTGTTAAAGATTTCAGGATACAGTGTTTAAAAGGCGTAGGTAGGAAGAATGATGAAGAGGCAGAACTAAAACAGAAAATAGGATATTTCACTCAAACACAATGAAAACTTGAAACAGCAATAATGACAATCGTGGAAAAGCTGATGTTTAGAAATTAACAATCTCAACCTGGATAACTGCATAAAATGGGGAACAAAGAGTATTTTTCTTTTCTTGGGGAAAAAGGTAGACCTGGGGCAGAAATTCATCATCTGAGGGAAATAAGTGAAAGGGAACATCAGCAACTGATAAAATGTTTTTAAAAGGCCTATCTGAGCACCCTGGAAGTTTGCCGTGTGCCTGATCTTCTAGACTTTTAGTGCAGGCTAGGTGTTGCTTATTTTGCATTAATTAAGCTATTTGTTTTTTCCACCTCCATTTATATTAACTTATAGGACAGGATTATTAGACCTATTTTATTGACCTACAGAAAAGCCAGAGAAAGAAAGAGTCCAAGGCTAAGATCTTCACAAGTACCAACTTCCACAAGGGAAGTTTTGGGGACCTTGCTGGTTTTGTGTATCTGTGGCCCAGGACTTAGCTCATAGCTGATAAAGTGGTCTGGGCTGAAATGAGGGATTCAATCTAGATCTGCCATCTCAAATCTGGTACCATAACCACTAAGACCTCTTTTTGAGTTTTTGTTGTGTTGATCATAAATTCTTCCTGCAAAATTAATTTCAAAGTGTTAAAATTGGTGTACCATAATTGTAGCCATTTGATTTGGAATATGTTTTCCAGATGGATTGCACTAGCATGTAGAAATTTTTGCCTAAAGATTTAATTCAAGATTATGTCCAGACATGATTAGAGAAAAAATTCCAAATGGAGATAATCAGTTTTCCAAAGCAGATTCTGATTTTTTCATCTTTCTTGCAGTTTCTTTCTCAAATCAATTATTATTTTCTTACAAGACAGTCTAATATTATTCATGATGAAACAGGTGGAACTACCTGACTTTTCAATAAAAAAATTGTACAATGTAAACAGCATATTTTATTGTTTTAGGGCATAAAGAGCAACTTTGTCACAACTTTATTGTTTGTACAAAGCACATTGTTAAACTGTGAATATCTGAACACCTGAATCCACTTTAAATTCAAATTGACCTCTTTACAACAATGATGCCTTAATATTTTAAGTTTCCTAAGGCAATTTTTCCTGAAGTGTGATCCTTATAGATAATAATGATAATTACAAAATTTGTTACATTTGAAACACTAGATTGTTGTGTGAAACGGTTATTAAAATATCTTCTGTAATATGTGTGAATTGTAAGGATGAGTGGCATAACACTCCTAATAGCTATTTAGTTGCATTTCCTAAGAGGAGGTGTAACCATCTGAAAAGGAATGGTAGAAGAATAGTTTCCTTTGTTCATAAAGTTTGTTTCCTAGAGCAACACAGCGGAATTACTACAGTTGTGCCAATGCTGCACTACCTTGCAATTAGTCTGTCTTTAATGAGGAGAGAAGGAAGGATCAAGGCAGTGTGATGAGACTTGCTGTTGCAGCAGACACTATTAACTTCTGAGACCTTTATCTAACACTGCTGTCTTCATTCTCCACCCCAAAGCCTGCACAGCCATCTCTAGTATACAGTGTTCCAAGCAGGTATCTGCACTGCAAGTCTTCATCCAAACATTGTAGTGCAGAGCCAACACCGGGTGTGGATAATCAAATGCATGGTTTTAGTTAAAATGTACGTTTCTGAAACCATGCAGCACAGACTGTGGTGAGTGTACATCCTTCACCGGGGAGCATGTATAACAGAATAACACATTCTATAATGTCTGTGTGTCTGCACTGTGCAGAAGATAGAGTTTTGATTTCTGATGTGTGCATTTGACTTTTCTAAAGAAAGAAAACGTCTTCTCAAGGCAAATATGCCACTGCTTGCCTTTTGAAAAATACTCATGGAAGGCATGAAAGGGTACAGAGACTGGTTTTTTTTCCCAGCGCAAACAAATTTCTTGTTACATAACTTCTTTGGCTTCAAGAATCAAGCAAGCTGTTTGGTTCTATACTGGGATTTTGAACCTGCCAACTCTGACAGCTTCACACAATCATGTAACCGTTGTTTGGTGGTATTACAGCAAACCTCTCTGCTTAGTTTGCTTTAACCTTGTCCTCTAGGTGAGATTCAAACAATGCTTCCTCTTCAGAGGTGTATCTGTCAGCAATTAATGTGAAAGTCAGATCATCTGTGCTCCAATAGATCTAGTTAAATATGGCTTTCTGTTACAAGTGAGAAGTAGGTAAGATTTTGAGATTGTGAATAAAGCAAACAAAAGGAAAAGAGAATTTCAGGCTCTTCTATGTAGACATTTGTGAGGTTTTGTGTTTATATGTTAATATAACATATAAAAATACCACTGAAAACTACATAAAATTTAAATTTATTTGAAAGTGAATTCAGAGATTTTTCTGGTGATTTCCCTGAATATTTTGTATTCTGAAGAATGCAGGTACCATCCTTTCATAATCAGGCCTTGATAAAAATACTTAACGTGTGCTGTTGGGTGGGTGAAGGAGGGACTTTTTACGTTTTGCAAAATTTCCTTTTTCACTTTTATCTTTAAAAGGTGCTGTAAACAGGGTTTTGTTTACAGCTGTGTTATATACAATCATAAAAATATTCTAGGCACCTTGCTAGATTTCAAATAAATATTTCCTTATTTAAATGTTTTTTGAAACATCCTGAAGTGTGATTTACTTTCAACTGTTTCAAAAGAAATGAGAATGCTAATCATAAATCTTGACAGTACTGTTTTAACTTTTCTCATTTTGTAATGAACATATTTAAGCTCTTCTCTATAATTCTGCTTCTTCCAGATCACTTTATTAAACTTTTGGTCAGTATCCTCATCAGCACAGTTTTATATCTTAGGAAACCAAGCCCTTAGATTTACTTTACTATAAAAACAGGGAAAAGTCCTCATCAGCCAAAAGTTGTTTTTTGATTGGTTTGTTGCTTTTTACTTCTTTTTTTTTTTTTTTCAATTTTAAACTGACCAGGCTTTTCCCACATGGGTGTGCCTCTAAATCCCTTCCAAATTAAACATAGAGATATAAACCCGGTATGCAAACAATAGCGATAGACATGCATCTTATTTATCCCTTCTTGATTTTTACTCATGAGCATCCTTAAGTGTGGTCTTCCAATATTCTAGGAGTGAGAAATACACTAAGATGCACAGCCTACTTTCTCAAGTGATCTGTATTGATTACAGTTTTAACTGTAATCATTTAACAATAGAAAACTGGGTCCTAATCTTCCTTGAAGATGTCATCTTTGGAGGGAGCTTGATTAGAAACATATTTTATCTCATCAGTTTGTTGCCCCAGTTATGAGGAAAATGTAAATTGTAATCCAATCAGCTTTTTGACCTTTTGATCTCTAAACAAATGTAGTTGTACAGCTTTTCCCCATGCTCCAAACCAGTCCTTTAAAACCTGTTCTACACCCATACAGAGGCTATGCTGCCTATTCTATAATTGTTATTAAATAAAAATAATTTTCTCATAGTAATGATAGGAATGAAAATAAGACCTACTCCAAACCCTACAGAGCTGTACACAGCTTCTTATGTACAAAACTCATCCATGAAATTGTTAATTAATTTTAGGAGTATTAGTTTAATCTAACTGTAAGTTCTCATTGCAGCTAACATCAAAAGTATGAAATAAGTAGTAGTATTTCTACTATGTATATATATATGTGTGTATTTGTAGGCATATCTACATGGCAACTGAAAGTTTCCAAGGCTTGAATTACTCTTTTGGGGGCTTTTTCCTCCTCAAATGTGGTATGATCAGATCCTGTAATATCAAAGAACAGCAGTGAAAAACAGAAACCTTAGAAAATGTTGATAAACATGCAACGGAACAGGCAAGATTTGCTTCCTTACTATGACCACAATGATTTCCCAGATTGGTATATAAGTGGAGTTTTGGAGGACTGTTGGACGGTTGCCACTAGTTAAGAATAAAATCACTCAAGAAGCGGAATAACCACAAATATTATTCTAAACCCTTCAAATTATATAGCCACGGTATGCTGGAAGGAGGAGGTGACTGTGCATTATATTATTGCAACTTTTTAACAGAAATTGCCCAGAGCTGACAAACCAGATTGGTGTTTTTTAATGAAAGCGAATACAGTTAATCTGTGTATGCTTTCATTGACAAGGTTCTGCACTTAGGAGTACAGCACAGATGGTCTAAGCAATGAATACTTATGTCTGACTGTAATTGATCCTATCAACAATGACATACCTTTAACTGGGTTGTATCACTTTACGTCACATATGGTTAATTAACTAAGAAGGGCCCAAATACACCAAGGAGATTTTTGTGTTTATACTTAGGAAAACAGTCTAGACAGGTGTTAATGTAAATGAAGTTAGTACTTGTCAAAGGTGAAATTCTCCATATGTAGCCCTGCTTCAGTCTCCAAATAAATATAATTTGGCTATGTCTACATTAGCAAGTAGTGAGGAGCAATAGGACCTGATCTGCAGAGTGAAACAGTTGGTGCTGAGGATCCCTGTTCCCCACTGCAGGGATCAGGGGGAGTAGGGGGGTTGCCCCAGGCTGGCTCTCTTCTCGTCCCACTGACTAAATGCCCAAAAGTGCAGGACACAACTAGGTGCAGTCTTGGAAGACATAATTTGGTTTAGGTTCATTCCCTATATTTAGTACCTTGCTGTGTATTTTTGGCAGCTACATTTTTTTATCTGTAAAACAAAACTTGCCCTTAATTTCCAACATCATTCAGCCTCAATAACAAGAGGTTTGCTTCCTTAGATAACCCCTCCATGCTTCCTGATTAGTCATCACAGATATTAATTGTCTTTCAATGTATATGACATATGTCACTATGTATGTTGATGTCTACCCTATTCATGGTGTGGTATCATGCAGCAGAGTTTGCCTTAAATTATTTTCTTGCATGTGCATGTGTTTGGATTGGCCCTTAGTTGGATAGTCTGTCTCTTGTAAAAATACTGTTAGAAAAATTATGTGTCCTAAATTCTTTCTTTTTATGGACTGTACTTTCCACTGCAAAGCACACCTTCCCTTTGCTTTCTCCAGCGTGGAAAATGGTATGACAAAATAGAACTTGATGTGGTTCCAATTTTGGTCCTGAAGGTCTAATCTCAGTATTTTACCTCATTTTTGCTCTACTTGTGAAACTTCCTGCAATAGTTTTACCTTGAAGTCACTGAATGTATAATTCTAATTATACATCAGAGTCCAGTGACCACCAGTCAGTGTCCCAGAAGAAAATCTCAACTGTTTTCTGAGATGCACCTGCAATAAATGTTTTTGGGTTTTAAATGACTGGTAAACATATTCTTCTTGGTTGATTGTTCTTTCAAAACAAGTATTCTTATAAAGATTCTTTTCATTGTAAAAAAAGGAAAAGTACTCAGGCCCTTTAAGACCTTACATGTAACTGTCCTCGAAAGAAGAATATTTCACACCATGCAACCCTTTTGATAGCAAGGTGGGCTTTTGTTTTACTTTTTTTCTCCTGGACATACTTTTTTTTTTTCCTCAAGTACGTTCCTCTTCCCTTCAGAGCAAAGTCTTGTTTCTGTCTCTCTTTATCCTTAGCCCAATTGTATGTTCTAAAGGATATCTCTGTTTTGCCTCACGTGATTTTTATCAGCTTCTCTCACTTGCAAGCACTGTAGCTCCTCGAAAGCCTTAATTTGTCACTCCTGAAACACAGACTTTGTGGATGTCATGCCTAAACTTTCCCATCCATCCCAGGTGGCTGTGTAATTTTCAAGTTTTGATTAGCATCATCAGTTTTGGAAGCAGAAATGTTGATGTCATTCTTAAGTTAACATCATCTTAGCTGTGATAACCATTAGCCTGCTGCCAACATTTGACAGATGCAATATTTCTTTCAGTGTTATCAACTTTATAAACTGATATGAAAAAGTAGTGCTAAAAGTTGCTTTACTAATACCTTGCATTTATAAATAAGCAGTCTGCTTATTTATAAAGTGAAAACATTAATGGTTAGGACTGCATTCAGTTTTTAAATATATAATATCAAAAGCATTATGAGTTAAGACACACAAGACTATTGTGTAACATGGGATCAAATAGTAACTGAATAAAAAGCCCAAACTCCTTCCATGCTTTAAGAAACTGATATTAAATAATTATGATAATTAGTCTTGTCATGGAAGGCTTTTTTTCCAAAAGAATTTGTTTTGGAAAATAATTTTTTATGTTGAAAATAGTTGGTTGTGTATTTCTCTTTAACTTAACGACTAGTTTTTAAATCACAGAACATTGTCACAGAATTTTGAAATAAAAGAAGGAATTTCTAATAAGTGAATAGGCTCCTAAAGGCACATTTTGACTCCTGTTTATTGTGGATGGTTTTAGATTTAGCTTTTTGTTTCCATTTGTGTTTTTATGCTTAAAATTGATGCAAAAGCTCTATTTTCCTATTTCTCTGTAAAAATAGCTGACATTTTTTCAAATCTTGTTGTAGTGTTGCTTGTACATAGTAAAAGAAGAGCAAGCATGGCATCCTAAAAAAATGAAGTAAATATAACTGCAGCATTAATTCCAGGTTTAATGGGATGTTTTAATGTACATCCTGGGAAAGAGAAGGCTTTGGGGTGACCTAATTGTGGCCTTCCAGTACCTGAAGAGAGCTGACAAGAAAGATGGAGAAAGACTATTTACAAGGGCTTGGGGTAACAGGACAAGGGGAAATGGCTTCAAACTGCCAGCGGGTAGGTTTAAATTTGATATTAGGAAAGAATTCTTTACTGAGAGGGTGGTGCCCCATCCCTGGAAGTGTTCAAGGCCACGTTGGACAGAGCTTTGAGCAACATGGTCTAGTGCAAGGTGTCCCTGCCCATGGCAGGGGGTTGGACCTGGATGATCTCTAGGGTTCCTTTGAACCCAAACTATTCTATGAGTCTATGGTATCGCTCAGATATTTTTCAGATAGCTTCTAATCAGTTCTTAATTGGACTGCTCACATACTGTAAAGTGTGCACTAAAGTGTCTTGATAAATCAGAGTTTAAATTAAAAGGTTTGAGAAGTCTCAGTAATTCCTGAGCTTTTAGTATTTGAAAACAACAACAACAAAAAGTCCTATATTCTAGAAAACACTTCATGTTTTGTTATTCTAGGGCCAATAATTCTGTGCTTTGTTCCCATTGAAGCAGTGCATCTCTACTGTGAGTTTCCAAATAACTTAAGCAATGATATCATCCAGTACCCTCAGTACAGTATAACATTGTTTCGGAAGGGAAGGGTTATCTATACTTGTAAGAGGCTGATGGGGGGCGGGAAAAGAAAATTATTCTGGTATAACTTTTCTTTCTTCTCTGGGAAGTACTTTTTTTTCCCCTCCTTAAAGATGATCACTTAATTGAAAAATTCTTGTGTGTTATGGTCTTTGATACAGGAAGTTAGTCTGTAGATAGAGCAACAGAGACATGTGGAACAAGTTTCACATTTATATTAGATTGCTTTTCTCAAAATATTTTGTTGTTCATGAGTAGCAAATTTACTCTCCATGCATATTTTATCAGATAGCACAAAGAAACTAAGAGAATGTTATCAAATTTGAAAACAAATGTTATCAACCATGCTGCAAAATTGTCTTTACAGTGCCTATGAAGATAAAACTCACTGCAAAGGGACAGTCAGGAATAAGAGCAGCAGCTTCCAAGTTGAAAGATAAGTCTGTGTAGGTCATTAACAAGTAGAAGAAAAACAACAAGCATGTTTGTCTATTAAGCATTTATTATGATTTATTTGATGCAATTTGATACTTGTGTTACTTGGGCTCAAGTTAGAAAGAACGGAAATCTGGGAATTACATCAGTTTTTTAAGAGAAAAAAAAGGTAGAATCAAGCTGTCTGGCTATTCTCAAATACTATTCCATATATCTGTTAAAGATGTGGTTGATCTGAAATTTAAAAAATCATGAATTTTGCTATGTCATATTTACTGTTTTTCCTTTTCTGTTCTGATAAAAATAGAAATACTTTCCCAGTATTGTAGGTGTGTGTTAATAAGTAGAATATCTGCCAGTGAAATAGGGGAAAATTTTAGATATTCTCATGAAGTTGCATGTGCAGGTTACTTTTATAAATTTTTGTATAAAAAATTCACCCACCTAATTATTAAGGGATTCACACTTTCTGAAGTGAGAAGATTCTTTAAAGAATCAGTAGACAAAAGAAATGAGTAAATAGAAACAACAGTAAGAAATGGTATTTATATAATGCCCATCTCTAGGGCATTTAACATTTGTAGTTGTTGCTCATCAATTCTGTCTAGAAAAGAAACAGATTGCATGTGGAAATCTAAACAATTTGGTTAAGTATGAAATATTAACTGCTTAACGGGCCAAGAGAAGGGCAATATAAAGCTTCAAAGCTAAAATAACATATGTGAGCATCTTATCCATATTCCACAAAAGATATTTTAAGGTCATTTTAATGTCAATTTAAATAAAAAAAACTTACAACCCAAACCCAAAGTCTGCAAACACAAAAAATGCCGATTAATAGTTATTGGTTAAAACAAGATTTTCTCAGACCTTGAACATGAAATTTTATAACATGCACATATATCATAGCACCTCTATTGCCCTACCAGTGCATTCCCTTCTCTGCATAATTGCCTTCCATTATAAGAATGCTACTCCTGTGCAGCAAGAACGTACAACCTTTTCTTTGAAATACTTATAAGCTCACCTGTTTCACAGTCTCCACCAAAACGCATGATCTTATTGCAAAAATTGAACTACCATTTACTGCAGTGTTTGGCAATTCTTTGTGCTATTAATTCTGAAGTGACCAGTTTGAAAACTTTGTGATTCACAAAGAATAAAGTTAAATTGCACAAAGAAACTGAAGAACCAACCAAACAAAACTTTTCTGTTTCTCAGTTTCATCACTAACATTTGAAATTACTTGGGGTTTTATAGGTCTTGATGATATTCTGTGACCTGGGGATTAAAATCAGTTCTCGAGCCTATTTGACTATGGTCTACAGCAGTAGTCTTCCAGGTTCTCAATTTCCAGGACAATTTCTGTGTGTTTGCCACCATACTGTTTATAAGACTTAGTCAGGAATCAGTCAGTCCTGGCAGTGTCGTTTATATATTTTCCAAACAGTGAAATAGCAAAGTTTGGCCTATAGCAATGATGAAGGAGTTCTGTAAAAATTAACACCGAGGTGGATGCTCCTTAATAAATAAACAAACCCCTCCTCTGACAGCTGCTTCCTAGTTTGAGAAACAGTTTGAGAAGGAGCTGGTTTGTGGACTCTAACATGAAAAAGGTAGTATATAAATCATATACAGTTGACTAAATAACTAAGATTGCAGCCCAAGGACTTTTTTTTTTTTTTTTTGTATGAGGAGAAGTAATATCTGCTATTATGCTAGTATTTCAGTCATATGTGATTCATATTGTGCTAGTATTTCAGTCATATGTGATCCATATTCTCTAGGTTTACCTGAAATAATAATTTTCAGACTCCCAGAGTCTTCTGTCCTTTTTCAATATCAAAATGATGACTAATATTACGCAGTACTCAGTTCAGGAAGGAGCATAGTAATGCTACACTTGGAAATTGAATTTACAGTTGTTACTTTTTTGTTCTGTTTCCTCTCTATTCACACCCCCCCCCAGGTCCCAGTTATAGTAAACTATTTATTGTTAGGTATAAAATAAAAAAGTGTTTATGGCTTAAATATAAATTTAAGTGACCTAAATCTTCAATAAGAGTTTAGAAATTCACACTCAAATACATTAAGGTTTACATAAAACCTGAAAAATATCTTTTCAAGATACCGTTGGAAGAACGTTCCCAGAACTGTTTCATATTGTTATCTTGTTATCATTGTATTGTTGAATTCTGTTTGATAAAACTATCTGAGAGCTTTTTTTTTTTTTTTTTTATATTTGTTCTTCCCCTGCAGAGCAGTTTTGGTGGAGGAAGGGCAGGAAATATTTTTGGATTTTTTTATTTCTTCTTTTTAAAGTTTTCTGGAAATTCCTGACATCTAATTTTAAAGCTCACGTACAATTGAACCATTGAGACTGCTCCATATGAATTTTGTGACTCGCAGAAGTAATGAGAAATGTAACATTAGTTTTAGATCTAAACCACTGCTTCTGTTTGTGATTCTACGCTTAGTGGCCTTTCTCTTTCAGCTTCTATTGTAAATCATATTTGTAGAGGTTTAAGAACTTGACTCAAAAAGATTTGCTTTGGGTAAAAAACTAACAGTAAAGCTGTAGTGCTTGGAATGAAGTTATCCAAATTTTGAAACAGAAGACTTTGTGAGTATTAATTCTGTATTAGCTCAGGATGTTATTTAGTATTTCTGTAACTCAAAAATATATTTATGAACATTGATTTTTTTTTTTGTTTATTTTACCATTTGAAGGATTTCTTCCTGTTTCACTCAGTATGTTGAATCATCATTGGTGGCAATAGAAGTTCCTGTCATAAATTAAGAGAATGACAGAATGTATTCGTAAGGAGTTGCCTAACTCTTAAAAGACTGGAATAACAGAGTTGTCTTTTCTTCCCTGGATACAAATGTTTTCTGGAGAATCGAGGATAGAATATGATACTCACAGAGCTGTCTTTGCAGTTGCATTATTGCAATATGTTAGTGACCAATGCTTTTAATATGCTGAGCAGTCGTTACATGTTGGGGATGATCCGTTTTTCAAACCAGTGTGAAAATGGGTTTGATCGTATTTGGACGTCTTGGGAGACAAAGTCAGATCCTAACCGATGGTTCACTTAAAGCACAGGGATCCAACCCTTTCCATTGTCCAACTGAAACAGTTTGAGTTTGTTCTCCAGGCTGAAGTGCAAACAGATGAGTAAGTCAAGAGAGGAGGAGAAATTTTTGAACTTTACCTATATCCTTCCATGTGTTACTATCCCTCTTAAGTTTATTTGGCTCAGTTAGTTGACCAAAGAATGTGGATTATCCTGCTGGCAGGAAATGTAAGGCATTTGCACAGTTATATTCTACAGAAATTATTTTGTGCTGGTAACATTACTGTCATATATTTTTATTAAAGGTTATTTATTAAATAAAAAAGTGTCCATGAATTCTTTCTTAGTAAATCTTCAAGGAATCCTTTTAGTCTTCTTCTTTCTTTTCTCAAAGAAATTAACCATGCATTGTCATTGGATGGTTATTCATTCATGCTAGAGTGGATATCAAATTCATAACAGATATTAAAAATGGTTCACATATTGATTTTAAAGCAATAAGCTTTATGGCAACATATCTGAAATTTAAAATTCATTATTTTTATGGGTTTACTTATTGATTTAGTTGCTGACCTTAAAAATAGCATTAAAAAGAGTTCTGTTAGGAAGGTGGCACTCTGCAGTAATCCAGATGTCATTCGGTTTGGCTTTTTGCTGTTATTGAAGGGTTTTCTTTAAAGTTTTAACTTTACAGGCTAATCTTTTTATACATGACGCTGCCATCAAGTGGCTATTGAGTAGAACCTCTGTGTTATCCATCTTTAATCTAAATGTTAGTCTTAGTTTTAATGAACAGCTTGGTTTAGAAGGAGGAAGCATCCTATACTTGCCTAACTGACAGAAAACAATAATCAGTTTGTTGGTCTCTGGACCAGATTTGTAGAGATAGATGCTCAAAGATGCTTTGAAAGATGCTTTAAAAGAGTGGGATTTATGTGACATCAAATTTTATTGACATTGATTTTTACATCAGCTTCAACAAACATTAGGAACCTCTCTGGTCACCTTGTGAAGTATTCCGAGTGTCCTTTTGAATTTTCAGGTACCTTAACAGGCAGGTAGATCTTCTCTTTTAAGGTCTCATTGTAACTCATTTATGAGAACTGCAAAATATAGACGTGGTCTGTAGTCTTTTACAAGGACTTTAGTGTGCTGGATCTAAAAGGCCATAACTAAAATGGTTCCTAAACTTCAAGAAATTTTCCCTTTAATCAAGGAGCCGATGAATAAATAAAACCATCTCTTTGTGACAGCCCAAAAATAGTTTCTCTTAAAGTAGACAAAACCTTAAGACTTTCATTTTTCAAGGCAGCAACCCAGCACCAAACGACCATTTGCAGTTCATCACAACACAAATATTGGCATTCACCACTACTCTCACTTCACTTCCAGCAGTATGGGGCTGTTAACCAATTCTAGGCAAGTAATGATAAACATCCCCATTCTCCTGAAGATATTTGCCTTCTTTCACCCTCTAGAAATAATAATAGAAAATCATGTGCACATTTGCATTTGTATTTACTGTGTTCGAATTAAAGCTGCAAACAGCTCTGATTCACTAATAACTGATGAAAGTGTCTCATTATTGAGCTACAAAACCTTCAACAAATTAATGGAAATTGCAAATCACCTTGAAAATTGCAGGCTCTTTAGTCCTATATTGAGTGCTGAGAAAACTGCATAAATAGCCTTGTTGCTTAACTCTTTCTTTTGAAAAAACAGCTTTCTTATTACATTTTTTAAAAAACATGGCCTAGTAATTAAGGCATGGCTAAACAACATCTTTTTTTTTGCTGTGTTTTGTTTTCTGCACATGGACATTTAACATATATTGCTATGTTTGATTCATTCCCTTTTATAGAACATTTAGAATCATGGAGTCTCTGTCTCTGATGCTAAGCAAATATTTTGGGCAATTTTCTCTCATGCCCCGAATTAAAGTATGAGATTTGGCATGCTCTGGTTCTTTTCTGTAGATAATGAATTTTTAAATATATACACCAGTGATGTTTTCCTCCAAAATTACAGCTTAATTAGAAGAAAATATTTCATGGAAAGGAAAAAATCCTCACTGTGTATTTGTTTGTTCACTCTTTGTTGGATTTTTACTCCTTCTGCATAACTCTGAATGCAGAACTAGTGCATGTCACTTGCCATGAGGAAATAAGTATGGGAGCTGATCTCTAGCTGGTGTAAAATTTCATAGCCTCATAGTCATAGAATGCATTTCTCTAAAAGACTGAATGATTTCTACAAGGAGCTAGATTCTCTTATATCCCACAGTTCCATGTTACAGCTGCATCCCTGAAATAAACCTGGTTGATTTAAAGGAACACATTTCAATTTAATATAGATTCAAAATTTAAAAAAAAAAATCAACAGTTTGTAATTTTGCCCATTTTTGCTAATATTTGAGTCATCATTAGGCTTGTGATAAGTAATTTATCAACACTTTCTGCATTCAGTAGAGATTTTTAAAAGGTTATAAGGCACAGCAGACAATCTTTTTATATAGAGAGCTTCATATAGCATTTATTACAATGTAGTGTAACTGTGGACAATCAGAATATACACTTAAAGACATTTTTCTGTTATATTTGAAGTCACTTTGCTTACAGCAGTACTGAAAGCATTTGTGTGCTGAAACTCCCTCTAGGTATTGCTAAGAGAAATTCCAAAATTCAACAAAATCTGTGAAACTCCAGTGACACAACTGCTGCTATTTAGTTGGCAGGTGCCCTTTATTAGGAAACCTTTTCTATGAGTTTCCAAATTGATTCATTTCTAGGACTGAATAACCTGTGAGATGTCCATCATTAGTTCTGTCCAACAATGGAACTTGAAGTAGCGAAGAATTGAAGTTTCTGGTTTTCCTGCCTCATTGTTGCAGGCTTGATGAGTGAGGGGAAAAAAGGTCCCTGTCATTTTCTCTTCCTCTTTTTATTCCTTCTAACCCACCACCTTCTGTTTTTCCTTTTGTACTTTCTTGATATTATTATTAATGTATCCACAATTCTTGCTCATCATTTTCGTCCTATTCCACCACTCCAATTTTGGTCCTTTTACCCATGAGCACTATGTTTGGTAGCATCTTGCTAGTCTTTTTGATGAAAGATGAAGTATTACTCCATTTTAGCTTCTTCATGTCCAAACTAGGGACTTGATTACTCCCAGGCAAAAGCTGTGAAAACAATATTCTTTTGTCTGAAGCCCAGAAAACAGTTTTGCTTTCTTCTGTGCCTATGGCCTCTCTGCTGAGTATGTTCTCCCCACTCCTTAGTCACATGAGCAGTGGATACTTCATGCTTTTAAAACACCATTTAGCTGAAGAAAATGAGACAGCTTAATATCCAGCTCTTTGCATGCACTTGTCACAATTTTGAAGTAGTTTTTGTTAAATATGCTGAGCATATGTAGAAACTACATGTACCTGGAGTTACCATCATTTTCAGCATCAAATTGGGTGCAGGTGAATTCAAACTGAGGCATCTGCTGTGTCTTCTCTTCTTACCTTGTTTCTTAGAGAACACGATGTCTGAGAAAGTTTTTGCACGATGGAAGTTTGTGAAACCCGTTCCTCAGATATTTACTCATTAAGTATTGTGAAGTTGGAGAGATTATTACATATCGAGATTCTACATTATGAATGTACACAGAGTAATAAACAAAAACTATATGTTTGATTGTTCATGATACGTGATTACTCGTGAGACTCAAGTAATAAGCATGTGTTCCCCATCAGGACCTGCATGCAGCTCTCTAATACTAATGGAAACTGTATGTATTGAGCAGATGTGACAGACCATACTCACAACTTGAGAAAGGCTCTGCAAGACCTTCTTCATAAGTGAATTCCTGCTTTCTGGGTTTCATGTTGGAATGGTAATTTAACTTCATATAGTGTAAATTTAAACCAACTTGTGATGATGTGACTAACTGCAAATTACTTTTCATGGCTGCTACTTTTTCAGCTGGGATGCAGAAGTTGCCTTAGATTAAACTTGAAACTTCTCCAGTGACAGTAAAGTTCTGTCTAAAATAACTAATAAAATGCAGATGGGAGTGGAATAAAAGCTGGGTTTAGGCATAAGGACGCATTGTATCGAAAAGGTAGAGGTTAATATTTGTATTAATAAGCAAAAGTTATTGAATACAAAGTGCTTAATTTGATCTATGCAAGTTATTGTAGTTCATGTTTCATTTGACAGTTAGTGGCAGTCATGAAAATTTAGAACAGCAAAATAGTATGACAAAACCTATTAAGTACATTTTCTAACCTTGTATTTTATTGCTGTTGTTTTGATGAATGATCAAATACATTGCTTTCCTCTACTTTGTGTTCTTGTAAAATCTACTCTGTTGTACCACAGACTCCTAACCAAAATCATGCAATGCTCTGATTTTTTTTTACCTACCATAGTCAAGAGACTGTAGCTGATGGTCTTTTCCCTTGGGCCTTCATAGATATACAAGACAGCAGGTAATAACTAAGCTTCATTATCTGCTGCTTATTTGTTTAGGTAGACTGATTGGCAAAGAATAAAGGATTCTAGAGGTGTTCCTTTTGTGTCTTGTATTGGCTTTGGAAAGAGAAAACTCTAAACAACCAGTTTTGCATGAAGAATACAATAGTAGTATTGTACATGTTATTTCAGTTGCCTGTTATCTTTTATCTACAGGCAATTTTTAGATGAATTTATAATATGCAAATAAAGGCTTTAATTTCCAACCCCCCTGATGTAATATTTTGGAAACATAGCTATTTTGGTGTAGGATGCACAAGAAGACTAGCTATTTTGGTGTGGGATGTCTGAGAAATTCCTCTCCCGTTGCCAGGTTTAATTTTGGTTGTGTCTGAGTGTGCAGCAGTGGAAATGCCTGCTGAGCAGGATTTCAAAATCATCAATGTATGCAAATCCCAACTGCCTCTTTTTTCTTCTCCAAAAGTTTGAATAGAACCCAAGACACAGTTTTTCCTTAACTTCTGGTGTAGCTGGTAGTCTCTTCTGCTCAATATTAATAGTCAATACCGTCACGATTCCTAAATGAGATGATTTCTTCTGTAAGTAATTAAGTAAACAGGCTCTCCCCCAGACAATAGCAATGCTTGTGCTGTGTCAGCTGTACTTAAACAGGTGAGACTGAAAAACCAGAAAGTGGTAACTTCTCTCCATTTTGGTTGTGTAGGATCCTTGTTCTCTAAGAGAAATTTTTGTCCGAAAAGTTTATATTAAAAAAGTGAAAATATTTAAAGAGTCAACACAGCTTTGACTTAAAGGCATAGGCATTGGCAGAGTGATTGGTTATTTAAGCTTTGCAGTGAAGCAGGTAGTTTAAAACTCTAGACATTAGTGCTTAGGACTGTCTTTGTGAAGGATGCAGTGAAAAACTGAATCTGATGCCCTGTCTCTCCAATTTACACAAAAATGGCACTTCAACCAACCACAAATTTATTCTGGATATTCAATTGAGCCTTGTTTAATATTTATTTCTACTCTAGATGAACATTGCAGGCAATGAAAAATTGAGAAAAATTGCAGGCTCAGAAATTGAATTCAGTTTACATTAATTTATGATTAAATGGTTTTTTTGATTGCTGCAAAGGTGGATCTCAAGCTATTTAGCAAGAATTAATATATACATTATTAAGTAATAATATATTATTACTTAATTAGAAATTAATAGGAATACGATTTTAGAGAAACTAAGATGTAGGCAACCAAAGGCTTGACTTTGCACATCCTTTCACATGGCTTTTGAGCCTTGTGCATTTACCTCAGCTGAAATCTGGAACAGAGGAAGTTAAGTTGTATACCCAGGGGTACCTCTTGAGTTAGGAGCAGGGTGAGAAATAAACTCCAAGAATCTAGATCTCTAGTCACCTTGAGCTGCTGTATCATACTCCTTCCTAGAATTGCTAGCATGTTGGTACTATGCAACACTGTAAATAGGATTTGTTTGCTATCCATCTCGTTTTTCCATGTTGGCTTAATGTTTGGAGGGATGCATTATCAAATACCTGCTTCATTATTTTCTTTTTTCTTGTGTTTTTTTTTTTCTTTCTTCATCCTATTTAGTCTCTTGGTAGAGAAAATAATAGAAAGTAAATCCTTAGAAGATCTTTACCCACAGAGGAAAAACTAGGAAATGTCTCACTTTCTCAGAAGTCAAAACTGCAAAAGAAATTGTGGTGGTGGGAGAAGAGAGCTACCCTTGTCTATGAGCTCAGGGGTTTTGTGTACCAAGGCTGAACTTGACTGACAAAATAGTAGGGCGATATTTGAGGCAAGAACTGCCTTTTTGTTTGGAGACACAATAGGATCCTCTTCCTTCCTTGGATTCTCAGCACTACTCAGTATAATAACATGATAATTGGTCCCAAAGATGGAATGAGTAAGATTGGATGGTGGTCTTTGGGGGCCCAGTTGTGTTATATCTAATCTAATTATGTTTGATACTGACTTTTTAATACATATGGTAGCTATTTCCTTGGCTTGGAAGTGAGGCTTATATGCAAGCTTGACGTGTGCTTGGTCTCTGTTCTAAAAGCACACCATTTTTTTCTTAGGAGAAACCCCAGCTATATCTGTCTCATGTCATGCCGTATTCTAATTCAAAACTAAAACTGATTTGTTCCAGAAGATGTCTTGAAGCATAAATATGTTGTGGCTTGTGGACATGTGGGAGGTGTGATGGAAAGAGCAAATGTCTATAGATTGTACTTCAAAAAACCACTGCAACTTGCTACAGAAAAGACATTGTAAGTTATTGCTGCCTTGGAGCAACAATCCACAGCAGGCATTCAACCCTTTGCATGGGACAATATAAACATTTTAGTGGATTTATGAGCATAAAGGAGCATCTGGAGATGATGAGATTGTGTAAGACTAATTTTAGAGCCTGAATTAAACTAACTCCATAGCTGCAAAAGTCACTGCCATGTTTTCTGCTCTTGTTTAAAAGATGTCTATGGACTATGGCAATACCAGATTCCCTAATCAAATGGAACAGAAAGCTCTAGTGCACTACTGTTGGTAGTGGTGTGGTGGGCATTGGCTTTCTAAGAGGATTATGAAAATCCATCATGAAAGATAGTTATGCAATCAAATTTCTGAGGCAAGTTTCTTCTCAGCTGTTAGCATCTGTGTTCTATTTTGCCATGAATAGGTGACTGTCTCTTGAAATTATTTGTTTCTCACTTTTTAATAGAAAGCATAGCATTTATTCCTGATTGGGGGGAAGTGTGTTGGTTTATTGGGAGTTTTTTGTTTTTTCATGGTTTTTTGGTTGGTTGGTTGGTTGGTTGGTTTTGGTTTTTTGTTGTTTTGTTTTGTTGGGTTTTTTCACCTTGTATTTTGCCATTGTCTTTAAGCTTAAAATAAGCATTTTATAAATGAAACATTGATAAAATCAGTGGAGTGTGATGTACTAATGGAGTGGGTAGGGAAATAAAGTTATTTAAAGTCAGTTTTGGTTTGGAAATTTTAGCTTGCTCCCCTGAAGTATCTGCAATACTGAAATGTAAGTTCTTTCTTGTGTTTAATTTACTTTTTTTTTTTTCCTTTTTCCCCTGGTGATTCTTATCAGTGAAAGGCTTCCAGCCCGGCAGCGATAGTTATTGAAAGTTCAGATAGTAGAAGACTCAGTTCATGAACAAATGCACAGAATTTTAGGAGCTCAGAGTCTCCAGTGCCATTGACTTAAGATGTTATATTGTAGTTTTGGCCGTTGTCTCTTCCAGAAGTGACTGATGAACGAGTGGAAGACGAAAGTTACGAATCACCTCCCAGTGTTAGCTGCATGTTGCTCTGCACACACCATCTTCTGAGATCCTCTGGCAACATACTTAAAGCTTGAGGACAAAAAGGATAAAATCCTGATTCCTTTTAAATCAGTTAGAGTTTTAATATTGATTTGAAGTGAGGGAATATTTGATCATAAAGTGCTGGGCCAAAGTTACGGGTCTAAACATAGAAGAAATGAGGGAGAAGTCACTGAGTAGTTGAAACTAAGAAGTAAAACAAACAGATAAAAAAAACCTTTGGATGATATGTTTAATGTGTTTTCTACCAGCTCCCCAGCAAAACAAGGTAGTTCATGACCAGTGGACCCTACTTTCCTGTGGATTCGTCTCTGAAGGTTAATTGAACTTTAATGTTTAAAACAATATGTGGGCCTGATGGAAGTTTTCTCCATGAAGTAATGAAGCAGTTAGGTCTTTTTCTTCTTCTGCAGATCTCCCATATTCGCACATTGGAATGCCAAAAAAAAATTTCACTCGTGTATTCATTTACCTGTATTTGCTATGGGATGGAGATCTCAATGCTACTGAGTTTCTAAAAATACACCTGAAAGCTCCAATCTTAAATTTGATCAATATGGGCCAAAAATTTGAAGAGGTTTTAGTTGGCATAGATGCACACAGTGTAATCACATACACACTCAGCTCCCTAACCTCAAAATCAAGGGACAAAAAATGAATGTGTTATTTCTAACAGAGAACCCTTTTAAGAGCAACCAGAGATTTTATACAACAGGAAATGCAAATATACTTAGCTGTACTAATGCTTCATTTATTAAATAATAAAGATTCTAAACAGTTTTCTAGAAGGAAAGAGATTTGTATTTGTCAGCAAAGCTCTACTAGTTACTGGTTCCAGTGTTTCTCTGTGTTTCTTAATGAATTGACCAAAGCTGACAAAAGATTGTTTAAAAGTGAAAGAAATGCCAGATACCACCTCCCTCTCCTGAAGCCACCCTGGAGCAATTAGGACAAGAAGGCGAAGGTTGCATGAGTTTTCTGCTAGTTATCCTGTAATTGAACAAAAGCCTTTGTGTTCCACATTTAAGTGTATAGTCTTGTCTTTTTTTACAACCGTGTTTAAAGTGTCTATCCACCATAGTTTATCTGCATCCTGATCTTGTCCTATCTTGGATAAGTTCCTTGCTGGCTTCACTGAGAACATCCTTCCCTTCCTGTCATCCTCAAATTTTGTTACTAAATTCTTTGCCTGTTGATTTGGCCATATTACCTTCTTTTCTGCCTCAAGGACCTGGCAAAGCTTCACTCCAGCCTGTGTTTTATTTCTTATCTTGTACTTCTGTTCTTTTCCAGCCATGCTAAGTTCAGTGTTGTTAATGTCTTTCTAGACCTAATGCTGCAGTATTGCCTTTCTTTTCTGGTGCAACGTGAGCTGTGAATTCACAGAACACACACTGTCCTTTTTGTGGAGCCACATTTTCTTTAAGGACCCTGCAAATTCATCTTGTGGTAAATGTTTGTCTGTAGAGAGAGAGGAGAGAGACTGTAAAAACTGTTGGCTTTGCCCCACCAATCTGCTATTTTAAAATTTCAGATTTCTCAGGTGTAGGTAACTGCCATTCTTGTAGCTTCCTAACTTTGTGTAAAAGTAATTGCACATTCTTTCTTGGCGTTTCAGACATAATGCAGGTCTGCTCTTCCATTTCAATTCTCATGTTAGATAGGAACACTGACATTTGTTGTGCTAGCCATTACTCATTTCATTTGTAATCCTTATTCATTTTATGGCGGATTATTTAAGATCTTTTCCAGGATCTTTTCTTAAACTCTTAATGTACTTGAGGACCAGTGAGGGGGCAGGTATTTAGTGAGATCGGAGCCTGTGCAATATGAATAACTTCCACTGGTTTCTGGTAGCGGGCTGTTGAACAACTCATGAAAATGTGTTGGTGCACAACAGCCTAAGACAGAGCAACAGGTTCAGCTTTTATTGTATAGGTTTTTTTGTTTTATTTCAGTTTATTTTGGTTTACTTTTCTGTTTTGTTTTGGTGGTTTTTTTACGTTATCTTTGTTGAGTATACATATTGAATTTGAGATACCCAGCAGTGCTTACTGAAAGCATTCATATGTCAGGAGCCAAACCTTCCACACGCTTTTATATTAAATAAAAAGGGTTGGTTTCATTCTCTGTACCTTTTGGTTTTAAGTGGGAGGATTCTTAATTTTTTTACTGATCAAGGAAGTTATCATGACATGCAGTTTTTGATACTAGCCAGCAACCCTCTGCAGCAGAGTGAGAGGAAATAAAGTTTTGGCTTAAGTACTGTGTCTGAGTTTAGGTGTAAATGCTGCAAAACTGTAGGTGCTGTGTTGGACTGTGCAGCATGCCCAGTGCTTCAGAGGCCCCCATTGGATTGTACCATGTGTATGTGCTTTGTTTCTCTTGCTGCAACTCTTCTTTGACTTTTTTTGAATTAGAAAAGACGTGCCAACCTCCATGCCATACGCCTATTACTACTAGTGCTTATATATTTTTTCGCTCTCATATGCTTTCATATGTAAATTGGCTATCAAATTCCACCCTTGGTTTTAACCTGTAATAACTTCATTGCTTGCAGTGCAATTTGCACTGGTGTAATTTAGATCAGAATCTGGGTGCATATGTAAATGTGAGCATGTATGCACACATGTAATGCCTGCTTTCTTACATATATATATGTATTTATATACACACTTTCATTTTACAGTTAAAAATAAGTGAGAGGGAGAATCTGTTTATTATTTATATACTGAACAATATTAGAGCAACTAGCAAGAGGAAAATAAATCATTTGAAAGAGTTGATGGATTTTGGAGTCATGCATGCACGTGCACACCTTTACAATGTATTCTGGTTCTTGTCGGTCCCAAGCAGGAACTTTTCTCTTTCCCCTGACTTGCGAGCCTCAAATCTCATTTTTAGTTGACTTTGGGGAAAATGGAGGCAGAGATACTAAAAAAAAAAAAAAAAAAAAAGAAAAAGGAAGAAAGAACCCCCAAAACAGCAGCCGCCCCAGCCCCCTCTTCTATACCACCGGTCTAAACGTGGAACATATTTTAGCAGAAGTGCCCCAGCTCTATCATATGTGCTGTGCAGAGTCATCATGGCCATGGTGCATAGCTGAGAGCCGGAAAGCAAACAGCTGCTGTAGCCTGATTTGAGTTAAAATAGTGTCAGTGTTTAGTCTGGCGCAGTGCTTCAGGAGAGATTGGCAGCTGGGTCAAACAAAGTCATTCCATTGGCTCCCTTCCCAGTAAGCTTCTGCTAGTATTTAGGTACTAGTGCAGCCTAGGCCCCTTTTCTCAGGGATAGCCTAACATCTGACCGCACCCTCTTTGCTTTTTAAAAAATGCCTTTTCACTCTTTAAGATAAATCCTCTATTATACAATCTGCCACTAATTGTGTGTTAAGACTGTTTTTCTCTCGAAAGCTGACGCATCCTGCTCTCAACGTGGTGTAGAAAGCAGGCTGTTACAGTGCTGGATTAATAAAAGGGGCCTTTATGGTTTGTGAAAGAATATCTCTGTGCTTAGGCAGGAAACTTTTTGATCCACAGAAAAGCCAGACGACATCTAGGTAAGGCTGTGTATCAAATCTGCTTTTATGGGAGAGTGGGGCAGCGAGCGATGTTAATTGCGATTGCTTCATGTTTGCATGCCCGTTTTGATAAGCTTTTTAGAAAGTTTAGGAAATAGCTGCTCCTGCGTCTTGAGCCCTTTCTCTCCTCCCTCCTCCTCACTCCTCCTATGCCTTTACTGCCTGCAAAAGCTTGTAATGATCTGCTTAGTTTTCGCTGAAATACGCGCGGGCGCCTCGCTTCTCTTTGGAAGAGGGGTATCTTGCAGAGGCGTGCAGCAAAAAGTTCTGCTGTCAGACCCAAATGCTGTTAAAAGTGGAGTGGCTGGGGAGAATTTACGGGGAAGGCTTTCCACTGTTACAGACTGCCTGTGCAATAATTTAAAAGTAGTTGAAAACTGCTTTGAACTAACAAGGGTTTAATTACGGAAAAGTTTAACGTGGCGATGGAAGGAATATTAAGTAAGTTGTCTTTGTCTCATACTTTTTAATTTTAGTTGTTGCTTTAGCCTGTTGGGTCACATTTTTTGTCAGCGCTGAAGGCTGCCATGAATTGGTAATGAGGGCCCCTTTTGCACATGATTTTGGCACTTGGCCAAAATCAACTTCCCAAGGCAAGCTTTCTCTAAAAGAACCTGAAGCATTTTTTTTGTGATTAGGAATCATGTCTGAAAGCTGCCACAACCAGTTGTGTAGGCATGTCAAAATGACTTTATACAGTATATCTGAAGCATTCGGGGGGGAGGGTCTGTTTTTTCCTCGTGTACCAAATTGTTGCTATTATCATTCTAAATTTCCGCAGCTTACGCACCTCCAAAAACCAGGCTACAGAGAGCTAAGGCATAATGAGGATCTTTGGTACCTTTGTATTTTTCAACATGCCAAAGCAGCACTAATTGTCACATTTAAGCAGGATACAGTATTAGGGGTTGCCTAAAACACTTGTGGACGTAAAGCAGATGAATCTTTAAACTTTTAGTCTCAGTAAATTATGCTCAGTGAACAGTAAGTAATGATATTTTCAAGAAGTTTCTTTGTTTTAATTGTATGAGTGGAGCTTTTTGATATCTATTTAAAAAATACATGCCTGGATCAATTTGGGGGGGGGGGGAAATTTGCAAGGAAAATCTTGGATGTGCTTTTGGATTTATCCCAATTCCTTGAAATCTGGGTATGGGTCTGATCAGCGAGACAAGCGAGCAGGAGCTGGGTAGTCCTTTGTTGTTAAAAAGGGGGAAAGGGAGTTAGTCTAAACATTAATAAGGAGCTGCAAAAGTTCACGTTTCAAGTGTGCTCGGAGTTTTGAAATTTGTGGAGATCATCAGTGCAATAAATGGGTGATTATTCCTCGCTGATATTATAGAAACAAGTCTGGCACTGTAAGTGAATACGTTATTATTGTACACTTAAACGTTTTGTGAATTTAATCTGTATTTAGCAAAGCAACCCAGCAATTGGAAATTAAGGACCTCCTATTACATGCTGTGTGTACTCTACCCCAGTGTCGTTTCCACGTGCGTTCAATGTAAAGACAAAGTGCATTGGGCAGCAATTTTGTTATGTGTTTTTGTTTTACATTTCTGCACTAGTGGCTGTGGCCGAGGAGCTGCTCCTTCCTTCCTATATGTGTTGTTTATTTATAAGCAACACCACACTTCGGCAGCAATATCGATATGGAACAGCCTTTTGGCACCTTTCCCTGCCCCTGCCCCCCCCAGCCTTGATCCCTTTTGCGGTAGTTCCTGCTGTTAAAATGGGCTTTACAGGTATTGTCTTTCTTCTGTTAAACCATACATTTTCTGTAAGGTGTTTGTGTGTGTGTGTATGTGTGTGTGTGTGTTGCCTTTATTACATAGTGCAAGACACTGCTAGATTGGGAAAAAACTCGAGCTTTATAGACTCTTCAGTATCTGTACTTTCACGTAACTTGTCTGGGAGAGTTTGTTCATTGTTACGTTGCAGGAGACTGAATTACAGTACTTGAAATTCTCCTATGAGTTTAACTATAACACGTATTTACAATGAAAGAAAGCAGACGAGATTAACATGTTGGAAAAAATAGATGGGGAGCATTAGTAAAATAAAACCCATAGAAGTTAATTGCATTTTTCTGGGGGTTTTGAAAAGTTTTTACAGCAGGGGAAAAATACGTCACAGTTGAATCCTATTTTAATGTAAAGCATTGCCAGAAAATGACCATACTGGGTGAAAAAGTAAATGTGATAGTAGAGTTTTTGCAAATTGTTATAGAATTTATTTGCTGATGCGTGGAAGTAATTTCTCCCGAGTTACTGAATTAAGTACAGTTAATTTAAAATATGCACATACCCACCTTGTTACTGCAAAACTAATTTTAAAATGTCTTACAGTGATATTCCTGGTTTCGCCTACAAAGTTTTACTGTGGAATAATGAACACATGCAAGGGTACTACTTCTAGAGGTTTTAATTTCTGATTTAGTTGTGTACATTTCTGTTTTAGTTGTGTTATAAATCACAGCAAGTTATGGTCCAAAAACTTTGTGAGCAGTTTTTAAATCCAGAGTCAAATTTTATCTCATAGCATTTCTGAAGTGTAAAATCTACAAAGTAACAGAGAGTTTTGCATAAAAATTTAAAATATCATAAATTTGGCTTTTGAATGCAGACACCAAATTAACATTTTCTTTCATCAAATCTATTGTCTGTATGAACATATGAAGAAGTTATGTTTCCATGAAATAAATCAACATTCTGTACTCACAAGTTTAAAATTTATAGATACTGTATTCTGTTTCTAAATCCCAAACCAGTAGATTAATGGTTCTTCTTTATAGTTAGGTTGATAAATAACTGTTTTGTTACTTTTCCTGAGACTAAAGGAAATAGGTGAAGAATATTAAGTATTCTCCTTTGTGCCATTTTAATTTTTAACAGCCCTCAGGAATAACGTGTCTCTAATCTTCCTTCTTGGAGGGCTTTATGTTTTCTATTTGTTTGCAAACATATCATGAAAGAGTGCAATTATAAAGCTTAACTTTGTTGTAATTTTGTATCTTAGATTTTGCTCCATGGAACTGTTGAGCTCTCAGTTACCCATTTCAGTGCACTAAACCAATTTATTCTCCATTCAAAATACAAATTATTGCTTTTTAGTTGGCATTTTTACTGACTATTAAACATTAATATTTCATATATTATTGGTGCAGTGTAAGTGGTACATATTGTTATGTATTTGAATAAAAGGTACAAATGTATTTACAAAATTCTTTTACTTATGTGAAAAGAAAAAGAACCCTAAACATTGTAGAATGCTTTCAGTTTATCAAGAAAACATTGATCTTGTAAAAACAGCTTTATTCTTTGGTAGATTCTGTTGCATGTTTTAGAACTTTAGAAATTAAACGGGGTTGTTTTGTTTTGTCTTGTGGATTTGTTGGGGCTTTTTTAGCAAGGTTTTCATTCATATAAACTAAGCACTTTGTTCTATATGTTCTAAATTCCATCAATGAGATAAATAAATTGCTGCATTGGATGAAACATAATTATTGAATTTTGGCAGAACTTCAGTGAACTCTGCCATGAAAGATTGATGTGCACAGTGCGCCCTTAGATTCTAAAGTAACAGAGTAAGATAAGGGGAGTGCATTACAGGCTCCAACCTTTGTGGTTTGGAGAAAATAGAAAACCATAGGCAAATGTTAACTTTTGGTATAAACTGCTAATGATAATGTTTTGTCATCTGGTTGATAAAAACTACAGGAGGAGACAAGGAAATCCAATTTAACACAAATTCTCTCCACTTCTTTCCTGCTCTGCTTCCCATTTTTCAGTATTAGAATAGCCACAGTTGCCGTGTATTCTTACGGAAAGGAGAACATAGCAGGCAGGCTACTTGCAGTATCCAGCCATGTAATGTGCAAATGGAATCCCTCCATATCAGCACGTCGGATGTGGGTTTTCACTGCAGTTACGATTTTGGTTTGTGATTATGCTGCATTGATCTCAGAATACATGTAAAATTGTACTGGCTGGATGAAAGCTACATGTAGTCATAGTAGTGTTTGTTATTATTCCCCTCTCTCTTCTTTCTCTACCAAACCTTGATTGCTTAAAACATTTGCTTCAATTGGCAAATTGTGGTTATAATCACAAAATCTCATTCCTCCTGGCTTTTAAATAATTGCCGTGCCCAAATAATGTTTTTAATTGAGAACAAAGATGCATTGTCCTGCCAGTCAAGCTCCCTTGGCAGGACCAATAGGATTGCAAAGACTTTTTAGTATTTTCAATCAGTTCGCTATAGGAGGGAACGGAGACGACATTAACCCTGCTCTGGGGAGAGCAGCTGCCGCCTTGGCGGTGGTACCCTGCTCCCGGGAGCAATCCCTCTGCCTGCTTGGCTTCCCCAGCACCCTGCACCTCAGCCCGTGTGTTTTCCCTTCTGCAGATATGTGCAGCCCCAAGCACCAGCCCTGAGCCCGGAGCTGGTTTCCAGTGGGCTCAGGGACGGCGGCACGACGGGCAGGCTCTGGTGCGGCTGCAGGCGTGAGGTCTGCCTGACTGGATGGTCCTGGGGGCACCCAAAATGCCTGGAATCAGAGGCAGTTAGGCGGGGAGGATGCACCCATGGTGGGGTTGGTTTTTTTTTCCTCTGTTTGTCAGCTCCTTGCTTCCAGACTGTTAACCTGCTGCTAAGGCCAAGTGCGTTCAGCTCAGTGTTTTAAAATGGCAGGTGTCCAGAATCTTGGATATATTTCATGACTTCAAAGACATTTCTGCTGTCCTTCCCAGTCACATACTTAAGCTCATGATGACAGCGTTAGGAGTGGGATAGTTAGAGAGGTATAAGGGCAAGGGACTGATCTAGTGCCCATTGCAGTCAGCAGAGAGAATCCCCCTGACTAACATCTCTTTGGATCCCACACCCTGTGACCTGGCTGCTCCGGGATGCCAAAAGCTGCCTCTTCCCCCTTAGATCCCAATGACACCAGCATGACTAGCATTGCCATCTTCTCAAGCAGCTTTCTTGTCTTCATTGGAAGTCCTCAAAGAAGAAGGTTTATTGAGTAAAAGGCTTGAACGTGCCTGCCTTGTATTCTAAATAAAAAGACAACTGAGTGGTTATTTTACCCATTTGCAGTCCTTTCTCTTGTCCTTCTCCCCTTCTAGAAATTACTCTTGTGTCTGATCTTGATTACCAGTTCGTGTCACCATTGCAAGCAGAGGTTCAGTGTGGGCAGCTACCTGTCTTCCATTGTATCCCTGTTAAAATGCTGCATTAGATATATGTCCAATATGAAATTAATATACATTCTAGGTCTATTGTTTTGATAATTAGACACCAAATTCTTTCAGTAAGGTTGATTTCATCTTCAAACAAAAAAAGAATATTTTTCTCTTTTGTAGAGTACTCTAGAGTGCTTCAGTCTTTGTTTGACCCATAGGTGTATTTGGTTGGAAAACCTTTAACAAGTTATATTTGGAGTGTGTCTGTATTTTGAAGTAGACAATAATCATTTTTATTTTAAGTAATTCACAAAAATGAACGTTTTTATTAGCAATGTAAAATTGTATCCACAGATAATAAAAGAATAGAAGTAGGAATATTGTGCCTTGTTTGCATGGATAATAAATATATTTGCAGTGTGAAATCAGGTTATGTTTTTACAGCAGGGGGGTTATGAACTGTCGAAATACTCAATCTTAAAATATTATGAATATTTTTGTGAAGTATGACCCAGTGAACGCCCCCTACATAATTTTAATGCATAGTAGATGGGTGGATGTTTAAATGCCTACCAGGTTTCACATGTGAGGCTATGAGGTAACCAAAAAAAAAAAGGTGCATTAAAGCAAAGCTTGCTGTTCCCCCTCTGCTGACCTGGAGAGTCCTGCCTGCCGCAGAAGCAGCTCTCTGGGGTGGTGTGAGACAGGGGCACCGGGACACTTCTGCGCCTCGGTGCAGCTGCGCGTAACAGAGCGGGCAGAGCGAAGGGAGGGCAGGAGAGAAGCCAAGGTACTTGTGACTGTACAGATCAGTTGTTGTTCTGCCTGGCAGAGAGGGAGCACAGCGGCTGTTTTGGGATCCCGGACTGAGGTCTGCTTGGAGGCTTCCCCAGAGCGGGGTGAGTTTCTTTCAGCTGCAATCCCAGAGCCCTTGGCAGTGTGTGGTGCAGTTACATGGGCAGAGCACTGGGAGAGGGCTCAGTCTCTGTGGCTTCGTGAGTTACCACAGAATGTGAGTCCTGGGTTATAAATGGAAAGTAGCAGACAGGTGAATGTCAGTTCTTAGATATGTAACAATGTGGAGGCCTTTCTTTCAAGCATAGTAACAGACAAGCAGATTAAATTATACTAAAGTGATTATTTGGGGTTTTTAAAGTTCCCTGTACATTATGCAGGTCAGCAGAGCAAATTGTCTTAAAACACAGTCTGCAAAATTTTGGGCTTTACGTCTTACAAATTTGTACATCCCGGTGTCCACTTATGATCAGTCTGTCCCTGGGCATACCACGTCTCCCAGTGCCTGAGAGTTGCAAATGTTTGACCTTTCCCTTCCACTGGGACATACAACATTTTGCATGTCAACATTACAGCCTTCCAAAATATAGGAAGAGTTTTGTGAAGAAGAAAAGGGTTTCGCAAACATCTGAAAGTTGTTTTTTTAATTGTCAGAAATGAGGAACAGTGATGTAAAAAGTCTGTTATGTTTGGGTGGGGCAATGGGGAGTAGGGGAGGAAGGTTTAAGTTTAGAAAACTCAACGTAGTTGTGTAACTCACAATGTTTGCAACCTATGAAAATATTGATGATGGAATCGAAATAGGGTCAGGCTGGCAGATCACATTTGAAATTTGTAGTCTCAGAGCATGGCTGAAGCAGCAGAGTATTTGGCTAAAATACTGCTGGATTAATAGTAGGAAAGACACAAATACTGGAAAGGAATTCCAAAATGCTTACAAGGTGTCTCGTTTGGGGGCATACATGAGTTTGCTAAATTCCAATTCCCAGACTGGTAATAATGATTGTTAATGTATATCTTTTATGACTTTCAGAGCAAGAGGAGCCAACTTTAGGAAAAGGCATATTGTGATACCCTCACTGGTAAGTACCCTAACTGCAATCAAGTTTATTACATTTTTGTAGAGTAGAGGCCTTTTCAAGACCACACTTGATGCAGCTTAGTCACACAACAGCTTCAGATGACGTTCTGGAACAATAGGGTAGTAATGTGATATAGTCTATAATGAAAATCAGTGTAAAGCACAGGTGGTTGCTGGTACTTGTGTGGTCAGATATAAAACCTTCACTATGGGTACAAGCTACTGCTTTCCCACTTGAGGAAAGTATAATTAAAAGTGGTTTCCAGATGTGCTGGCACACATCTGCCCTTTCTTAAAAGTGAACTTTGCAAATGCACACTGAACTGTGTTGCATTCATCATTATACAGCTGTTGATGGTTTTTCAGGTAATAAAAAGGTTGAAAGCATCAACACCCCCACTGTAAAACTGAGGTGTCTGTAGACAACAGACAGTAGCATTTTATGTTCACATTATGTTCTTGGGATTTTCTATGAGTAGTTCAGAGCTGAACTGTGGCAAATACGCAAAATCTGTCTGGACAAAAATTAGCATTTAGTTTCATGAAAACACGAGAGGTGATCCCTTGCTAGTGATTTCATTTTTTACTGGGAAGAGGTAGCAAATTTCGGTGGTTTTGTTTGTTTTCAGTACAGTGAAATAAATGATACCATAAAACATTCGATTTGAGTTTCTTTAACCAAATTTTCAAGATGTTTAAATAGTCAGAAAACAAGAAATATATAATGTGCTGAAAATTGACCTTTAATTTGTCTTCACATAAAAAGCAGAAGAAACTCTACTTGTAGGGTTATATGATGCATCCTTAGTTGAACTATATGAAAGAAAATAAATTAGAACAAAATTCAGAAAAGGTACTAGGTTTTAAAATATCTTTGAGAGGACATTACAGATCTTTTGATTTAACTAAATAAACAAAATATTTGTCCTAATATCCACTTGACTTTAAGTGGAAATGTTGTCATTAAAATAAAATCCCAGTTTCAGAAGAAAGTTTTTGCAGTTCCAGAAGCTTTAGTTACTGCTGCTGCTTTCAACAGCACAAGGGAAGAATGTTGTGGCTGCCATCTTCTTACTGACTTTTCTTCTAGCATGGCACCAATTACTGATACCTATGTCTTCGAGTTCATTTTGAAAAAAAATGAAGGCTGGGACCTACTAGCCCGAGAGTCTCAGACTAGTGACCAGGCTGCTAAATACCAAGAGAAGATTTTTTAGGATACTGCGTGTAATAGTGCCTGACCTTTGCATATATTTCCTTTACTTACTTCAGCAGATGTGACTTGTAGGATTCTTTGTCAAGTGAGAGTCCAATGCTAAACATTTTATTTTAGGGAAATACTAACACTGAGAAAATCAAAAGTTTTTGGGATGTCCAACGTAGTTGGACTCTTTTGTGTAGGAGTTGCATCTGCTCTGTGCCTGGAGCATCTTGATGATACAAAGAAATGGATAATAATCAATAAGAAGGATATTAATAACTTCATAATGAAAATCTTGATTTCAGCAACATTGGCTGCTAGTACAGCTTTTTTTTTTAATTTCCCTTATGTTGTAATAGCTATTCTATATTATAAATGTTCTATCTTGACATAAAGACTTCAAATTTGTGCTTTCAGTGACTGTTTTACAAGGATGTATTTACTAACACATGCACATACATTTAATATTAATCACATTTAAATCACTGTTTGCCCAGGAGGTAGGATTTTAGCACCGAACTATTATAAGTGTGGGTATTTCTCTAGCAAAATGTCATTTGATATCAAACTTAGAAATGACTACAAAAATACAGACATTTGGATGTGGAAATGTGCAAAATGAACACTACCTAGACACTTAACTCACAGTTTGATTGCAATTAAGACTTGTTAGTGGTCACTCCCCTGAACTGGCTAGTTACATCAGAGACCAGCCCCACAACCTTGCTCGCAGTTTGTACAAAACCATTTTGTACAAAGGGTCAGTTCCCACAGCAGGTCAAATGGGTTAAACAAAGTAAGTAGCTTGCTGAAAAAAAAGAGATTATTAAAATATTAGGGAGTTGCATCCTTGGTAACTGCAGAATTTTGTGTGCTTGTTAATTAAACATATTCTTATTAGTTGAAAAGTAAAATGCTGACCTGACTGGGGGAGATGTCAAAAAGCTCTTTGGGGCTGTGCAACAAGGGACATGAAGAAGGCAAAGATCTTTCCTTGACCGATAGATGCAGAAGACAACCCGCCAAGGATGTATCTCCCCCTGAGTGCAACAAACTCATCCAGTGTACTTCAAACAGATGAGGCAATACCCTCCTGTGGTATAAACTTCTACCAAACATTGAGTACAGGTTTATAAGCCAGTGGGTTGATGACTGTGAGTGGAGAAACTGTTACATATATATGGCACCATTGCTCCCGTTTATTGACGGTTTTGCAAGGACTTCCTCTTGTGAACATCTATGTCCTTGGTTTTGGGAGCGTTCCAGGTTCAACAAGTACAATGCTCCCTGTTTCACAGAGAAAAAAAAAAGCTAAAAATGCCTGTCTGATGCTGCATTTTATCTCTAGAACAATTTGCTTTTTTGTCTTGGGCTTTTGGGTTGTTGATTTAATACTTTCTTGTAAATCAGAATCATTACTAGCATTTCTTATGTCTCCCAGATACCTATTCTTCACCTTGAATTAAAGACTTCTGGCTGTGGCTTCACAATTAGTTGCTATAAGAATATAGTTTATAATGTTAGAAATCATTGACTAAGGTCTTGGGAAGAGTAAGCTACTGAAAAAGGAGAACTCTTTAATATTAAGACTATTTTTTAAAATGTATATCCCTAATGATGAAAGAATTCAGGGGTAAAAAAAAAAGATAGACTCAAAATATTACTAAAAATATTCTTCAGATATTTTAATGAAATGACTTTGCAGAACACGATGGAAATAATTATCATGTGTGTAAAGATTTTAAAAAAAAATAAAATACATTTTATTTTATAAATAAAGGTTGGGGTAAGGTGAATGAGATCAAGTGAAATATATCAGTATGTTCGAAATATTTCATTTTGATTTGATTTTCTACATATCTGTATTAGTCTTTAGGGAAAGAAACCCAAAAGGATAGTTTTGAACTTTAAAATGGAACTTTTTCACCTTGAAAATATCTAAGTAGAATATTTGAGCAATTTTAAAACTCTCTGCCTTTTTAAATGACAAATGAATTGGCATATTTCCTTGCAAGTAACTTTGTTTTTAATGAACTGGCCTTTTTTTTTTTTTGAGGCAAATATGTCTCAAATATTTCCTACTAACTATATCATGTGACAAACATATATTTTGCACTCCTTTAATCATTGTGCTTGTGGTTTTGTAAAATGTGGAACATTAACAAATTATCAATTTAAGCTGTGAGGTTTCAGATTCATTCTTTGAGAGAATGAAGTAGGTGATAGCACAAATATATGGAAAATCTAGTTTGAAGGTTATGGCTGTGGATAAGCCTCATATACTCATGTAAATAAGTAAAAACCCATCAAAAGGTGTGTGCTTAGTGATTTACTCAAGGCCAGTATGTGTTACAGCATTATAAATATATTACTTGAGACCTGCACACATGTCATTACACTACAAATAATCTTGAATACAACCATGCAGAAATTGCTGCCCTGAACTTTCATCTCCTCTGAGTTTTTCCCCAGCAGCTGGGAAACCTGTGCAGGACATGTCTGTAGCCAAAGCAGCATAACTAGCTGCTTTGAGCAAGCAAGACAGAGTCATTGGGAAACCAAAGGTGGCCTCCAAGAAGTCTCCATATCCCACTGTCCAACTGTGTGACTCTGGTTCACTTGCCTTCTCCCAGCATCAACCTTCCATTTAACTGGGCTGAAATCCCTTGGTATTTTGCTGTTTCCTAATGTCATCCTGTTGAAATGTTTCAGTGATGTTTAAGGAAGGCTTAAAGGCACAGCTCTTAATAGGGTTGTCATTCAAACTGATTATACCCTTGCTTTTTAAGATTCTTATGAAGGAATATCTGCTTGCAGCAAGACATGTGAGCACTGTGCCTTCTATTCTTGTACAGGGTCATCAGTTGTGGCACTAACACTGAAGACAAATGTATCCTGTCCTCACCTGTCTTGCATGACCATTTCTATTGTTTGCTAATCAAGTGCTTCAGAGCTGAGATTGTTTCTGATCCATGCTCATTCAACTACTAGAGGTTCAAAAGAGCAAATACGTTCTAAATATTATCTTAATTTTTCTGTGATGCAACACAGTTAGAACTGGCTTCCAAGTTCAGGTGATTAAAGGGACATTGGAAATCTCTGAGAGGAGAGCTTTAGTTATTTAGAAACAGAACATGAGTTTCTCTGTCAGTAGTTCAGTTAAAATGTATACCTGTGCAAAGAGTGCAGTTGCTGTTGACAGACACTCCCTGCTTAGCTGTGACTGTGCTGGTAGTCTGGAGTGTGATATCCCGTTTTGGGCACTGTACAGCAAGAAGGAGGTAGAGTATAGTGATGATAATCAGAGATCTTGAAGGTCTAATTTACAAGGAATGTTGAATGGAGTAACTAGCCAAATATCTTAGGAAGGACAAGAATAACTGGTGCTGCTTTGTGGAAACGTGGTGGACTAGAGGATCCCTTGTGTTCAGTCTGTCTTTCCATTCTCTCCATGATTCCCCACATTGTCCTGTTACTTCACCTCAGCCCACCCCAACAGACACAGTTTTCTAACATTTCAGAAGGAATTTATGCACAGTGATTCTTGTTGTTAAACTCGTAAAGAGTTGGTCAGAAAAAAAAATTTTCTTTCATTACAATAACTTCTCATGTCTGACAAACTGATTTGTATGACAAGACCTACTTTAGTGGGTGGCATTTGGTAAAAGAAGTCTCTTCAGCCTTTATCATTGCTCCTATTTTGAATTGTATTTCCTAGTGCATTGTCTGAATACCTGCACTACTTTCTGAAATAACAAGGAACAGCCTTCCTGGAGCTCTTGGTCCAGGAGCAGATTCTCTGTGCTCCATTTTTCTCCATGCTTTGTTTCCACAGGCATCTGGAGTGTACTGCTGAGAATGCAGGGGGAAAGTCCCACTTCAGAAAAGCTTAAATAAAGGGGAGTGCTTACTATTAAATTGTGGATAGATGAAAAAAAAAAAAAAAAAAAAGAAAAGAAAGACAACTCAAAACCTGAAAACCAAAACCCAAACAAGTTACAAGTATTTCAGCTTCAGCATGGCAGCTTCCTAAATGGCTAAGGAAGTGCCTATGGGAAGATCCTGTACTTACAGAATAGCTGAAGATAAATTGGAATTTGAAACATTGTGGTAATTTTGTTTGGATTTTACTTTAGCCTTTTCTTACCACTAAATGAAGCAGACATGTACAATGCTGAGAATGTGTGTCTAATGCTAAACAAATCCTTTTGTACATAAAAGATGAGTACATGGAGTCTGTGTTTTGCCAGTGGATTCAGTAACATACTATGAATAAGCTTTGAGAACAGGCAAATGACAAACCCTTGATAAAAAATGATAAGCTGCAAAGTTGTCTTGTGTTACTTAAAGCTGCAATGGGCTACCATATCTTCTTTAAAATACAGTGGATATGGGACACTGAGAAATGCATCAAAAAACATCAAAGTTACATAGGTAAATAGGTAATTTTTTTGTCAAGAGTGTTAGAAGTGATGTTCAGATTTTCTCTTTTGATGTGATCTGGGGAGTTTGTAGGGCGGAATATGTCTCATAACATGGTGAATAACACCTGTTTCTCCTAAGAAACCAGGTATCTTACTCATTAAGTCCTGACTGTTTGCCTCTGTGCTCTACAAAGCAAATTTACAGTCCTTGTCTGCCAGGAAACTCTCCAACTGGAAAGCAAACATAGGATGAGGACAAAATACACCCGGACATCCAAACCAAGTCTGTTAGAGCAAGTAGAAAACATCAACAAAAATAGATGGAGTAGGGGAGCAGAAGGTGCATTGGAGATGTTTGTTGTGTTGGAAGAAAATGAAGAAAATTCCAGTTTGTGGTATTTTGAATAATAAGTGAAAAAAAAAAAAAAAGAAACCCCAACTCTATGAAGCACAGCAAAGAAGGTGCTAAGGTAAAACAAGAATATAATTCATGGTGGTCTGAAAATATAACAAGAATGTGGGCAAGGCAGCAAGGCAAGGATTCTAGAAAGTAAATTTAGGTAAAAGCAGGTTTGCATATTATTTCCAAAAATACTAAGAACTGTGAGGTTGCTGAGTAGAAGTTGTGCATAAAAATCTACATGTGCACTGAAAACTAGTGCTTTCAAAGGCAAATGAAACTCTTTGCAGTTAAAGACACATGTAGGTAACATTAGAAGGTGACCAACTGATCATCGTGGTTCCCGGTTCATAGCTGGAGTTAAGTTTGGTAAAATTCATCTCGATTCAAATTTAAAGTAGTACCACAGTATGTCAAGAAGAATCTAGGAAAAGAGGTTTTCTAGTCAGTGCCTGCTGAATTTTAAGTAGTGTAATCCACTTGAGTAGTGTGGATTTTGAAAATTCATTTTTCTTTTTATCTTCTCAGGTAAAAGATTTTCTATCCCTTGGGTTTCATTAAAAAAAAGAAAACAAAGAAGGAAAAAAATCATTGCATGCATTAGAATTTTCATGTACAAGACAAACTTCTTTCTGCAGTATTTTAAGTTGTAGAGGAGAGAGGAGTTACCTGTTTCCTTCCATAAACTGTTTGATTCCTCAGAGTTTTTCCAACATTTCACTGCTGAATTTAAGACAGGGGTTTTTTTGGATGTTTTGGACAACAAATTTGATGTTGTCAGCACCATAATCTTTTCTAGTGTGTGGCTGGTCTGCTGAGGTGCTGAGAACTTCTATTTGAACACCTCAAAGATGACAAATGAGGTCAAAATAATGGTAGGGCCAATGTAGGAATGAGGCAGTATCCGGTCTTTTTGCTGCCCTTCCGTGGTGGGCTTGTGTTTCACTCAAAGTATTATTCATCTTTTGAGCACAAAACAACTGATTTATTTTTTTTCATAGCAAACTTTTATTTTTATATTCCTTTTAAAAATTAAGAAACTGTTGAGGAGAATTTTTATTGCCAAAAAAAAAAAAAAATCCTACAGAGGATTAGTATCAAAGAAATCAGAACTTAGAAATCTGAGCTTGCAGTGGGAATTGAAGGAAACTCCACAAGAGTATCTCTGCTATAGATGTCAGACAGGATGAGATTGTAGAAATCCAGGAGCAGAAAAGGAAACAAATAGGCGTCTGTTGTGACCTGAAGTTATGAAAAAGGGAGGAGGAAGGGACACCACAAGGAGGTGGATAATCCTGGATAAGATTTCAAAGTTTTCAGAGCACACCCAAATCAAATGTCTGTGGTCCCTGACATTTTGCCTGTTATAAACCAGCGCAACATTCCATCTGAGAAGAGGATGTTGAAAAATCTGTCTTAAACTGAAATAATTTGTTAGAGTGTGTTCCTGAGTAATGAGCCAGTTAGCAGTGAGGAATCTATGACACAGTCTAGAAAGTGATTATGGCAGCATGGGAGACTGATGATGTACAGCCCTCAGACCAGTACAACTGGTGAATGAAATTAGAAGAGGGACTGCTGCTCTACTCCATCTGTGAGGTGGCATTTCTGGAAAAAAATATAATACAAGATTTTTGGTGCTAAGAACCCCAAATATGCTTCTTCTGCCCCACCCCCCAAAAAACTCAAGTTAAACATCAGTATTGCTTTCACAGATAGAATTTTTAAAATCTCCTGGGGTGAATCATGCATCATCTCAAAGAACATCCTTCCAGCCAGACCAAAGTCACTTTCTACCTTGTGCCTCATTGCCCATGTTGTGTGTAACTGAGAACAGGAAATCAGCTTTCAATGGGAATTATAGGAAATACTTGAAAAAATATTTACAAAACAGAAGGGGAGGCATCAGGCCCATTATCCCAGAATTACAGTACTAATTCAGCAGTTTTCTGTTTATTTTCTACTCATGCACATTCATTTCTGTTTTTCTTCTTGATAACTATACGTACCCAAAGTCTCACAGTTAAAATAAGAAAACAAACTCTGAAATTTTTGTTCTGTTGATTCTGTAACAACTGTTCTCTTCTCAGCAGTTTAATGTGATATCACAATAGTTAGCAAAATGGGCTATATGAGGTTGTGTGCACCATGCCCTGGTGGAAAACACACCAGAGTAAAGTCAAAAGGATTTATTTCCAATGCGTTACTTGGGAAGTTAGGAAGGAATAGTGGTCTTTTTATACGTATGTGTTTCCATTTATTTGGGTTCACTGGCAGTCAAACACTTCAGTCTTTACCTCTGAGAGCACAAAAGTGGTGTCAAAGTGACTTTCGCCACCTCATTAACAGCAGGCAAGCGGAAATCCTAATTGACTTGCAGATAGAATTCAGTCTGAAATTAAGAAGTCAGTTTTGAAATAAAAGTTTTCTGTGCATGGTTCCCATATCTTTTTCATTAGATTTTTTTCTGTTTTCCTCTGTCATTTAGTAGTTTAGCTGCTGTACTCTCTTTTATGTTTTTACTTAAAGCTCTTTCTCCAAAAGGACCGTGCACTTAAAATTCAGCAATATAGGCCCATCACACTAGAAATCTGTTGAGGTATCACACCTGGATTACTTCCATTGGCCACATCTTCATTTTGAAAACCAATCAGGAAGTTGTTTTTTTGGATTTTGAAACTCTCTGGTGCTCACTGTAATACCACTTTGAGGCATCTCAGTTTTGCCCCAGAGTCGCTTCTACTTTCATCTTAGTCAGTTCTGCTCTACCCCTTCCTGTTGCTCATTCCCAGTGGTTCTCCTGCCTCTTTTTCCTTCTTGGAAACAGAGGGTAACCTTTGCATCACCCATTCACTGGGCACTTCTCTGTTTACTGATCTTTGATTGTTGCTTTTGCAAAGCTTTTGCTAATACTGGTTTTGAGGCATAGCTTTGGGGTTTTTTTGGTTTAAAAATAAAAAAAAGAAGTGACATCCTGTCATAAGGTTCTTTTGCTCAATTAAGTTATTTGAAGTTCATATTTATGCAGGTAATTAAATGAGATCCTTGTCAGTTTTTCTTACAGTGCAGTGCTTTAGCTCAGCTGGGTCTGCCTTTACCCATGTAGCACAGTATTTTCTAACAGTTTGAGTTAATTCCTTACTTGTATAGTTCAGTTACAGCTTTTGAAGAATTTCCTGTAGTTTCTAGGATTAAAAGTCTACTTACTGTGCCCTCAGTGGAGGCAGACAGAAGTTAATAATCACTCATTAGAATCCTTTATTTTGTAGTACGCTTCTTGGGCACCCGTTCTTGAAGAGTTTGTGGAATATTTCCACAATCTGATGTTAAAAGACAGCTCAGAAAAAGGGGCAATTGGAATTTCCCTTTGGAAGAGCCCCTCTCTGTCCATTGATGGGTGTGGAAATGTGCCTTCTTAAATGAGGTGAGTTAGGTACCGGAAGCTGAGCTACAGAAAAATTATCACCCTTTGTTTTGAGCTCTTGTAATGTGCGTTATTAAGCTTGAGGAAAATTAAAGGAGGATTCTCATAATTGGCCTGCAGCAAATTTCAAAATTCCCACCTCTCTCACTTCTCCAAGAGTTGAAGTATTGCGTAGTCTTCTCATGCTTTGAAATTTGCCTTGCTTTTTAATTATGGAGGGTGCTGCGTGACTCCAAACAATGATCCTTCTCTTGTATTTTACACTGGAAGGAACAAGTTCTGTGTCACAGAGAACATACTGCCTGATGATATTTGCTGAAAGTTTGTACATTGCAAAATTCTCATTTATGTATTTCGACACATATTTTAGTCAGTTTTATTCCTGGAGACCAACTCTGAAGTCATTACAGCTTTTATTATAATCTAAGAAAATGTCAATATTGCATTGGAAAGATGAGTATAAATATAGAAGTTGGCTTGTGCCTTTCCACATACAGTACTCGTCATAAGGATGCAAAACCTGCCATTTTTGTGTATTTCAAAAAATAAGCCAAGCACATAAAATGAGAGTTGAAAAGGAGATTGTATTGAAAGGATTGCCCTTTGCTCTTCACATAGTACTTAGAGTTCATTCCTGTTTTTTTTCTGCTCATTATGAATACACAAATGGCATCCTGCAAAACCTGCTGTAATGCATTTCTCTAAATGCCAGTCAGATAATATATATCCTCCTACATATCAGAGAATAGGACTGGATGTGAAAAGCAGACATGGTCTGAAATGCCCTTGAGTAGTTGAGGAATGGCATTGCACAGCAAGTTGGCCACACCAGAACTGTGAGCACAGGTATTTTCAGGATCTTTAGGCAGCATCTCTCTCTGCGCAATGGTTCTCTCTGTTCCTTTGAAAGCAGCTGTCGTATTACTTGAAAAGAATTATCTAGTATTTAATTGCTGTGGTGTGAAAAAGTTCCTTAAAGAAGCAATATTTCTCTAGTTCCGCAGGTAGAAGGTGAAGCCAAAAAAAACTCTGACGGGTGCAGGTTGGGGTGAATGCATTATAAACTACAATTGTAAAATGACAGAGCAAACCACATAAAAATGTGAAAGTGGCAGGTAAACTATATTCTTGGAAAATTATTGGGCCAGTGAGGTCTAGAAATGTATTGTTTCAGTGGTGTTTCCTTGATTTTATCTCATAAAAGTGAGTGTTTCTGAGTTAGTTTAAAATAATGGATATCCCGAACTTATTATATGGGCTCTCAGAAGTCAAATCAGCACACATTTTGGGAACTGGATTTTTGCATTAAAATGTCATGCTCTGTAAGATGACTTTTAAGTTGTACAGTGCTTATACTCACAGGTACAGGTACTGCGTGATAAGGCAGTAGATAGAGCTTGTAGCTGTACTAAGTTTCAGTAAATCCTGTAGCAATAATGAAAGCTGATCTGCTTTTTCTTGGCTAAACATGGTTCTGGGATGTCAGTATGTTGTGAAGCATTGGCTTCACAAGCAGCCATGTGTTTTTAATTCAGCAGTTTTAATTACAGGAAATTTAATGATAATGAATAGTAACCAAAAAAAATATAAAGGAAGAAAAGACAAAAGAGAACTTAGTTTCCATCCAAAGGAAAGAAGTATTTTGGTAATAAACTGGTGCCTTTACATCGGAAAATTCATTTATTGTACTTAGAGCATATCTGCTAAATGTTAGCAATAGTCCTTTATTTTGTTCTTGCTTTCCTTTTTATTTCTTCTTTGGTTTCCTTTTTATGGATACAAATATCTATTTAATAGTTGGAAAAACATTATGGTAACGTGTGATCCTAAACAGGAAGGCAGCTGGTGTCTTAGGAGTTTGGAAATAGGATATCAGATTTTGTCACTGCTATAAAGTCAGTAATAAACTCAGGCAAAATTTTGGCCCTGCTGAACAAGTGTTTTGCCATTGACTTCAGTAGAGTCAAAATTTCATTGCTGGGGGTGATGAGTAATATCCTGAATCAGAATCCGTGGCAGGCAGAGGAAAGCTGCCTGTTTGGCTTGTCTTGGCCGAGGCCTGGAGCTCTCTCTTCACTGCTCCATTGCCCGGGCTTGGACTGAGATGTTCATGGTCCCTGCACTTGTATCAGAGAGGGATCCAACCTCTGCAGCTTGTACCTTGCCCAGTAGACTTTCCGATGATGGCACAGGCAGAAAGGTATGTAGTTTTTTGTTTGTTTCATTTGTTTTTGTTTTCCAGAAGTCCTGTAAAAGCAGTTTGGAGGATTTGCTGTTGCTGTGTCCTCTTTGCTTTAACTTTTAGTAAACAAGTCTTCAGTTCTCCCAGTTTTGCCAGAATCAAAGAATGAAATAACTAAGAAAGAAGTGTTCAGCAATTGGCACCAAATTAAGCATAAAGATGATAAAGTGTAGGATCATAAGTCTAGAAAGCTGGCCAGTTAAAATACCAAATGATCCAATTACAAACAAAAGACAAATTCATACTATTGGGGAACTGTTGAGGTCGTTTGTTCATGGTGATTCGCTGACTGAAGGAGTTTGGCCAAGAGCAGCATCAGTTTACATTAGATTTCATTCAGACTTATTTTTTATATAGAGTATAATCAATTAACTATTGTGATCCTTATGTCAAATGTTACAGCTAATTAATTAGCTTTATCTAACTCTGTTGGTAAATTTATTTATAGTCTGCAACATACATAGAGTTAGGATATTAATAAAAAGGTGAACTCTTAGTGATGCTGCAGCTTTTTGGTAGGCACCTTTTTTTGCATATGGAATCAATTAAATTTCAAAAATACAAATTTTCAAAAGGCTGCAAATTCTACGTAATGTCTGACAGTCACATTCTTAATTTTCCACACCTTTATTAAAAACATGTATTGGATTAATTTTGAAATTGAAACTTCCTTTTAACTTCAGTGTAATTATACTTCCAATTTAAGAAGGTGTTTCTTCATAGCCTTTATTATGAAAAGTTCAGTAGTGACAAAGAAGATGTTAGAAATTTTAAATACAGTAAAATTTTTAAACCTATTTTGTAGTCCATAGTGTTGTTTGAAGAACAAATGAAACCCTAAAGGGTTTGCTTTTCACACCTGAAATGCCTTAGGTTTCAAAGAAATCTCAGTGCTTAATTTCCTTTGAAACTCACCAAAAAAATCTGGTATTTTTAAACCCTGAGGATCTAAACTGAATTTCACCCAGTTATTTCTGGTTTCTCTGTACATGCTTATGAGCAAAGATCAGGACACTAAGATTACAAGGATTTCTGCCATCTTTCTTTTTAAGTTAGAACATCTTATTTCCTTATTTTGTTGTTCTTGGTGTCATGCCCTCAACTGCGTGCTAAAAATTAATTGGAAAGATGGGACAACATGTTTGTAAGCTAATGAACTTTGGCCATTTTAGTTTCTTATGTTTAAATACAACACATTATGTGCATGATGTCTATACAGAACTAGTGTGATGCAGTATAGAAGATGGAGCCAGGCTCAGTGGCATTCAGTGGAAAGATGACAGCAATTCTGTTTAAAGATGATTTGAAAAAAACAGAACTTTTTACTCAGGGTGTGGCCAGCAAGGAAGCAGGATGTTCAGAGAGGCTGTGGATTCTCCATCCTTGGAGATATTTAAAACCCAACTGGACACAGCCCTGAGCAACCTGTTCTGGCTGAGCCTGCTCTGAGCTGGGTTGGCCCAGCAAAACTCCAGAGGTGCCTCCCTCTCTCAGTCTTCTCTGTGAGTCTATACTATGGTCTTGGACAATGTAATAACTTTAAAAACTTTAAAAATGTGATTTTAAACTAATAGTCTTACAGAAACGCAAATTAACCAGATTCTGAAATTGTACTACATGATGTAAAATATATAGATAATATGTTTTCAGGATATATTCAAAGCCAACCTTGACCTAGAATTTGGTAACTGTTACTAAATTGCAAGTTAAAGTATTTTATATTGTCATCATAAACAAGGGGATTCTGAAGAGTAAAACCATAGAAGTTGAAAAAGCAGAAAAGTCACAGTGTTAATACAGTGTTTAAAACCATGTCCTGAAGGCAGACATTAACTAGCTGAAAAGTATGTAAATTAGGAGCTTTTAAACCAGTGCGGAGTTGCACAAGTCATTCATTAAATTGCTGTATGTTGACTTTCCACTCCTTTTTTTTTTTTTTTTGTCTTTACTTCTATTAAAAGCGAGTTCCCCTCAAAGCTGCCCCAGTCTTGTAGGAACTGTGCTCTGTCCCTGATTCCAAAAACTCTACAGTGTGCATTTATGTGCATCTTGAACAGCTACAGACTTCAGTGGGGTTCAATGTGCAATATGATGATGTTGCTAATGTGTTTATTTCTTGTGCTGTGATGGTGTTCAGGGTCTGAGCTCAGAGCCCCCCAGCAGGAGACTCTGCCTGTCCCAGGAACCTCTCCTCGAGCACACAGTCCAGGTCAACACTGCAATAGCCTCCACATGTGATATTAGTATCCTCCACCTTCCCCCAGCTTTCCAAAGGGCATTTTGGGGGATATCTTTCCTTGGATTAATTATAATTTTGTAGGGGCAACATTCTTGAAGGGAAAAGGAACACAAAAGAGAGGAAAATAAATTAAGGAAATGGAAGTATAACAACATTTGGAGCATCTGAATGAGCAGGTGGAGAAGGGTGTCTGATGTCTAACATTTGGATAGTGTGTTTGCATGCCAAAAACTGTTTTAAAAAACATTGTTGTTCTTTACTTACATTAGTTGATAATGCAAAAACTCATGGCTTCTTTTTTTTTTTCTTTTTTTTTCTTTTTTTTTTTTTTTTAAATGTGTAGGCAGCATATGCCAATAGTTTTGTGAGGAGATCTGGCTTCTAAAATGGTGTCCTTTCACTGCATCATTATCTAATAGCTTTCTTCAGTGAACAAAGCAAAAAACCCCACAAATTTATAACCAGTTCTTTTACCTTTAATTTAGCATTACATTTTTATTATGTGTTTGTTTACCTTTGGAAAAAAGGTGCTAATTTTTTTTTTTTGTTAATGATAGTTTAAAGCAATAAACCAAAGCTTTGAATAGCATGCATGGACATGCTTTAATATATTCATGAGTGATCAAAATACAGTACAGAAATCACATATGCTGCTCTGCTGCAACTTTCAAGGTTCAATCCATCATTCTGGAACCCAGGGGGCTGAGATTTGACATCCTGCCTAGAAACCATACTTCAGATTGGCTGGAACTGTGCCATCTTATGTTCAGGTTAAAAGAGCAGCTGTAATTTGTCTGGGTAGCACTTTAACTATGCACAGCAAATCGTAAAACCCATTTTCAGTAATAAACTTGAACATAAAATAGGTCCATTTGCTTCATTTCCTGATCCATACAAGATTTTCATCAATTTGATACAATACCGCTTGGAGTTTGATCTTATAATGATGTAGATTTCTGTAACAATCTTTCTCAGATTAGCAGTTTTATTTAGCATATATCTACTGTATGTAGAAGGTTTCTTTTTTGGCATTTAGTGGTAGCTTTTTTCTATTGTTCTTTGGAACTGAAAATATGAGAATAATTTTGTAGTAGGAGTTAAATTTATATGTGATTGCCACAATAAATAAAACCCAATTGTAGTCTTTTTTTCAATTGTAAATACTCTATCCTTTTCTTTTCCCCCTTTTATGTCTTAGCAAGGCTTGCTTGCAAGGGAGTAGCAAATGCAAGTATTCCTGGCAACTCAGTGAAGATATTTTAGGAATATATATAAACATGATTTTTATTTATGGCTTTGGATTGTAATGATTTTGGATTTCAGCCTTTTGTGTGCCACCCTTGTTTGCAAGCATGGCTTTACTTGAACAGCAAGGTCCAGCTTGAGAGGGCTAGTTTTCTGTGTAAAAACCCCAAGTGAGCTCCTAGGATGACTTTCCACAGGGGAATGTGCCAGTGAGCCCAGCTGTGAGGAGCCTGACCGCAGGCAGGCAAACTCACCTGTACATGGAGGCTGTAGGCTTTGTTTCAGCTCCTTTTGGATGGTGCACAGTTTGGGTTCCACTATTGTCTTTCTTCTGATACAAGTCAGCAGAAGCTTTGTGTGCCCATACACTGTGAGAAACAACTTTAAATGTCATTCTCCTTCAGTAGACTACTAATGGTTTGACCATTAAATAGATTAGCCAGTCCCCTCTGAATCCTCAGTGCATTTACTTCACTAACCTCCCGCCAAGTGCCAGATCGCTGTGTTTTCTCTTTTATGAGGCCATTTCTCTGTTTGCATTTCTGCTCAGACTTCTCTCTTTCAGCTCCACAGACCTCTCCCTTTTTGGTTATGTTTTCAAGTCTTACAGTTTGCCAAGCCGAAAGGAAAACCCCACATCACTCTTCCAAACCCCTGTCCCCCATCTCTGAGCAGAGGAGTTACATTCACAAGACAGGTCTAGCACCCCTGGGTGCTGCCCATGCACGGCCACTGTGGCTGGCACAAGGGAAAGTTCTTTCTCTTACCCTTTCCTCAATACTGACACTGTTGGCAAGATGCTTGTCTCTGTTACTGTATTGTTGTAGCTCAGCCTACACTACTGAAAACACATTCTTTCAAGATGTTTGTTTCCTTTTAATGTTTTGGCCCTCTGAAAATGCCTCTGGAATAAGAATTTATGGGAGTATAGAGTACTCATATTAGACATGCACTTTGCTGGGGTAGCCCAGCCAGGGAAAATGAAATGTGTTTAAGTCTATTCCATCTTTCCCCACCATAGTTAAGTGAGAGCAGGCTGCAGGATAGCACAGTGTGTGTTGGTGGCCACACAAGCACTCGGTATTCCCTGGAGACTCGGAGGTACGACAGCTGCATATAAATATGCATAGTTGGAGAGATTCGTGATTGTGCCTTGTTCCAGGGCTGATTGGCTGTGGTGCTGCCACTGCAAATCAATGAGTGTTTCCCTCATCTATCAGCTGCTCGCTTGCTTGGAAGCAGACAAAATGGTTAAAACACCCACAGCCCACAGAGGGCTCCTGAGTGAGGGAGACTTGTTTGCTACAGCACTCAAAACATTTCCCTGAATCTACAGTAGCTCTCAGTAGATGAATTTAGCACTCAGCAGATTAATTTAGCTCCCAGTGTGCTGGATTTAGAAAGAAAAACTAATATAGATGAATACATTCTGTTCAGCCAGCATATTTTGTTTTGCAACAATACACATGTCTTATTTGAACTGCAATCTGGTTGGAAAGCATTTTGCGAATGGTGCATTGGTCATAAAAATGAGTCATGCTTGCTCATTTTTTAAAAAGCTCTCAACTAGTGCAGATTGAGGAAAAAGGTATTGAGCAATTCAATGGAGAAAGTCTCGGAATTTTAACCATCTCTGATATGCTTTGGGCAGTTTTTTAAGGTAGACTTTTACATTGTGCTGCAAAAAAAGTGGCAGCTGCTTTTCCCTTTGTTACCTGCATAGCCTAGTATGTGATGTGTGCCACCCTGCTCATGGTGGCTTTTCTCATTTGCCTTCTGGATTTACAGGCTGGAAGCTGAAGGTATGCCTAATGGCAGTTTGGAAGAGCTCTTGAGGAGGGAAAAACCAGGATACAAAATCCATTGTTTTGTGGCTTTACTATAACCTTTAGCTTCCTTCCTTAACCTGGAACATGTCACAAAGAAAGCAGGACTAGATTGCTTATGTATGGTAGCAGTACCTTGCTTATGATAACAGCAGTGTTTATTGTTTCAGGAGCTGAGAAACTGAATAAAAAGATATAAACTAGGACATAAAAAACCCCTAGGAGCTGAGGAGATCATTTGAACGATTTTATTTGAACATAAAATGGTCAAGGAAATGAAAAGAAAAATGCTGTGAATGCTTGAAATGACAAGCTGGCTTTCTAAAGTAGTATCCTCAGTAAATGAGTATCTCATATGAAAAACTAACTCCCAACACATCTTCCAGAGCTGCTGTTGGTAAAGTATTTCCACTACCAGCAGCAGAATGATCATTATAAAGCATTCTTTCAACAATCTATTTTTAAAAAAAAACATTAAAGAATGGGTTGAAGAGCAAATAGCTCCTTTCAATTGAGTCGGTGCTGTACAGTGCAGATCTAATTTACTCAGGAGGATCTCTGCTGCTACAGTGATGAGTGCTTTATAGTAGTGGTTCCCAGTCCTATTTAATGAAAGGACTACTGAACCTTTTGGAGAACAAAAACCAGAGACCTTCCCCTTAGTAATACTGCAGTGGTTTTCATTTACCAACGGATAAAAATGAAGCAAAACTTTGGAAGCTTTTTTATGAGGTTTGTTTTCCCCACTTGTTTGTGTGCTGGCTTACATGTGCAAGGATATGCATATGTTTTCTTCTCTCTGTTTTTAAATCCTACAATATTTTTGGAGTTTATCTTGCAGTATCTTACAGGCTACCAGCAGCTTTTAGTCAGTATGTCGAGGAGCACTGCTAGGAAGACCGCAGAAGGCTGGAGGCCTGGTTCCTATGTTTGCTAGGAGCCTTGCCCATCAAACTGTAAAGCCTTCTGTGCACAGTTGTCCTCTTTCTTCAGGATGGTAAATGTTGCTTTCAGTGAGAGACTGTGAATCATGTGGGATTTTACCAGTTCTCCTGTGTGGAGGATGATGAGGCACAGCGGTGCATCCGGAGGGCACTGCAGGGAGGCAGTGGTGACTCACCATGCCTTCTGGCTCCTCTTTTCCAGGAGGAGTGGGAATGTATTATGAGTAAATCCTCCTACTGGAAGAGGAGAGTGAACAACCACTATCCCACGTGGACCTGGCGAGGTTGACCATGTGTTTACTCACTGCCTGGATGCTCAGAAGGGCAGTAGAATGTGGTGCATATGTATCTATGAGTACAAATTATACGTGTAAAGGTCATGGGAACATTCCTTCCCCACTTCCACATCATGTTTGGCTTCCTTGGCTGGGGGCATAGGTGTCCAGTCCTGAGGAGAGCTGTGAGAAACCTGAGGGGGGCTCACCCTCCTCTTCAAAGCTACATTTCAGCCCTGGCGCTGACACACCACAACCCTTCCCAGCCCTGGGCCCCTCTGAGCTGGGCTCCACCCTGACCCCAGCTCTACCCCATCCCATCTCAGGGGCTGCCTTCCTGGCCAGCTCTGGGGCCTGCAGTGGCCACCGGGGATGGCTGAGCCGTTCTTGACCCTGATCACCATCCCCAGCCTGGCCCAGCTCACCTCAGTAGTGCTGTGGGAAGGGACAGGTTGGAGAGCGATGGCTCTGCACCACCCTGGCAGCCCCGTGTCCCTGGCCTTACTCCTGCAGTCCCAGATCCCCAGTGGAGGGATGCAGAAGACATTTCTTCATTACAGTGACGTTTGGGCCACACTGGAAGCAAGGAGAGGTTTCTACTAACTGAGGTCCAGCTATTTATTAGGTCTAGTTTTGAGTAGCACAATCTTTTAATTTCCTTTGCTATGTTGAGGTGGTTTTGTAGGTAAATACAAATCATGGAAAGCTAATGCTGATTCACAAAGATGCAAGCTGTATAGAAGGGCTCTGTGAGTGCTGCAAGGTTGAGTACCCTGGAGCATTACCCTCCACAAATATGTCAGGGGGTTTTGGTAGTTAAGCTTTACTTTTGGTAATCTGAGATTTTGCAGGTGGACCCATGGATGCTATCAGCTATGGGAGGACACCACAGCATCCTGCTGCTGCTGCTGTGAATCCTTACCTTCCACATCCTGCTTCATTCGTCTCCTCCTCTTCCTTTCAGGGTTTCCTTGTATTCTTGGCAACAGCTACAGAGGAAATTAAAGGCTTTATTTCCAGACTAGCTTCAGATGTCACAAACATGGAGGCCAGTTTCTAAAAATCCAGTTCTCAAAACTTCAGTGTTTATTGTTTTCTGTGCTTCCCTGCCAAGACCTTCTCCCTACTGTGGCAAAATACTGCCATCTGTAAGATATATCAAACTAAATGTTAGTGTGGTAGTACTTGAGAATGCCATGTGCTCATTCATAGCCTTGTTATGGATTAAGATTGTGCCAGACTTCATGGCATGCAGGGCCTTGTTTTGAATGTCTTTTTTTTTCTTGTTGTTGTTTGGGGTTTTTTTTTTGGGGGGGGGAGATTTCCCTTTAGATTCAGTATGGCCCAGTTTAAAAGTTCCAGCTTCAGACACATCCGTAAGTCGGGATAATTTCATCTAGATCTGCTCTTACACATAAATGGACATTGTGGCTCATGTGTGTGCATGGAAACAAGGGATAACATCTATTGGTAGAACTGAGTTGTCTGAACATTGTAATATTATAGCAAGTCCCCACCAGGGTAGCAGTAGTGCGCCGATAGCTTCTCATAAAGAATATTTGCTACTATAAGTTTTACAGAAGTGAATTAATATCAAAACATGGTCTTTCTTGATCATTACAATAGTATATATTCTTTTATACAAAAAAGTTTCATGATCATGTTAAATGAGTTAGGAACAAAATTGGCTATTTCTTCCCAGGAACACAGTTGGCCATTTCTTCCCGTTTCTGTGATATAATTTTAAGCTGCTATTTTCAACATTCTTGATATTGCTTAGTAGGTTATAAATGATAAAGTGAACTAGATAAGAGATGTTCAGATTTCCACCTGAGCACAAACTACACTTTGCTATAGGAAAAGGACAAAACAAGCAATATAGGTGTAGTCTGAGTTGCTTAAATGAACTACTCGTCATCAGATGTTCTTTTCATCTTAGCTTGAGAAACTTAGAGAATAAAAAGTAGACTTGGATTGACTTCATCAATTCATGGTGTGTGGAAAGTTTGAAACAGATGCCCTGTTTAATGAAGTTGCTACCATTTAGAAAGAATATTTGTTTTGTTTTGAAATTCATATAAACTTGGACCCAGAGGTTGTATAGTTTTGGTCCTAGGAAAAAAAAATTGTTTTATGAGGAACAAAAACTATTTTAATTCCCAAGGTTCTACCTGTTTACTGGAAATAATTTTTATTTATGATTTTGTTTGGAGTAGGCAAATGATTTGCAAACAGTGTTTGTCTTTATCACCTTTACCTCTTCTTTCCCCTTTCCCTATCCCTCACCTCAGCAGACTTACCTGCCTGATGCAGGTAATGATTTGTAATAACTTTGTATCCAAGGAGTTGCACTGGCAAAGTCACAGCGGCTACCTCTGGCTGCTGTCTCTGTGTAGGCAGTATTTCTTCATGAGATAGTAGAGCTATCTCATTTAAACAGACTCAAGAACTGTTCAGTGCCTGGAGAAAATTCCAGTCTTCAGTAAAGAAAGCAGATATCATCATCCTGAATAGAACAATGCTTAGAATTTTGACATTTTTCCTCCTTATTTGATGAAAGCTTTGACAAAGGGTGCTGATCAGTATGCTGTGATGGGCCATGATTTCCCAAGGAAAGAAGATGATACTGAAAATAGCAGAGATTTCACTGTTGCTTCAGAGTTCTGCTCAGAAACCATAGGTAACATGTTCCTTTCTTTTCCCCTTTCTTTCTTCTGTTGTTTTTTTTTTCTTTAACTGCATCTGGTAATAGCTATAGGCCCATCCATTTTTATATCACAGACTAAAATTAAAAGTGCTGCACACGGTAAAACATGAATGGCTAAACAGTTTCTGGCTAAAGGTGTACACAGGGAGGAAAAGATGCTCCATTTCTTTGCCTTCAAGACAGCCCAAATAACTCATCTGCGCACAGATCATTCCAAGGGCAGCAGGGGAAAAAGCCACCTACGTAGGATTTGCTGAACCCTTATCATTCAGGAAGTAGGAGGAATAGTCTTTAGATTAGCATTCTAGTCTGGGTTATCAGAGGCACAGCTTTGGTTCCTGAGTTGTCGCAGATATCCTGCCATTAAGTAGCATAAGTAGTTTTCCTATGCCTCAGTTCCCCATCAGGTAAAAATAGGGATCTCTTACAGGGCTGTTGGGGGGATAAATACCTAAAGCTTGTTAAGTGCTTGGATTATTCAGTAATAAAGCTTGTCTAAGTACCTCAAAGCACTGTTTAGGCTGGAATGTGTATATGCTGTATCCATGCACCAAGGACTTTCTTAGTAGCTTGGAAGACATGGAACCAATGCACCTAAGAGGATGGAAAGATCAGCAATGTACTGAACTGCACTTGTGTCAGAAACAAGAGACATTTCTTAGTGGAAGACAGTTCTTTGTGCTGCGGCTGGACATGACCTAAGTAGAAAACAATTGAATTGCCTGGTCCAAGGAGATGCCAGGGAACAAGAGAAAACTCTTATCAAATGCTCCATTAAGAGAGGAGTAAGTGGAGGAGCAACACAGACAAGTACTTTGTAAGGAGGAATATTTCTAGAACTGATGGTTCTTCATGGAAGTCAGACATACAGGAACAGGAATAAAAAATGGAAGAAAATGAGGCAATAGGATGTAACAGAAGGATTTTTCTTCTGGTGGGCTACATAGCTCAAGACATAACTGGGGAGTTGGAAAAGGAGAGGGAGAATATGTTGGAGAAGTGGGAGAGAGTGACAGTAGTGATCACTGGAATACATATGCCAATTTATTGTATTTGACTAGTGAAAGACCAGTGTTGTGGATGAAGTTGTGCAGACAGGAGAGATCACAGAAACATCAGAAATCAGAGTATTTATAGTTTGCAGCAAACATTTTGTGTGAGATTTCTGTATTAGAATTGTCAGAAGAAGAATAATTACTGAAATACTTCTCTCCAGCTGAAAAGCCTCTGAAAGGAATCTGTCTGTGTTACCAGAGGGAAGAAGGGTGCTCTAGAGATAACGAAGCTTTTTCAAGGTTAAAGGCAGAGGTCACGGCGGTGCTGTAAATTCCACCAGCTCCAGTTGTCTGTGTTGGGCCTCAGAAGGAGACCCCAGGCTGGCTGCGAGCAGCGAGCCGGGCTCACATGGGCGACAAAACCACAGCTCTTTTCTTAGTCATGATAGTGAAAAATGCATTGTAGGTAAGTGTTTGGCCATGCAGGCAACAGGTTCCTGATGTAAAAATAGTTGTGGGTGGGGGATGTGACTTATGTGGAAAAATACTGAGGGATGAGGCAGTCAACAATAGGGTAAGCAGCGGGAATGCTGAAGCTGTACCGGGAAAAACTGGAATTTATCTAGGAACAGATGTCAAAGGTTTAAGGTAGAGAATAATCTTTAGGACAAAATGTAAGTACGGAGTGTTTCTGACTGGATTTGGAAGGTGAAATATTCAAATAATATCTTTGAGAATCTCTGGGATTTGAGTTTTTTCTTTGTTTTGTGGTTTTATTTTCTTTATTTTGCTAAGACCATGCAGTTTCACAGGGAAAAAAACAAAGTGCAGAGCGACGTATCACCTCATCCCACCTCCTGTATAACACTATATTTGGATAGATTTGTTAGCTGAGGTTTTTGTTTGACTTGTTTGAGGGGGTGAGCAGCAAACAGAATATAATTTTCTCCTGTTTAGTCACACTAGTGAAAAAATGAGCAATTTGGTGTTTAGCTGTCAGGTCTATGTACTGTTCCTCTACAAACCTTGTTTAGGAAGAATTTAAGTAAATACAAATGAAGTATTGAAAGCGTAAAACATCTGGAGTGTTTTAGAGATGCACTAAAATATAATGTAATTAATTTCTATTATGCTAATTATACCTATTATGAATTAAAGCAGATTCCTCTTTACAGCGGTTGTTACGTAACTTGTGGCTTTGCAGTTCTTTGAAATGCAGCTTTCCATTCATGTGGTATAGTAAAGAATGTTACAAGACAAATTACAAAGCTCAGCCAAAATAATGCTGAAAATCTTAAACAAGTTACTCGACTGGATAAATAAATAATGTAATACTTACTGTTTTGGTTTTTTTTAATAAAAAAGAAATAGTAATGTAATGAGACGGGTGAGAGGGATGTGTTTTGGTTTTTTCTGGTTTATGGTTTAATGGAGTTACTCTGCACCTATAGTGAGGTATCTGAGATCAGGTTTTGAGCTACTGTTCCTGCATGGTATTTGGTATTCAACAGTACATTCAGCTTTGTGCTGCATGGACTCTAAGTGTAGCACATCACTGAGTTTGAATGTTCTGGTGTATAAGACAGGGGTGAGTTCATGGTCAGGTTTTACGAACAGCAGCATTCACAGTCACAGCAAAACAGGGTGAAGCACCATGCTGTACTTGTCTGGAACAGGCCTCTAGAATGTCTTTGCCTTTTGCTAACATCTGGACATGGATGTGGAATTTCTTCTCCGTAGGGAGACATTTCGGATTCTTAAAAAGGTGCAGGGGACAACAGGAAAACAGAAATCTGCTTTTGCCTTCTGAAGGGGAATAAAGACTGTGGTTTCGGGGATGGTTCCCCACAAAGTACCTGCCACAGGAGTGAGCTACAGGGGACAGTGGCTGTGTGGGAGATGTGGATGTGTCTTCTGATCCTCCTCCAGATGCAGTGGAGGTTTTACATCTCTTTTTCTGTTATAATGGGCTTACAGTGCAATCCAACCCCTAGTAAGTATGTTAAAATTAATCCTGTTTTAAGTAGTTTAGGAGGAAAAAAGACTTTTACTTAAAAGACTGTCCTTTCTTTTTAGCAGTGAGTGAAACTACTACTATAAAACAAAAACATTTATAAAGGCTTTGTGTTGGTAAACTGGTCGTTGCTTGTGTATTGTTGTAGGAATCTGACTGCAATTAGCAGACCCAATATTTGAGTCTAGTTTCACCCCTAATTTAAGAAATGAAGTGAACCTGAAGCCTTACAAAGTAGAATAGATCTTGGTGGGGAAAGAAGTGTTAAGTTCTCACTCCCAAATCTCTCAACATTTGCAAGGACCTTGAAGGTCTCAAATTCATTTAATAAAATGTTTAATTTTTCTGTATTATGCTTCTGAGACACAACTGTCCACAAAATAAAAATTATAAAAAACCCCCACAAAAATCCATATCAAGAAAATCCCTCTATATAGTTTGTCTTTGGTCACACCAACACATGAGAAAGAGTTTGATTCTTCTCATACTTATGTACTTACTTCAAATGCAGAAAATACCATGAACATTTTTTCACCACAAAATTATCCAGCCCAGTTTTAGTGGTATCTGAGGTACTGGTAGGTGACTTCTTCAAGGTTTTCTGCATTAAATATGACTTTACAGTGTTTTCAGATTGGCCCTGTTCAGCTGGAAATATACATTACAAAAAGGGGATTTTTTTAAAACATTAAAAATCAAAGAGTGTCAGCATTTTCAATACTGTTTAGAGGATTCTGTTAATTCTTTATGCATGCATTTATTACCATCTCCAATATTAGAAGTCTTTTCCTCCTGAAATGTGTACACTTGTTTTTGAAAAAAATGCAAACAATTTTATTTGAATTAACACTTTTTTAGATTATTTTATACTGTTGAGTTCTGCACCTGTAATATAACTTTTATTTTGTTGTAGCTCCCTGATGGGATCAGAACTGCCTTGTCAGACAAACCTGCTGTCATTCAGTTGTGTGTTCTGCTTGGATTGTGCAAACTCTTGCATGTTGGTTGCATTACTTTCACTGTAAACAGCATAAATAGGTTTGCAGAGCTTTTCCTGATGAGCAAAATTAATTTATTTAGATAGGACTTCAGTGTTGGGATGTTGATGGTCTCTCAAAGGCCCTCAGGAGCTGCCACAGTGGGGGTTGTGTCCACACCCACCTAGATGGAGTTGTTTCTCACTGTTGGTAGAGTTCAGCTCTGGCCCTACCTCACTTGATGCAAAGCCTGGGCATCCTTCACTTTTTGCAACCATATTTCTATTTCATGGGACATTAGTTAGTACAACCAGGCTAAGGTCCATCTCAAACTGTGTATCTTTCCTTCAGCCTTGGCAATGTATGTACAGGCTGCTATCCCTCTCAGGAGGACTGAGATGGAGGAACCAGTATCTCTGCCTTGTGTCACTGCATGCTGAGTAGAGCCATAAGTGTCTTGGGGCCATTGAGGTCGCCCTGGAAACCCTTGCTAAGTTCAGCTTGTTGCTTTCTAGGAAGATGTTAGGGATAAAAACTGCGAAAATAAACATCATCCTTCCAAGAGTGATGTATCGTAATATATCTGAATCCACCTTGAGAACAGAAGCCTGATTCCAAGCTGGAAAGCTGTGGGTAGCTGCCACAGGGGATAAAGCAGTTGCATGCTGAAAAGCAGGAATGTGCAGCTCTCAAAGTTCACTGAACATATTTGTTGTTGTGTTTGTAACCAGCCCAGTATTTTGCTGGTGTAAGAAGGTGTATGAAGCCCATCGCAATATTACACACAAAAAGGCCATAAAAACACTGTGTAAAGAAATATATGCTGTCTTGAAATGCCTCAATGCTATCACAAAGGTATTCAACTGTGATCCTCCTGTTTCCACAACTTTTTAAAATGGATATATAAACTGACAGATTTCTTTTATCCATTGACTTTACATTGTTAACTGGAGGATTTACAGTGCCATTTTTTTTATAGAAAGACTTGAGTCTGTAATAATAAAATAAGGCAGGTTCTAATAATTTAAAAAGCCTGACTTTAATTAGCCAGTGTCCATTTCAGTTGGCCCTCTGTTTTTAGTCCTTTTTTCTTTTTTCCCACAAATAGGTGTGGAAGTGGATGTAAGAAGTTTAGGCATTATAATGTACATTCCAGGATTGTTTGTGCTGACCTGACTTTAATGTCTACAGACTAGGGTCAGAAAAGCCAGTTTAATTATGTACAAACATCCAAAAGCTATAGACAAGAGCTCCAGTCTGCTGCTTTTAGCTATTGATAGGGATAACCCTGGCACTGATGACAGTGTTGCAAAATAAAGATCCCCCAGAAACCCAGTTCATGGCATCTTTGTTCCTAACCTGTGACTTTGTAGAAGTCCTGATACTTCAGCTTTTAAAAATTAATAATGTAGACCTGAGTTAAAAAAAAAAATACTTTGGAAGGGGGGATGAAACAAACTCTTCCCTTTTCATCTTTCCCCAATGATTTGCAGGCAAACACAACCCCAGGCAACTTCCGAACCTCCATAATTGCATTGAATTCCTTGTTAATTGGGCTTTTCTCTTGCTATTGAGTTCTTTCTTGAATAATGCCTGTTTTATAATGATTTGTGTGCAGACAATAAATGTAGAGATTTAATAGGATGAAGGCTGTGGCTCCAAATAAAGATATTTAGCCCTTAACTCCCAATGAAATCAATACCCTTGCAAATCTCTTTATGTCTTAAAATTAATATGCATAAAATAGGATTACTATTAAATGTTTAAAGAATAAGAAGAGACTAAAAACACTGTTCTCCTCTAAAGTGACTGCAAAATTTGTATCTTTAGAATTGCATGATAATTGTCCCAGTACCTTGATGGTTTTTATATCATATGTGCTCAGTTTGAAAATAAGAAGTTGGCTACTATGTCTGCAGACTCTGCAAACTAGAAGGGAAACTTGCATCATTTCTTGCTTGGACTTTATCAGAGGTAAAAAAACCCCCTATCTTCAGTCATCAGACTCTTCATGATGCCTGTTCCTCCAGTGAGAGTGGGAATAACAGTTTGGTTTTGATTCATTAGAAGGTAAAGAATTCAAGTTACTTTCTCTAAGCAATAGAGAGATAAGTGGACCAAGGAGTGGTGAGCAGTATCTTTTGCTCTGAAAAAGGCTGAGACATAATTAATGAAGGAAGTGGAGCTGCTGCTTTTATTTCCCCAGAGCAGAGTAATATGTTCAGAACTTTTGGCTGGTACAGGAGTGCTGGCAGCAACGCCTGCATCAGCAGGGATGGGTGACCATCACAGTTTTGAGACGTGGCCAAGATAAGTAAATTGCATCCGGTCTGTCATTAATGCATTTACTCTTGCTCAGTTTTCATGCCTATCATCACACTGAAAGTAACAACAAAAGTACCCAGAAGTCTGACAGGGAAGGATAGTTTCCTCTCTGATTCTAAACAAATATAATCATCAGGACTATGCATGTTTGGTTCTGGAGTCTAACCATGGGTGATTGAGAATGGTGGGATATAGCTGTTGTGGCTGGAGTTCAAATCCAAAGCTTCCCTCACAAAACTGTCAGGAAAAGGGTAAAGGAGCAATCATCAGCAAGACTGCTGACTTTTAGTGCACAAAGTAGTAGTCTTTCTCAGACAAACACGACTATCTTCAACATGGAGAGACAGATATTCTCCTGAACGTCTTGCTGTTCTGGACACATTCGGACTGTTTGTCCAACTGATTGCACAGCAGTAGATTCTGGTTATGTTTTCTGTTGGTTTTAGGTTTATTTTTTGTTTGGTTATTGTTTTCTGAGTATAACTCATTCCACTCATAAAGGATTATGTAAAGCATAGTCACCAGTTTAGTTTATCCTTTATCCTATCATCAGTCTTCTTTTCACTGTTTTTTGCATTTACTTGAATTCTCTTACTGTTAAATTGCTCAAAATTTTCTTGCTATTAGATGTGAGCAGAGGAACTGTTTTATCTACAGTTACCTGCACAGTCCAGTGGCACAAACCCAGTAACAGGGCTGTAGTTGGGACTGGGAGGATAAGTCAGGTGATATGTCTTTCTGAAATGAGGTAGATGTTCTCAAAAGTCACAAACAGGTAGATGGCAAAGAAAATGGTAAGGACGTGACCCTTTCATCTCAAAGTTGTTTGATCCAAATCCCAGTTTTTAAATTAAGATAAATAAGTCTAGCTACATCAGAAGAGTGCTAATGTAACAAGAAGAACCCTGATTTTGAGCAGGATACACTCCAGTTTTTGCTGATAATAGGGCTGATTTGACAAGGTTTGCAGTTTGTCTGTACCTTTCCTGTTGCTATTTATTGATCCATTCCAAAATTCTCAGCACCGTGGTCACTGTCCTACCTTTTAATGAAAAATGTGAGGCTTGTTCGCCAATACTCATATATGGAACGATGTTCCATATGCCAGAAACTGCTGTCTCTGATGAATGGAAGCGAGGTGATACAACTGTCTTTCTGTGTTATCACAGTCTTTTTCAAGAGCCTTTTGTTGACATTGTTTGACACTTACCATTATGAGACTTAATTTCCAGAGTCCAGGATTGAAATTATGTTTCTTTTCTTGGGGTCAGTGAGTATTTAATCAAACACTACCAAACAACTCTTCTGTCATACCAGTTTGCAGACAGGATGGTATATGCTGTCAGTTATTCCCTGACCTCTCAGAGGATCGTCTACATGTTCCAGCACTGGAGCTGGTGATTGTGGCTGGCAGATACCATACTTCCTAACACAATTTCTGAAGGTTTTATGCATTCCAAACACCCTGATTAGACATTTGCTTATCAAGAAAACCTGTGTTATAACATTATTGAAGTGGTAAAGTCAAACGGTACTAGAGCGGCTTTGTGCAGCCTGATGTAGCCACCTTCTGCAAATGTGCTGGGGGAATTTTTTCTTGCTTGGTAAGAATCTTCTTTTTCATACTGTTCTCGATCCAAGCAGGAAGTGGATGGGCCACCTTTGAGGGTGAATTTGGTTTGTAGTAATGGAGAGACTGAGACCATATCTGATCAAGAAAAATTTTGTCTCATGACAAAATTGATTAAAGCCCAGCAAAACAAAATTCAGTCCTCTGATTTACCACAGAATTCATACAAGATGTGAAGTGCACTGCACTAATTTTTTAGGGATGCTTAGCAATTAGGTGTTTCCTACTTTTGTAACCTCAGTTTGTCACCTGGTTTGCAACGTGCTTGGTGTTAATGTCTCCGTCTGAAACCACTGAGCAGGATCTCTAACGTATAAAGTCCAGTGTAATGCTGAGTCCTCTAAAAAAACTGAGCCCATGTGACTCAAATTAAGTGTTCACTTTTCAGCTTGATCTCTTGGCACTGAGGAACTCATCTGGGACAATGTTTTTCCTGCAAAGGAATTTGCTGAACTTGAGTTGTGCAGTGTTTGCAACACAGTCAGAGCAATCATGATTAGACTATATGGACCATAGCAAAAGCATCACCTTTTTTTCTATCAGGATTTGAATGAATGTCTCTCCAGACCACAAGTTAATCAATGAAATTTACACAAAATATCAGTGCTTGAACTTCTTGAATGTCTGTTTGTGCATGGACTGAAGAGAAGTTCCCATGGAAATACTGTGGGACTAAGTAATTAACAACTGTAGCATATTCCATGCTAATTGAAGAAATAAAAGTTGCTAAGGCAGGCTAACATTTGGCATTTTCTGATGTTTATATTAACCACATTACAGTCTTAATAGCGTTCTTTTGATATGGTGTTTATATGAAATGTTATAGAAGTAAATGTACTCTGTATATTTAAATGCCCTGAAGATCATTTAATGAGAAATATATGTTTGGGTTTTTTTTACCAGCCGGACATCTGAGAATCCTTTAAGGAATCATGATAGTTACACATTTGTATTTGAATAAAAATACATAAAAGTTGATACCACCTACATAACAGATACCTTTAATCCTTTTTTGAATAGCATGGTTTGGTTTTTATTGTCTATAAATGTAATCCTGTCACACAATCAGAAATCTTTTGCGAAAACAGTGACCTGGTAGATTTTAAGAGGCTTTTTGTTTAGAATTATTTTGCTGCTTGCAATTTCTCTATAGTAGTAACCACTTTTTTCTAAGTTTTGTCATTAAAAACATTACAAAACTTAGTAATTTTTTTAATAATTATAATTTTTAATAATAAACAAATTATATTGAAACTTTGTTCCCCTCTTTTACAGATTTCTTTTACAATGTATTCTGTTCAGGCCAGAATTTACTTAACTGTCCAGGTAAGCAGATACACATAGTCACATTTTTTTTTAATAAGAATGTTTTCCAGACATTTGATGACTAATTCTGAGAGATTGGTGTTCTGCATTATTGGGAAAAAATTTGCAAAATATATCATAAATATGTTCAAAATGCTGTTGTTAGTTTGTCATTAAAAAAAAAAAAGAAAAAGTTTACATTTTAAGACTTCTACCTTTTTCAATTATAAAATGAGTTTATTTTCCAAACGTATGTATTTTTATTATTTCTCTACCTTCTTTTCTCTTGTCCTTGTTTCTTCACATTTTGTGTTTTTTCAAAACCTTACAAATGAATTTTTTTTTTTTCTGGGTGCTGTCAGTCTCCCTTTACCTACCAGTATTTCAGCATTGCAAACAAGATTGTCTGCTGAAAACTCCAGGGATGGTATTTTAACATCACAGGAATGGCAAAGCAACACTGCAGTGGGTGTTGGGAAGTAGAGATGTCTTTGGAAATTTGTAAGCAGAAATTTATTTCTGTACATGTGAAATTCATAAAATACAATTAGAAAATGAATGAAATTTCAGATAATGATCTGGTTTGTGGATACCAAAGACATTAAGGCAAAGCACCAGTTTACACTCTTGCTGTGCATAGGTTTTTAGGCTGGATTCTGTTTTTTACCTGTGGAATTTCAGTTGTTATAAGCTGTAGGTAGTTTGCAGAAAAAACTTGGCCGTGTCTTTTATTGTTATGGGTTTTAATGAGGGAGTTGGGCAATATAATTTGCATAAAGTACAACTTTAATGTTACCTACACCCCATTTGATCGTTTTTTGATGTTTCCTATACAGTGATGTGATATCTTGTTGGGAGAGACAAGTGTGGACAAAATAAATTAAAGATGCTATTTTGGATGGAATATTGTGTTCACAGTATAGAGATATGGTTTCCCTGAGATTTAAAGTTCTTATGCTTTTCAATAGACTCATCTTAGGCCTGGTTAAAATAATCAAATACAGACAAAATAGTAAATAAGATCACAGTGTTCCTGTGTAAGTCTTTCTCTTATTTCATGTTAAAGTGTTCCATAGCTCAATTTTTTTTATGAAAACATTACAAGATATAATTATCAATAATATATAATCCGTTAATAATATAATTCTTACAGCTCTAGCAAAAAGATTGCTAACACTGTCTATTCTTTTTCTTCTTATATTACGGTCTCTCCTGAAGAGCTTGTCATGGTGTTTGCTTTCCAGATATACATTGTAATTAAATTGTCATTCTTTGATTGATTTGGAATAATAATTGTTTTATTTACCACTCTAAGAAATCTGAGAAAAGAAATCATTGTGGCTCAAATAGCAAATTTATTTTTTAACAGTTTTTGTTTCTTTAAATACTGTTAATAATTTTTCTGAAACAAAAATCAATATAATTCAGTAAAATTTCTCCAAATATGTCTTTGATAGAACAATTTTTAAAATTTTTTAATTAAAAGAATTAAGTAAAATTCATCATCAAAACTGTATTTGTAGTGAATAAACTATTTTCTCCCACCTCTTCCCTGGACCCTCCATGCTTCCTAACTTTGGCCACTGCTCTCAAAATTGCCTAGTTTATGTTTCTGGATAAAATATGTCTGTCAGTCAATGACATTTTTTTAGAGAAAATAAGTCAAAAGGCAGAGGTTAGATCCCCAAAAGAAGTTTCATACTGGACAAGCTCAGGAAATGTGCCGTTAGGAATCCTATGAGGTTTAACAAGACCAAGTCCAAGGTGCTGCACCTGGGTCAGGGCAACTCCCAGTACCAATCCAGGCTGGGGGATGAACAGACCAAGGGCAGCTCTGCTGAGAAGGGCTTGGGGGTGCTGGTGGGTGAGAGGCTGGACATGACCCAGCCATGGGAGCCCAGAAACCCCCCGTGTCCTGGGCTGCATCAAGGGTAATGTGGGCAGCAGGGGAGGGAGGGGATTCTGCCCCTCTGCTCTGCTCTGGTGAGACCTTGGGGTGACCAAATTGCAGCTTTGCAGTACCTGAAGAGAGCCGACAAGAAAGATGGAGAGAGACTATTTACAAGGGCCTGTAGTGACAGGACAAGGGGAAATGAAACTGAAAGAGAGAAGGTTTGTTCAGATATGAGGAAGAAATTCTCTTCTGTGCGGGTGGTGAGGCACTGGCACGGGTTGCCCAGAGAAGCTGTGGATGCCTCATTCCTGGAAGTGTTTAAGGCCATGTTGGATGGAGCTCTGAGCAACCTGGTCTAGTGGAAGGTGTGGCAGGGGGTTGGAACTAAATGATCTTTGAGGTCCCTTCCAACTCAGACCATTCTGTGATTCTATTAACTGTTTGCTTTCCTTATTGGCTTAATTTGTGGCCTTTTTTGCCCTTAATGATGATGATTGTAGCCTTTATGAAGTAGAAAAAATGAGCTACAGTAGACACTGCTGCTCCATGGACGTGATGTGTCTCTGTATGTATCCTGTGCAGTTCCATAAATTAATTGGATCCCAGCTTATGAACATGTCTGTGATGAAGTAAGGGGGCTTGGCTGAATCCAGATGATGATGAGCAGCTCAGCATGGAGGGCATTGCTGGTCTTTAATATTGATATTGAAATGGAAGCTGATTTGGCACCTTTCATATCTCCCTATCAACTTAAAACATGAATCAAAGTATTTTTAAGATTATTCACGTTTTTGATGAGCCCCTTATTCTGTTGGCATTTGTGCAGTAGGAAGCTGTGAGCCTGCATGACTGCCTAGTGACTAGTTGGGTTGCTGTTGTGATACTGTGAAATAACAGAATTTTCTGTAGATATGTGGTCAACAACAATTCTTATGAAAATTCTTATGAGAACTGCCAAAAAAGCTGTATTTTAGGGTTTGCAAGGCTACTGATATTCTCAGAGGCTTTGAAAGCCTGCTAAAAGTATGGGTGTATTGTTATTACACAATTTCTGTGCAGTACACAGGTTGTGGACCAGGAATTTTCTATATGAACAAGGACAATGCAAAACGAAAATGCTTATTTTTAATTCTTTCATTTTAAATCTACATTTCATGCTCTTTTGAGCTACTGGTGGCATCTTGTGTTTTCATTACAAGGAGTGAATTCAGTTTCTCCATGAAATATTAAGAGCTCTAAATAGCTATTTTGGGGCAAAAAGCTGAAAAGCATATTGCAGAAGAGCTCTGGTAAATGGCATGACAAAGTTTTTTGTACTCCAACAGTGCCTCTTTGAAATGTTCAGAAGTTTTAGCAAGTTAGGACTATTCTAGCACATCAAGTTCCTGGCAGATACAGAGCACATTATAGGGAAAAGCTACTGGGAGTGAAGATTGGAGTCACAGTTTTCACAGAGAGCATCCGGTTGCCAGTGTTACTCTTGAACAAAACCACAGGATTCATCTAATTGTTCTCCACTCAGGTTTCATATACACAGAGAGATCTATTCACAAACAAACTATAATCCAAAAAGGTATACAAGCTAGAATAAAATAAACCAGTGACTCACCATAAATTGTTCTCACTTAAACCTTCTTTGAGGTCCTGCCTCTCTTAGAGACCTAGTACTGGACATACTGGCCTTAGGATTCACCTCATGTGGTAGTTTCTATATCGTTATTTTGAAGTCTTGTATGGTGTGAAACTGAATTTGTTTCTGTGCACCAGGGTGAGTTTTGTAAAGAATCAGTACAGATGAAATTGTTTCAGTTTGCCTCAGAAAAATTAACAACCACGAGAAAAACAAAAGCAGATTCTTGACTAAGTGTTGGGGTTTGCGTGTATTTGTACTCAGAATTCCATGTATCTCTGGGTGAGTGCAAAATGTCCTTTAAAAGGCAGTATTGTTATTAAAAGAATACAATTCCATTCATGTGCTCAAAATTTGGAGTATTGAAAATAATTTAATTCAGAGATATTTTTTCATAATGCCCGGCAGTAAATAATTGCTCTTCTGGACCCTTTGTTTTGATTGGTGACAAAAATATATGAATGTGTGCAATTTTGAGAGAGGCCTTAAATTTGTTACAAAGGCTGTTTCTTTTCCAGATTGGGGATGCAAGAATATGAACATTAGTACAAGTGGTTATAAAAAGATTTCTTGTGGCTTTCACTGTAGCTAAAATGGCATTTTGGTTTGCTAGGAGGGTATTTCTCGATAATGGAAGACCCCAGAACTCACGTTAACTTTGCCTATATATTTTCATTTGTGGTATTTTTGTTTAACTAGTCCTAAATTCAATTCCATTTTCCCTTCTTATGTAGTATTATCTACTGGTCAGCTTTGCTAATTCCTGTGGGTGACTTGTATGGCAAATCTCTTCAGTTTTTTTCTCCTCCAGACTGACTTCCTTTAAGGTGTTAGCACACACATCTGCCTTTTCCCAGCAAGAGGTTTCATCAGGAGTTCTTCCTCACTTTGATCACACATTTTGTGCTTGCTGAGTCAGTTGCTGTGCCCACACATTTAAAACACAGCTTTAGATCAGGTGGCTCAAGCCCCTCCTATGCAGATCTCACCTTGGCCCCTGAAGAATAAAAACAGTCAACAATCATTGAGAGAGCTTTCATTAGTGGATCAGGAGTGTGGTCCTGGCCCCCTGTTTATACTTGAGAAGTCAGGGTCCAAAACCTTGTCTCCCTTCAAGTATCTCTGCCACTAAGCATTCTCTTGGTCTGTCTTTAAGGAAAATGAGATTTCTTTGCGATCCTTTGAAATTAAATACAAACCTTGGAACCTCCTAATGGGTGTGGAATACACACAGTGCCTTTTTTTGTGCTGTGTCAGTAGACCTAGGAAAACCTAACCATATAGAACCTTAAGCCAATTAAAATGTCCTTAATACTCTTTGTGCAAAGCTCACATATAAAGTTGTTAGCATATGCATATATGGGTTCTAGTCCTGGAGCTGCATCCAGACAGAGAAAGGTCTTGTTTTCAGACATGACAGATTTTGACAGATCTTCGCATGAGCACAGGAGGCCACTTGCAGGGTCAGGCTCTCAGCAAACTTGGCAACTCTTTTCTCCATCCATACATCTTCCAAACTTGGATAATTTTATTAGTGCCTCAGCAGTTGGATGTGAGCATGAAAGAGCTCCTCCTTTCATGCTCTCTTTAACTTTGTAGCCTTAGTAGTTACAGAGGACATTTTCAGAGACTAGTTCTAACTTTAGACTCTTGGATATTCAAACAGTTTTTATGAAAGCAAGAATATCCAAGATTCAAAACTAAGCACCGAGTCTTTTTTTCTTTCTTAGATGTCATCATTTATGCAGTATTCTTACAATAATTATTAGAGGGAGAAGGAAGCCTGAAAAGATAGTTTCATGCCTTTTAAACAATTTTAAAGCAAGTATTTAAGGCAATTTCCCATTATGCCTTTTTTCTTCATTCTGTACTTTCTTATCTTCACAAGGATGTGGCAGGTGAAACATAAATTATCGGTCACCTGAAGTGGCTTATGTGAATATTTCAGCAGAAACAACTCAACAGTTTGGTTCGGTAGAGCTTCAAATTTAGTTTTAAAAGTTAGTCAGACAAGTAAGAATAGGATTGTGTATGTAATTTTTTTTCTCAAATATCTCCAGACAGTAGTATGTCAGAAGTTACAGGAGCTAAGAACTACAAGCCTCATCTTGGAACAGTACAGCTGTAACTATTGGGGCTTTGGCATTTTCTCAAAATGAATAACTGGATGAGATACTAACTTGCTTCATTTTTACAGTATCTTAAAAACTGTCATATGTCCAAAGTCTTAGTATTAAGTAGTTTTTCCTGGAACATTTAAGGGAAATTTCATCTAAATATACCAGCAGTATTATTTTGTAGTTTAAGCTGATATCTTCAGGATGCTATTTTTATGACTGAATTTTTTATGTCTGAAGTGTCTTGGTTAGTTTTTATAATATATAGGAAAAATGAACAGCTGATTTACAATAGTCTTCTGATTTCTATACAGTTTCATTTTTCTAACCCTCTCTGGGTATAGTTTTAAACAGTATTGACAAGGTTTTTTCTGATCTACTTGAATGCAATTAAGCAAATAATCAGGACAAAAATTCTAGAAAGGATGAGGAAGAAAGGCTTGCTAAAAATGAGTTAAAATATTCTCCAACCTTTTTATCACTGCCCTGCTGAAATCACCAGCAGCTATAATAAATAAAAGAAGTTAAATTATAGAGGTTTTTTTGTGCCAATTCTCTTTTAAGATGATAATATATCCTAAAGATTTTGTATCCTATTAACTCACAATGGTTTTAAAACAAAACAAAAAGCTTTTTAGCAAGCGCATCTAATTCTTCTTGAATAGAAACTACACTGTGAAGAAATTCTGTTCTAAGGACGTTGCTTATGTTGCAAAGGGAAACATATGAAAGCCAGCAAACGGCAGATTTACAGGTCTAAATCTGTTCTCCATGTATCACTTTGAAGACTGAATGTGGCAGGGACCTGCTAGAAAATGATGGTGCTGGAATGTATACTCGTACATATGTCCTAGTCTCCTTGAGTCTCAGTGCCTGTAATGTTCTCTTCATGCTTCTAACAGTAAAGAGAGTAGAAACCTTAACTGTTGCAAGGTGGTGTTGCCTTTAATGTTGTCTTTTGTAGTACAAGAAAAACATCATGTATTTGTCAGCCCAGGTTTACAGGATCTGTGATACAATCCCTGTTTCCCACTGCAGACGGGTATCAAACCAAAGTCCAAAATGCCACCATCTAGTAGAAAAGACTCTATTCATATTGATAATGAGACAGACACATACAACTCCGTGAGGCTTTTTGTCTGTTTCTATGAAATATTGAACCATCTGGACACAAACCTGTGCTGTGGGCTTTGGGATGACCCTGGTTGAGCAGGGAGGTTGGACCAGGTAACCTACTGCAGTCCCTTCCAACCTGACCCATTCTGGGATTCTGTGAATAAAAAACATGATATTTTTAAATCAGGAAAAAAAGTGCAACCAACATTTCATACAAATCTAATGATGTACTTCTTAGGCAAAAGTGGGGAGTGCAGAATAGAAGAGGTAAAAACTGTGCTAGAAAGTGTATAACACCAAGCACTAAGGTTATGTATGGAACATATGCTTTGCTTCATAATTCTTCATCACTGAGGCTTTTTGTTTGTTTTTTAAACTCCTCAGTCCTATTTCTAAATTGTTCTGTACTCCCTTCTTTCTTATCTCTTCTGAAGGTTGCCTATGGACTCTTGTATCTATATATTTACATATGGACTTGGAGTACTTATATAACAGGCATTATCCAGAGGAAGAAGTAATTTAAGAAAGAATATATGTGAGGAAGGGAGAGAAGGTGACTTGGAGCATCCCTTCACATGGCAAGACATGGTTTCCTAGAACATGATTTGTTTGGGGACTTTCAGTTTTTTCCCCACACACTGATGTTGTTTCATGACTGGGTTGTCTTGCTTTAAAGGCACTTGTTAAATTGAGACTCCAAATGTCTGTGATAGAGAGATGCAAGTGTGCTAGACTGGGCCCACTGAATGTACAGATACCAGACTTATTGGGAGTGACACTGTAAAATTAATATGTACACACTGCAATTTAAAGGATAATATTATGCAAACATTCCTAAGCATGACATGTTAAAAAGTAGCTACATTTTAGACACATCCATTAATATTTTCTCTTGAATATCAAGTACTTCTTCCCACCTGCCATCTCTTCCATGTTTTCACTTGCTATGATGGTTAAATGTCATAAAGCTGTCATAACGCTGTGACTAGGCTTTTTGGTTAGTAGAATCTTGCACAATTTGCATTTATATTGTGCTCAGCATTTTAAAAACAGATTATACATTTCAAGCTGTACCCAGAAGACATATTTTGAATAAGTATTTTTTCCGGTGGGGCAGATTCTGAATTGCTTTTGTTGTTTCTAGCATACAGCACTACTGTGTTTTGCCTCTAAACAGTATATGGGGGGGGGGGGAAGTGGTTAAATGACTCATTCTGAATCCTCCTTATACTCCCACTTCAGACTTACACTTATGCATATGATGGTGTCACTCACTTTGGAAAAGAAGCAGCAATTCTAGGTGCTCAGGGTTTGCTGGTAGAGATTTAGTTCACAAGTCACCTTAACCACCATTTTAATAGCACTGTTAAATAAGAATAGTAAATTTCTTCCTCCCTGGAATTTTATCAGCAAGTTCACACTCCCATAATCACTGGCAGTGGGTCTTTAAAACTTTAGCTCTGCTGTTTCATATTGGACAAAAAGTATCCATCCTGACTTTTAGAAAGTGTCAAGCACAGTTAGGTCATACCCTCCTGCTCCCCTCCGCAGCCTGTCTCACACAAACATATACTCTCTGTTCATCTTAGTTTGTGAACATTTTCGCTTCTTAACACCTGGATTTAAATACTAGAATTCCACACTACAACTAAACAAGCAGATGAATTGCCAAATTCTATAAACAGTCACAGCTCTTGTAGAACCTTGATAACATTTGAAAGTCATTATTTTATTTTTCTGATCATGGCTGTCCATTAATACCATTGTACCTGTGCCCCAAAATACTATGATTTCTTTTTCCCCATCTGAACAAAAATGACTAAAAATAAGAAGAAAGCTTTGATAGAGGTGGTTTCTTCTTGTTGGTTTGATGGTGCAGAGGCTTGGTGATTTCTTTATAGGCAAACAACTACACACTTTGTTTCCAAGTCTTACTGGAGATTTGAAAACAAGCTCCTATTGTAATACCAGCTTTGCCTTTTTGATGAATAGTAACAAGAAACTCCCAATCTCTATGAGCATCTCTTGGCTGCAAAGGATAGGAGAGGCACATGAGGACTCATATGTTTAAGATGCTTCACCAAACTGTTCCTTCCCCTCCTACCATCCTTCACAAGGCTTGAGCATCACTTTAAATTTAACCAGTGAAGGTACTTATTCGTATGAGTAGTCCCATAATTTTCATTAGTATAGATTAGGAGCTTACATTTGTTTATTGTGAAGTACTGTGTAATATTCTTCACATTCTATTCTAATGTACAGAAACCATAATTCTAGGCTTCCATTGGTGTGCATTCATTTAGACAAATTAAATAAAAATAATTACAGTTTAAATCTACACCACATCGACAGAAAGGAAATCTACAGTGACGGTCAGAAATCTTAATTGGAGACTTAATAAATGAACCAACAGGCTTAGCTATAAGCCTGTAGTTGTAATGGCAACATTATGAAAATGTCACTAGCAATATCATAGCAAGGTATATTAGCATTTACAGTTTAAGCAGGATAAATAAATATCCTCTTACAGACTTGAAATTATTGAATTTTATCTCTGAACTGACTATTGCATTTTCTAATGTTTCTCTATTCAAATTTGTTCAAAATGTGCTGCTCGTCAACCTGCTCATTCTTCTAGGGAAAAAACAAAGCTACACTGGAAAAAACACAGTTCTGAGTAAAATGAAATCAAATTATATATTCATGCAAACAATTGCACACTATTTATTTAAGATTATTGCAATTATGTACAATTTTGATAGATATATATACATGTAGGGTATAGATAAAAGTTTATTACTTATGTTAAAACTGTTATCTTGATTCAGTAAAACACGAAAGTTTTTTATTATACATATGCTGAAGTTTCTGTTTTTGTACTCTAATCAGGAAGTAGGACTCTTTAGGGACTGATAGCAGGAGAAGTTATAAATTGATAGAAATCTTGACCATTAAGTACATTAATTACACCTTATATTAGAATAAACAGTAGGTATCTGTGTGGTTAAGTATTTGAATGGAAATTAAATATTCCTAGGAGTTGTTATCAGTATAATAGACATGATTATACAGAGTAAAAGAATTCATGTTAACCATTCTGTCATTTAAATAGTACACCACAGGTTTACTTCCAGGAAGTAAGTTCCTTCAAAGCACAGAAATCCAAATTTGGAGAGAAGATAAAAGTGAACAATGATTTACTTTATTCCATATAGGTTATTATACTGCTCTTATCATCATAATATCTGATTACTTTATGGCATTACATTATGGGATTAGCATTTTTTGGTTATTGCTCTGCTATTGCAGGATGAGACCTGTAGACTTGAGGGAAAGAGGAAGAGGAAAGATGTGAAAACTTGCCTAAATATTAACAAATTCTGCATATGGAAATGCTAATTCAGAGGAGGAGAGAGCTGAAATGTTGAAAATTATATCCTGTTAAGTGAAAGAAACACATATACATGTCTTGACTAATACTGCAGAGACTTTTGGAAGTTAAGGCTTGAAGGGGTTGACATTTGATCCTGGAAGGTTGGTGTCTATTTCAAGAGTAGTTCAGAAAACTGTGACAGATTGTTAAAAGGTATTACAACCTACAAAAAAGACCAGAATTTTCAAGCGTTGGATTTTAATCAACACAATATTTAATTTGGAAAGGAACAAAGTTTCCAAAATATAGTATCCTTATAGCTCTTCTGTGACATTATTCCAAGGCAGAAGTAGTTTTAGAGCCCCTTCCCTTTGGTAAACTCTGCTGTGCCAAACAAGGATTCCTGGGAAATCTGTGACCTTGTGTTCTAACTAAGTGATTCTGGGGAAATAGCTAGACAAACTGCATTCAGAATATACTCAAAGTGAGCTTTATAGTGAGATTAAGCAAATGGAATTAAGCTAAAAAACAAAACTGTGTTCAGTGCACAGAAAAAGCAAGAAGCTGAAAATATATAAACAGTCAGGCTGAGAGGCCTCTGAAAATAAGCAAACACAAGCTAGAAAACTGTGGATTAAAAAGAAAATCAAACTATTGAAGGTAGCTTATTGAAGGTACTCTTTCTATCAAATAGAAAATGAATTTTGATGATATTTTAAAAACCTCTGCAATCCTGGAGTATTTTTGTGTCAGTTTCTTCAGGAAGGTCCAAGAAAAAAATTGGTTTTACAGTAATTATTTAAATGAACAAAATTCCTGAAGAGTTTCTAACTATGTATATTTAGAATACCTATGCACAGTACGTGTTAAAGAAATGGCCACCTAATTAAATGGATAATTCATCTGTATCAGACTTGAAAATGTATTGATCATTTAATTTTAATTCCTGTCTAACTACCTACAAACCTGTGATCTGAAAAATAGGTCTGAAGCATGTTAAGAACAGGACGTCCTTGCATTGTTTTTATTGTGTATCACAGGTTATTTTGTAAATGTTACACCTGTTTTTCTCATGGCCATTACACAGTTCAGAGTTATGTTGAATAGCAAGTGAGTTTTATATTGCAAGTTTAACCAGAAAAACACAGCATTTGAAATCCTAGTGTTTACCCTACTGCAAGTTTAATTCAGAAAATCATGTATGACTTGAATTTGGTCCCGGTTATCATATAAAAATTGTGCTGGATTTTTACCCAAATCAGTTTATACTGAATAATCTTGTTTTCTCAAGTCCTGAAAAGGCAAACTACACATTTTCCTAGTAGCAATAGGCATTATTTACTGCTTTGACCGACTTGAGATACTTAAGGGGTCAAATAAGACCAGCTTGACTCAGACTATATTCACATCTGGGCATATTATCAACAGGCAAATGGATCTGTTGTTAAGCATTGTATGTGAACAGTACCTCTAGGAACTCACAGTATGACCTTACCTGAAACTGGAATGGTTGCTGCATGCATATTTTCACAGACTTGAAGATTTACATGGCACAACATGACATCAGCAGCAGAAACTGCTCTCTTGACTGCAGCAACATATCAATTACTTTCCTCTCCAGAAGTGAGTATTTTCTCAGTTGCAGTTTCTTACAGTACTCTGGGGACAATGCCGAAAACAGAAAAAAGAGGATTACTTCTCAGCTAAAGAACTCTTATTTTTCTGTAACACCCGCTGATCCATACTAGTCTCTCTTGTATTCTTTGCTCCAGAACCTAATTCCAAAGAGAACTTCACAGGAGAGAGACAGAGTGTGAGAGAGGTGAAGCATTTATTCTGTCATACACTGTACTCAAGAGAGTAATACATGAATTTCACGGCCAAGCAATATTTTTACAAGGATTCTTGGACTACATACATGTTTGTATGTATACACACACTGTAGTATCTACAGAGCAGCTCAGGATGGGCCATACACCTGTAGAACTGTTAGTAACTCCCTAATGTCAAAAGTAAATGGGGGATTGGTCACATTACATTGTGACTCAAAAGGCACCGACTTCTTGGGAGGAGTTGCCAACATGAACAAGTTTGTGATATGTAGTTTTTCTCCCACAGAAAAAAAAGAGTTTTCAGAGTGTGTTGTGTTAGAAAGTCTTGTTTGGCAAAAATGCTATTTCCTATGATAAATTTGGTTTACAAATACTTCATGATTAGCATTTGCATTACAGCTGAAAGTGTATACAAATGCTATATTCATTTTCTTTATCATTGTTAGGTGCTTTTAATGTGTTGCCACATCCTTTGAGAGCAAAGCAGTACTTATGCTTATTTATTTAGATTGTTGGGGTCTTTCAGGCTCTTCATTAGGTATCCAGATGTTAAGTTATACCCTGAACAGGAAAGATCACTGATACCATTAAAGGCAGATAGAAGTGGACAAATGGGGAGGAAATTCAGGGAAATAAATAAGCACTATTCATGTCAAAAACAATTTTTTGCCAGGTAGATAAGGAGATGATTTACTGGGAAATGCTCCACATGTATAGGAGAAGCCACTTGGCTATTTATTTGAAACTTCTGCAAGTTGTCAGTAACAGGATAAGATAGTGATCTGAGGTGGGCAATGACATATTGATGGATGTTTTGGCTCGTCTTGAAGTTATCTATTGCTGTTTAGATCATCTCGAAAGACCTCAATAAAGTGTAGGAGCTTTATTGCATAGTTCTTTATGTTTGCACAGCATCCACTATAGGTGGCTTTGTTTTCAGGGCTGCCATACTGAACAAAGCTCTGCATGCTTCCTAATATTGATAGGAATGGTTCCTCTAATTTCAGTGAGAAGACTAGTTGTAGTACAGGTAATACAAACGTAAGAGTTTGCATGATAAAGGCCTAGAGACATTATATAGACCATTCTTCTCCCAGAGCATGGAAATAAAAGGTTCACCACAGAACATACTGGATGAAGACATGGTTTCTGCATGCTTTGTGCACAGCCTTACATTCTATCAAGTATATGTTGTTCAAATTGATATAGGCATTCCTTGTGAAAGTTTATTTCTCTTGAATTAGGAAATATTAGAAAGAAATTCTTTACTGTGAGGGTGGTGAGGCACTGGAACAAGTTGCCCAGAGAAATTGTGAATGCCCCATCCCCTGGAACTGTTCAAGGCCAGGTTGGATGGAGCTCTGAGGAACCTGGTCTAGCGGGAAGTGTCCCTGCCCATGGCAGGAGACTAGTACTAGCTGATCTTTAAGGTCCCTTCCCTGCCAAACCATTCTATGACTGTATGATTTCACAATCCCATAGTTATCAATCCTCTGAGGACAGAACTAGATTGTCTTGCAGAACTTAGCTGCATTTTAACTAAGGGGACTGTTGTCTACATGTTGCATTCCACTTCTTTCCTGCTCGATAAAAGCTATCCAGAAATGCATTCCAGAAATCTGGTTGCTTGGTTTCATGCTCTGCAAGCAATGGTTACCATAGTGTTTTAGAAAAATACCTTTTCAGGAAGCAGAAATGTAATCAAATACAGTCCACTGAAGTTGTGCTGAATGAACCATCTGTTAACAAATTGGAAGTAATAAATTTATAGATTAAATGATTACTAACCTTTAATTTCCCATTACAGCCAGAAAAATAGGGAAAAAAAGGACATGAGAATATCTTGAGAAATATCCCTTTAGGTACTCTACCCTTTGAATGCACCTCATTACCAATGTCTTGTGACAGTGTTGTAAACTGACTCTGTTCAGCAACCAGGCCTCTCTGGAAAGCAAACCAGACAGTTCCCTCCACCCAGACTGAGCACATTTCTGTAGATACTTATCTCTGAGCCACTGGAACAATTAATGCCTCCCAGTTTTGAAGCCAGGATATGCCCAGTAGTGATCAAAACTGTTATATTCATACTGGAATGCTCTTGTCCAAATGTTGCTTTGCATGTTTTTGTTGGAATAAAAAAAATGCGAATTCTTGTCTTTGATCCCAAAGACCTAGGCAACTGTACAAATTTAAAGTAAAATCCCTTTAATGTTCTTAAATCTATGCAGTCTATGTAAACTAGTAGTTCAGAATTCCAGGCAGAAGTTGAAATAGGACTCAGTACTCTTTGTCCCAATGTGAAACAAGAAATAAAGGTCTTCTATTTATTGCTAGGAAAGATAAAACCACCATCTAGGGACATGACCCTTGTTGGTCCTCTGAAATCTCCTTTGTGCTGTTCAGTCATTCAGTATTGAAAATTTCAAACAAATGACTAACACACTGTGCTATCTGGTTTTGGTTAATGGTCCAACATATTTCATGTTCTTCGATAATCATTCTGTGCTTATTTATAATACATCACCCTTTGTCCAAGTCTGCAGCTTTGGCTGTCAAGTGTGAATTAGAACCACCTCTTAAATTCAGGTGTATTTTCAGCTACACTATGGTAACATTGGCTGTGGTGAGGCTCCTGTCTCTCCCCCAAGAAAACAATTTGGTATTAACATGAAATTCACAGTGTTATGCATTAACTGGGACAGCAGATACATGTATTAGCATGAAATTCAGTGAGCTGTGAACTCATGAATCATTGCTGAATTCATTTATTGTATATGTATACATAATGTTTGGCATTTATTTTTATTCAGGACTTTCTGAGAAAATGTTCTTAGCTAATTTGCCATATCAAAATCTTACGAATATTTTCTCCAGTAAAGAACTTAATTCTGATAGAGATGGATAATGATCAAGTAACCAGGGATCTGGTAGCTAAGGTACTCAACTGATTGCATGAAAACTCATCTCAGTGCTGAGTTGAGTACCCTGTGCTGGTAAGTTGTGAAAAAGTCTTGTGTGGAAGACTGGTTGTACACAGGAATATTACATCTGAGACAAAAACTGAAGAAATGTCCTTATGTGATTGCACAATGTGAATTTCACATAGTGTGGAACTGTAATTTGCTAAAGAGATAAAGACCTCTGCTCTGAGGAAAGGCTGAGAGAACTGGGATTGTTCAGCCTGGAAAAGAGAAGGCTTTGGGGTGACCGAATTGTGGCCTTCCAGTACCTAAAGGGAACCTAAAAGAAAGGCAGAGACTATTTGCAAGAGCCTGGAGTGACAGGACAAGGGGAAATGGCTTCAAACTGAAAGAGAGTAGGTTTAGATTAGATATTAGGAAGAAATTCTCTGCTGTGAGGGTGGTGAGGCTCTGGCACAGGTTTCCCAGAGAAGCTGTGGAAGCCCCATCCCTGGAAGTGTTCAAGGCGAGGCTGGATGGGACTCTAAAAAACCTGATCTAGTGGAACTTGTCCCTGCCCATGACATGGGGGGTTAGAACGGGATTAAGATCCTTTCCAACCCAAACCGTTCCATGATTCTATGATTTTGATCCATGTGTGCTCTAAATTTTCTGAAAAGCAATCTAATGTAGTTAGCATTGCTTGACTCCAAACACGAGTTTTCTGTTATTCCTGTGAGTTATTGCTTCCAAACAACACAGTACCTTTTCTGCAATGACACCAGCCACCCACAGTGTGCCTTTTTATCTGTTTGACTTTGTATAGAAAATGCCAATTCATTGAAAAGAAAGCTGCATGCATTAGCAAAATTTCCTTTTAAAAAAAATATTGGAAAAGGACATTGGAAAAGCTACTGTCTAGATATTTTCAACAACCAAAGTTAATTTTTGTGTTTTAAATAACTTTTCAGGCCTGTAACCTATATTTAATGTATAAATAGTTCCCCTCTCCACAATTCAATAACCTGTAAATTATACATGTATAGTAGAAGTAGAGTTAAGATCCAAAGTCCTCTCCCCTGCCTTTGATCACTCATAGCCTGCTCAATCTTATGAGAAGGCTCCATGCCTTTGATCTCATCTGCCTCCTTCTCTATATTGTTCAGGTTATCTGAGGATGTTGATTATTTTGAAGTATATGTTTTCCTCACAAAATTATGCCAATTCAAACTAAAAAAAATTCGAAAGAGTAGCCATTTCTACTAAAAATACTGAAGAAGTCAAAATCCAGACCAAATATTTAAAATATTTTAGTGTACAAAGTGTTAATTGCTCCAGTAGAAAAGTACTTTAAAATCTAGATTTGAAGGATTGTGCTGTTTGGAGTGAGACTATTTTGCAGACTTGAGAATTCACAGTAGAGAAATTGAAAAGGGTTATATATAAAACTGTTTCCTGTACAGTTTTAATGATTTTTGCTGCAAACTAATTGATCCTTTAGTCTGCTGAATCAAAAACACACCTTACCTTGGTCTATAATTCACATTTGTTCTTTTCAACTAAGAGTTATGACCTGACCAGGTTTTTTTTAGCTAACAGAACTCAACCTGCTAGCAATGTAACCCAGCAAAGTGCAAGCATAGGTCCCATATTTTTTTAATTAAATTAACAAAATGTGTGGGGTATTTCTGGATATGGTACATATATATCTGCCTGCACAGCATTCTGATGTTTTGGAAAGTACTGCCCAGGTTTGTAGGAATATAAGGACCTAAAGGTGTATGTAATGTCCTTCCTGAAATAATTAATCATGTTTCAAAAATGATTATTTTCTCTCTTTGCCCACGAACTCTGGCATACTGAGGTGTAAGACTGTGTCATTTATGGTAGCTGAGAGATAGGTGATGCACAGCTTATGTTCTACTGAGGTCTACTTTTGGCTCAAGGCAGCTAAACAAAAATGCTCCTCTTAAATAACATTCTATAAGATGTTAAGGTATGAGCAGCCAGGATTCGTACACGGTCATGTGGGAAAAGTGTGCATTAAAAACATAAAAACTGTCTATTGCTGATGGAAAAATCGATGGTACAAAGAATACCCTTCTGACACCCTTTCTATACCAGTTATTCAGGCCAAGAATGAGTTCTAGGAAAAATAAGTGCCCCGGAGGACCTTTGCTACACAACCTGCTGGATGGTGGGGAGCAAGAAGTCATCTGAGCTTTCCACTGAGTTACCTCTGTGCAATGCCAGACCCATGAGGATTTTTTGTTCTTAAGCTTGGAGGGGGTTGCTGTTGTGATGATGTTCTCTACATGTAGGCCTGCAGCTCTACTAAGCATTGCTGCAGTTTTTGGAGGGGAGCATTGGGATGGGAGTTACACTGGCACAGCTCTAGGCACTAAGGATGGTGCTAAATCAGGTAATAGTAAAACAGTTTCTGTCTTCAATTCTGGCTGTACTTTTCCTTATCTTGAAGAGGTGCTAGGGAAAGAGGCAGACATTGCTTTTTTGTCACAAGAAGAAGGCATGTAAGGAATTATTTGTTGTTTACTCTCCTCGATAGCTGATGCTCTGTGTGCACTGTCCTTCTACTCTAATGACCAGGAACTATATTAAGTTATCTTTGGATTTTGATTTTCAAAGGTAGGGGCCAAGTTGGTGCAAACTGTGTGGATGGTATTTAGAAATCATCTAATTCAAGGTAATACTTATGATTCAGAGCAATGTACTTAACACTGAGCAATGTCAGTTATTCTATGCTCTGTACAGTAATGACAAATTGTTTATGAAAACAAGTTAACCTTTAGTTCTGGTAAAAACATTTAAGTGCCATGTTACTTAGGGAGTTTAAAGAGTGATGTGCTAAAAGCTTTTAAATTTGGGGGGGAAATGATGCTCCAGATTTTTTTTCATCTGCTGAATGGTAATGATAATGCTCAGTCGTATTTGCACTTAGATCTGGAAGAGACAAACGAAGTAAAAAGCATGCACAAAGTGTTTTTCTGTCTAACACTGGGTGTATATGTATATTGAATGTTTTACCTCTTGCTGTGAATTTATTTAATGTTTCTGGAGTGACAGTGGTGAAGTAAAAGGGAGCTGAAACACGTACGTTGAAGAAAATGTCTGTGGCAAAACTCTTCGTAGCATCAGGTTTGGTTTGATATAACACCACAGCATTTTTACCTGTCTGAGTCACTGTGTCATTTGTGGAGAAAGTGCCATATCTTTTCGTGCCTGAAATAGACCAAGCTTTTTTAAAATATGGGAAATGGTGATTCAGCCCGGATTTTGCTTGGGCCTTGCTATGGACTCCTCTCTGGACTCCTCCAGCACTGCAGCCATGCTGCTTACTCTACAAGTGTAGAGTAAGTAAGTACCCTTCTCTCTACAAGGAGAAGGGTATCTCCTTTTTGTTCTGAGTTCTTTCTTTATACTGTGCAAGAGTTACTGGAAAAGGCTCATCTGAATTTTCAGTATCTGTTTCAATTCATTATATTTGTACCCTTTGATATTTATGAGTATCTGCACTCTTAAGGGAAGAGCTAATCTTAAAACATCCATGAATAAGGCTTTGCTTGCAGGAACAAGAGTATCAGATGTGCACTATTCAGTTTTTGTTGCTACTTATTTTAAATTTTCTTTCTCCAGTAGCAAAGCAGAAAGAAGGTTGTGAAGATCAGGTGCCCAACCATACAGACGAAGTGACCAAAAACTTAAATAAGTTGCAGACAACACAGTGAAAAGTTTCAAGAAGGAATTTAAAACAAAATTGTTCATGAAAATTTCAGAAAGGAGAAAATTACACTTAAATTTGTGATGAATGACATCTCTGGCTCTTACCATAGAGCATCTTGCTTAAGTCTCTTAATTTGGTGCTGTTAACCTTAAGGCAGAAAAAACCAGAAGGCATAGTGCCATTTGAAGATAAAATTAAAGTAACAAGCAGATGATAAATTTTAATTTGTATGCATTTTACAAATAATTTTTGTCACCTCTATATACTAGGGACTTTGAGAATGTAATCTGCAGAGCAGGACCATTTTATTCTAGTGTTATGCTGTGCAATATAGTATGTTAAAGTTATCCAGAAATGTGCAATATATCCACCACTTGCATGTCCTCATTGCTTTGTGTGTTTTCAGCTTTTAACTTGTAGTTGTATAGTTTTAAGCTTGCTAGTTTTGTTTTCCTGTTCAAGAAAAACCATGTGAAAGAGCAGATTCCAATCATCCCCGTAACTTCACTCCGACACTGTTGCTGTGTTTCTTTCCCATTCTCTCTCAGGTTTGCTCTCATGTCTTGTGTGGATTGACATTGCCCAGGGAAGGTTCTGATTTTTTTCTTTCTGCCTCTTAAGCTAAGAAGATTGGGTTGATGGTTGTTCTGTGGGAGTTGAGTACAGACATAGAAACCATGTTCGTCAGTGAACAGAAACCCTCAGCCCAGCCCAGATTTCCTGTCCTCCTTGCCTTCCCCTTTCTTCCTCCTGAGTAGAGGAAGGATTGGTGGGTGTCCTCTTCCCCCATGGAGAGGCTGGTCCTGTGCAGCCTCCTTCCTCCCTGCCAGTTGTGGATGAAGAGGGCCAGGCGCTCCCACAGATATATCTTTTTAGTTCCTTTTATGTTGCCCCTATATCAGTTCATAGGCAAAGCACTCTGAGGTTCGTCTACATCTCTAATTGTTATCAGACACATATGCAAGTGATTTTTTTAACAGCTTTTTAACATCCTTCTTGAATATTGGTGAAGTCAGTACTCGTTATTGAGGGCTAGCCACATGTTGAAGTGTTTTTCCACACATGGAAAATAAAAAAGACTGTGTAGGATGCTGTGCCTATCATCCCTCAAAAGCTGCTGCTCAAATTTGCCCTGCTCAGACTATCTATTATTTGTAATTAGTGGCAAACACCCTTCCGAGATCTGAAAGTCAGAATGTTCCCTTGTCCTTTTCACACACCATCACTGATAATAATAGTAGTAAATTTGAACAGGATATGAATTCATTGCTGTTTAGTTGGAGGCTTCTACTCAATTCTAATGAAACCATTATTTTTCACAGTGATGCAAAAGGCACCTGGGTTTGTAGGTTTCACCCTTGTGAGGGGTTCTGTTGGAGACACTGATGTATTATGGCCTGAGCATTTTTATGGTTGATGATAAAATGTAAGGTGGGATGAACTGGAGTCCCATGTACCCTATTAGAAAAAAAATGTGTAACTCTAGTCTGATCTGTTTGCTCAAATCAACAAGAAGTCTACTAAAACAGTAAAATGTAATCTCAAGTTTCAGTTTCTACATAATTGTTAATGAAAGACATTTGGCTGTCTGAGTTTTATGAGCCTGAAGAAATTAATTTATTTTTAAATAATCTCTAAGATATATTATTAAATCTCAAAGTTATTTATGGGAGAATCCACCTATGTTTCATTTTATGGCTGAGGCATAATTACATGCAGAGTTTGCTTGACTTGGAAGTCAGTGTGATCCCTGTGGTCTTGTGGCAAGAGGCTGAAGTGATAAGCATCATTTCCACTTACTGGCAGCACCTACTGAGCCACCTTTAGCTCATAGGAAAGAAAAAAAGGTTTCTGGACTCAAAACCACACACACAGCATTTCACTCTGGAAGACCATTTGAGAGAGCTTAGACCAGGTCATTGCATCAGAGAGCTTTCCTCCAGCCATGGGCCCTTGAAAACCATCAAATCTGGAAAAGAGAGGGACTAAGCCATGGACTGGTTTACTGGGGCCATAGTAAGTTCTCTGTTGTCAGACACCTCCCACCAGTTGACCAGAGAAGGGCTGAGCCCAGGTGTGCTGGCTCAGCAGGCAGAGCAGGGTCACTTCCATCCCCTGATGTTGTACCCAGCACCTCCTCACGGCCCCTTGCCACTGTTGGGCTACAGTGGCTGCACCTTCTCCCCAGCACAGGTCCCACCAGCACTGCCCCTTGTCATTCATAGAGGCTGCCCCAAGCACTGTCCTCCCAGCCACACCTGCCCTCCCAGAAACCTGAGTGGAGGCTTCTGGGATGTGCCAGGAGCAAGACAGAGGCTGACCTACACTGCCAGGCTGCCCCTTGCACTGCCCTAGTCCCAGCTGGGGGTGCAGCCCCTGCAGCCCTCCCTCTGAGGGCTGTGCCACCATCATAACCATCTTCCTCTACTTCAAAGCCCCCATTCTCACACTTCCTTCCTTCGGCAGTGAACCTTCAATTTCCTCCAGGTAAATACATTGAAAACTGGAAAGAACTGTAGAACAAAGCATAAAAGTAGCTGAGCTGGAGAGTTACGGCCCCCAGTGTCCCTGGGAATGGGTTTTCCTGTCCTCCTGCTGCGGTTCCTAGCCTGCTGTGTCCAACTTTGTTTGCCTTTCCTTCTCAGTGTTTGGCTGTAAGCTCTCTAGCGTGCAACCTCCTCTTCGCAGGAGCATTTATAGTGATGCTAATAGGTAGAGAGGCTCCTCCCATGGCTCCGTTTTTATTAATGGGAGGATCGGAGGAATTACCACGTTTTTAACATTGCCTTTGCAGTAGCTATTAAGTTTCATGGTGTAGAAAGAGTGAGCTCATTTGCTCACAACACAGAGCTCTGAGGTCAATTCTTCTGTATGAGGTTTTCAGGTGCTGGGCGAGCGTGTTTGTTGCTCAGTAGGTTACGTGGTATTTTCATTTGGAAGTGACATTTTACGTGACATTTTACTTTAAAACAATAGCTGGGCAAAATTGAAATTTCAGGTCTGTATCAAAAGAGTAATGTCTATTACTTAGTCTATTTAGTAACTTGCATCGTTTATAAATTCTGCCTGATTGCATCTCTTTTCACAAAATCCAGTTTAAATGCATTTTGAAGAAGGGAGGGCGCTGGCTGGTTTCAAATGTGCTGGTTTGCAAACTTGCAGACCAGCTGTCCTACTCACTAGTGAAGATAAGAGGGCTCAGATGAAGGGTTTTGTGCTGCTGGAAACACAACCAGTTTTCTCAGGAGATTGCTTTGAGGGAGATTGCAGCAATATTGCATCCCCACAGTTACTGGTGGGTATTGCCGCACGCGTGTATTATTTGTGCTAGATAAAATCAGGAGGTAATAAAGACAGGTAAAAAGAAAGGATGAGAGATCTGCTGTATAGGGTTTTTTTCCTTTCTTTTTCTCTTTTTTTCTTAGGGAGAAAAAAATGTCCAGGGGATGCCACATTAACTTGGGGAGAAGCGAGTGCTGCTTTAAATCAGAAAATTTGTGTTATACCAAGTGCTTTATTTTGGGAACCATTTCAGTATGTTATGAAGGAAAGTTGCAGACTAGGCATGTTTACTAGACCTTTAATTGCTACATTTAGGAGAAAGGCGCTTTTTTTCTTCTTCTTCCCTCCCCCCTCCCCTTTTTAACGACAAGAAGCCAGAGTTTGCTGTGCAAATGAAGCAGGCTTTGCAAGAATCAGATTCACTTTGGACGACTCTTCACATTCCTCGTCATCATTACATTAGGCAGCACAATTCCATCTCTGGTTGATGGGCAGAAAAAGTGGGCAGCCTGCCAGGTAGACGTTTCCATGGCTCCCAACCCCCAAAGGTGATGCGTTTTTCAGCTAATTCAATGAAGAGTGGGCTGAACTTTGGGTATAAACTAGACAATAGCTGCCTTCGCAGTATCAGCAGAATGGTTTATGGGAATGCACTCCACATTTGGCAGAGCGTCATGTGACCTTACGGCTGAGATTTTGTGATGGTGCCAACGGAGACTTGGAAAGCGGTGCCCGTTCTGACTTTTTTCCTCTTTTCTTACATGGCTCAGAAAATGGTGGATCTTAATACTTGACTTTAGCCAGACTCAGCAAGCGATTGAGCTTTGAAGCACAACTTTGCCTTTATTCTGGCTTTTTTGGCACACCACCAGGAGGCTGTCCCTTTCACGCCTGATAAATTCTGCTTCTTATCTCCAAATAGAAAAAAAAAAAAAGAAAGAAAGAAAATATAAGCAGAATATTTATACTCCATAACTGCGTTTTAAAACTACGCGTTTTATTTTTTTTTATTGATTTTGTGTAGTTCAGAGGGTCTCAAGGATAGAAGTTGTTTTTTTATTTTTCTGGTGGCTTTTTTTTTTTTTTTTCCCTCCTCCTGTTTAATGAACAGGCGTTTGAACCGGGCAAACGGGGCGACAGCATTGAACATGAGCTCATTGCAGCGTAGTGTAGCAAACTGGCACCCTGCCTTTTCACCCCTTTGCTCGGGCAGATTTGTGCAATCCCCATTTATAAAACCGGCGCAGGGGCGAGGTGAATTTTCTGGTCTCTCCCCACCTCTTGTCCTGTGCAGGCAGTTGCGGCAAGGATTGGTGCAGCTTTTGCGCAGTGCTTTGTGCCTGGAATTCCGAGAAGAGCGAGAGAGAGAGAAGACAGGCATCCTGGTCTTCTTCCGAGAAAGAACAGGAGCCCTGAGAAGAAGAAACAAATCTGAGTTTGTCCTACATACAAGAGTGCAGGAAAGAAAAAAAAGTGACTCTCCTGCTTCCAAAAAAAAAAAAAAAAAAAATCTGGCATGTTTCACTACAGAGGCATCAGGACATGTTAGAGCTGCTTAAAACAGTGTAACAAAATGAACATAGGAGATTTTAAGTAAAAAAACAAAAAAAGGAAAAAGAAACGAAAAAAGAAAGAAGGAGTGAATTTTTTGTTTGTTTGCTTGTTTTTTTCACTATTGCTCATATAGCAGTATTTGGCACTGAGTGAAAACGTACCTTTCATATCAGGTATAGCTTCTGTTTCTTTTTTTCCTCTTTTTCTTTTTTTTTTAAGTTGTTTTAAACATGTCGTTTTGCAACTGAGTTCTTGTGTATTAATTTTAACGTAGTCAGATGTTCACACTTTTTAAAACTAACTTTTTGGGTGTGTGTTTGATCTAATACTGCTGAAAATAGAAAGTAAACAAAAAAATTGAGGGTCTTTAGAAGTTGTTAGGCACATTTTCTCTTAGCTAAGCACTGGAGTTATGCAAAGACCTTAATGTTACATTTACTCAGTTGAAGCTTTGGTTATCTCTAAGAAAGTTGTGGGTATTTAGATCCGGTTGCTAAGGAAATTAAATTCTTTTTTTACAGTGTGACTCATACTTTCACTTTCTAAAGAGGAGAAGTGGAAAAAAAAAAGTGTTAAGCTGCAGGAAAGGATCGCTCTTGTAGCCAGTATATTAAAGTTGTTATTGAGTTAATTCATATATGAGTTTCTTACAGTTTGTATCTAAATCCTTTACAAAGAAATCAGTGTGATAAGCACTGGAATAAAAGGCACATTATTGGGACATTCATGAAGTACGCCTGGTCTGCAGCTAGTAACAGTGACTATTTTAAGATGTTCGGTAAAGCAGCACTTGTCCAGGAATAGCTGAAAATAGTATTTAAAACACCCATTCAGAATGTTTGTGATAAGTGCATGTGCAGTTAAAGTAAGTTTTGAGCATGTGACGCTTTAGTAGAGCTTTTTTCTTAAGGCGTTTGTCTGTCTGCTGTAACATATTCCTAGGCAATTAGAAGAGTGTGTAACAAAATTCATTCTGACTGACAGATTTTGAAAAGCTCAGCCAAATCGGTGTTTTGTGTAGTTTGGATTTATTTTATTTTTTTTATATTTTCCTAGTCTTTTTAATTTATGTTAAAAATACAGATGTCCTCAGCTTGAAATTACTTTGAAATTACAGTATCTCTTTCATCAGAAACTCTTATAGTTTGATTTTTTTTCAAAATGTTCATGATGTGTGTGTGTCTAATAAAAAGCTTTATAAATGTGTTATGACTTTACAAAATAGAATTGTTTTAACGTGTACTTCATTTTTTATACATTACTGACTAGACAGTAACTTTTAAGATTATATGCCAATTTTGCTACTTTATATTTTTGTTGTTCTGCATTGAATTCTGGGAAATTGCTGAATAGAGACCTTATATATATGACACATAAACCTCCATATATCCATTTTGGACCAGAAAGTATTTCTTAGATTTATGGTGATCCTGCCCTCCCCAATAGTTTTGTTGGAATAGTTTTGTTTGTCATTCGTACCTAAGCCTGTTGAGAAACCAAGGCTTGCATTAGCTTAAAATAACTTTTCAATATTCTCTATTTGGTCATACTAATCGCTTCCCCCCTCCCATAATTTTTTGTAAATGTTTTTTGATTTAAGCCCCATACTTTATCCCAGTATTTTTGTGAAGTTCCGGACCAAATCACCTAATTGTATTCACTGTCTGATAAAAAGTACTACCTTTTAAGTTTGCTCCTTCCCTTCCAAAATTCCTAATACAAATTAAGTATTTGCGGGGTGAAAAAAGCCTAGGAAATAGTAAATGAAAGATTCCCTTTGCCAACGTGTGCGTGTTCACAGCATGTCTTCCCATGGCCCTGAGGAGGGGCGTCAGCAATGTGTCGGGTTTATATCTTAAAAGCATAATTACTAATTTTGTGTATGTTTCATGTTGTTCAGAAAACACTTCACATTAAGCAAATGTTTCAAAATATTTCTCTCGCCTTTTTTTTTTTTTTATTTTAGTGAAAGAAAAAATAAAAATGAAAAAAGAAAATGAAGAATTTAATTATACCAGAAATCAACGAAGGTAACACAGTGATCTTGAAATTTCTTTTGTTAAAAAATAAAGCTATTAGCAAGAATATGAAGCAGTTTAAATTTTAATAAATTATTTCCTTAAGAGAGCCTACAAATATAATTTCAGATATGTGTATTACACTTTTGTTCTTGTTACTTTCTGTTGGGAATGTTGCAGTTTATGTAGCTGTAGCTGTACAAAGCTGTAGCTTTATGCTGTATGTTTACATGAAGTTTTAGAATTAATTGAAAAATTAAAACATAATTTGTTTTTTGATTATGCCTAGGAAATATATCATATATATGTCATATATATATAATATATTTCCTAGTATATTCATGTCACTAGTATATTTATAATACATATTTTTTTTTTGCTAGTTTGTAACTATAACACAGTGACCAATTAGTTTTGAAATGCGGAATATCTCTTCTATTCACAAAAAAAAAAAAAGAAAATTGGAAAAGCAATTTTACAGTGCTTATGAAACCATTCAGTAAGTTGTATATGCAGTCTGCATACTTATTTCTGATACTAGGATAGCTCTTCTAGTTTGAAGTCCTGTCTTTACATATTCTATCTCCTCAGTGTCAGCAGAAAACAACTATAAAAATACCATTCCTTCTGAATGCTGAAGTGTTGCACATAAAGTGAAAGCAGGTTTAGAAGAGATTGTTCTAGAAAAATAAAATAACATTATTTTAAAATGCAAAAGGGTGTGCTTGAACATGCAATATTTAATCCAGCAAGTTTAAAAAAAAAAGAAAAGGAAAAGGTAATTCACTAATTTACAGCCATCATTACTGAACTCAAAATACATGTTGCAGTCTGCAAGAAAATGAAGTATTGCCCTGATAAAAAAACTTTGCTATCGACAACATTTATTTTCCTAGAAGGAATTTTACCCAACTAACAATGGCAGAATTAGGCCTTTGGTGGAAACTAGTGGGAGGAAGGCATTAAGATGGTATTGAGACGCAGATTTCAGTAACCTGCTGAAATCAAAAGGCACCTTTTTATAGCACCTGGTTTTAAAATTATACCTGTATCTTATGCCTGTATTTTACAAATGCATTTGTGGTGGCATTGTTAAAAGTTATTCTGATGTGTGGGATGTTCTGCTTCAAAGTGCAGTGTTTGTTAGTGCTTTCGTTTAGAATATGAAAGTTATAAAACTGTTCGTGTCTCACCTTTCTGAATTACTGGTTATTACTCCAAAGGACCTGTTTTCAGTCTGTTGTGTGGAGTACCCCTGCTTTTAGTGTGTGATAATTTGTATACTATGCTTGCCAGTCACAAGAAGGAAGGATTTGTTGTAGGCATTAACCCTGGAGTTTTACAAGATCGCGTTTCCACTTGCATTCCTATTATTAGGGAATCGCATTGATGGGAGGATTAGTGAATAAAATATACAAATCGGCCTCTTTGCTTTGATTAATAGCCGTTGTTTAATCAACAAGTTATTGTCAAGCAGTATGTAGCTGTGGTGTAAGTTGAAGAAATAGCTAAGCAGTCTTCGTAATGTCGTATGGGAGCAGCACTCCAGTGTGCCTCACGCCTTTCGGATTTGGTGGGGTGATTTTTATTTTGAGTTGTAGCCCATGATATGAGCTCAGACACAAAAGACAAACCTATATTGTTTACTTCTATGTCACGTCCAGTTATTGATTCCAGTCTTGCTTGCTGTGTGCACACTATAGTCAGGTGCAAGTTGGGAGTTGAGGATTCATTGTTGAAGGCAAAGGGTGAGCAAAAGGATGTTAATTCCTGCTGCAGACAAACAGTGCTGTGCCATCAATCTGTAAAAAAAGTAAAATAGGTTTTCTTCCATTTTCAAAAAGAAATTAGTTACAAATCATTGACTTGTTTGTTGCCTCCACCATTTATGCATTTAAGCTTGAAGTAGCCTTTTTTGCAGTAGATGGTAATACTTTCAATCTCGAATACTCATTCTTATATCACATCATATGTTTGTTTGTTTAAAGTCTTCTGTGTCTCCCTTTAAAAGGAAAATTGTAATCAGCGATGCCAATTGGCATAAACCCGTAGATCCGATCTTGTGTTGAAACGCACTGCACAAGCTCGCTTCTATGGGTCTGTGTCAGTGTGGTGATCTGGCAGAGGTCTGTGTAGCACACACCACAGTGGTGTCTGACAACAAGCCCAAATGAGTGTACAGAACTATACTGGGTTTGGAATGCTTCTCTTGTCCATTGCCTTATCTTCAGACTTGATTAAGTGATTTGTTCTTTTATCGGTTGCTTTAAGCACACTTGGCTTAATATCTTATTAAAATTTAGAAAGAAGTGTGAGGGAATTGTAGGGTTTCCAATGAAGGAGTGTAGGATATACCATTTCCTGGCTTTATTAAATATACCACTGCATGGTATTACGCTCAAAAAAAATGTAGAAAAACCAAGAAGATTTTTGTATTTTATTTTTATTGCAAAATAAGGCCAATTATCAATTTCTTTCCAGAAATGTAGTTGGGCTTGCATCATTCCCATCAAATATGTATGTATATATATATATATGCACACAACACACGTATATATCTTTATACATATATAAACAGCATAGAACAGAAATTCTACCTCTGCAATAGAAAAACCTATCTAAGAACATGTCTTTTTGTCTGAAAAGTGGGGAATAACTGCAGTTGAAAGCCTACCCCCCTGGGAAATATATAGGCCTATTTCAAAGAAAGGCTGAAGAAGTGAAGAAGACTTTATGGTCACCGTCGGAAGCTGTGTGCATCCGGGTTGAGGTAGTAGGTTGTATGGTTTAGAGTTACACCCTGGGAGTTAACTGTACAACCTTCTAGCTTTCCTTGGAGCACACTTGAGCCATCGAGGAATTCATCACCACTTTAATCTGATCAGGGAAAGTATGCAAAAAAGGTATTGTTTCATGGCTGTACATAATGAACACTCTGAGGCTTTATTGATGTTGAAATAGTCCTGATGACTTGATTATTTCATTTAAATCCTGTTATGAACAATGCTGACACGTTGTCTTAATGGGCTGTGACTATGTACTACAGACACTTAAGGAAAGACTGATGATTATTTTCATGACATTAACAGGAAAGCTTTAAAAGTTTATTTTGATTTATAAATTCAGGAAAATATCAAGTATTTAATGCTTCGTTCTTTCTTCATGGAAACAGCTTATCCTACACAGTTGTTTTTTTCATTTCTGATGTTACATGGGTGCACATTTTTTTTAAATATGAGGAATTTTCTTCTGTCCTTATAATACTTTCCAAAAAGTATTTCATGCTGCTGCTTGGATAGTAGCAGGCAGTGTCACAAGTTGATCCTGGTTTTCCTTGGATTTACAATATTTTTGCTTTGTGCCTGAACAACTCGGTGTTTTAAACTCAGATCCAAATGACCTGCAGACCCACCTGTGTTCCCACTTTGTGGAGATTCATGTGCTGCTCAGCCCAGTCCCACTCTGGGATCTCAGCCCCCATGTCCTTACACAGCATGTCAGGCTGACCCTGAACCACAATGCCCTTGTCTTTTTTGGCCCAGAATTAAGTTCTGGTGCATCTTCCCAATTCAGCAGGACTTGGAGAAATCACATTCCCTGTGTGAATGGTTCCCAAAGCACTGGGAACTGATGACAGTGGCACTTCCCAGCACTGGGTGCTTTTACCCAGTGTGGGGCAGGTGCTGTAGACAAAATCGTCCTTCCTTAGTCCTGGTGTTCTCTGTATGTTTGTGTACCTTTTCTTTAAAAAAATCCCGTAAGATCTGTACATCCCATGAGCAGGTGTCCTAACCAAAAGAGAAAAAGGACTGAGTGTTTTTACAGTTTAACCATTCCCAGTAAAAGCTATGAAGCAAGAAGGAAAAAGACTGTGCTTACATATTCATCATGATTTTTTAAGTGAGAGCTGCTTCTGAAAATGACCTCAAAGATGAGGTCTCCTGAATGTGATGGAACACACTGCTGCCAAAGTCGAAGCATCTGGACAAGGCTCATTCCAAAATAGTTGGGAAAAACTGATACTATATGTTTCCACATACTTTTCCATAAAAAGTAAAAGGAGTATTATTTTCAGGAATATTAATTTATAATTTAAGACAGTAATAGTGATAATTTTGATGGAAAATGATTTAAGTTTGTTGATATAAAGCAAAAGAGTGGAGCAACGCCCCTGTGGTGCTCTGCTCAGGGGGACACCACTGATGTGGGCCATGGGCAGGCCAGACTCCCATGGGATAGGGAAAGTGTGAAACATGGCTGTTCCACATGGGGTGAGGGCTCTGGTCCTGGAGCTCCCAAGTTAACAGCAAATAGTTCTTTCTTCAGGGTATTTTGAACCCCTGCATTTCTGCCTTTACTTTTATTGGAGGTGAACATAACGAGATGTTCAATATTTCCAGTGTTTCATTAGTTTATGTTCTGCATCAGCAAGTAAAGTTAAGAATGTTTATTTTAAGTGGATTTGACAATTGATTGTGTTTTGGTTATTGTTTTCTTTCCATGTCTGTCTATTCAAAAAATCAGTTGCTTACGGGCCCCTGTTTGACTCTTTCTATCTCAGCTTAAGACTTACCTTACCACTCTCCTAGATAAGGAATCAAAAAGGAGATGAAAATAGATTTAGTCTCTCTTTTTAACAGCATTTATTTTTGGTGGTGATTGTTTGTGATAGGAAATTGGTAAAGAGGTGGATGCACAATGGATTTTAAGCCTAACTTAAAGTATGTGGGACAGAGGAGAGATGAGGTTGAGTGAATCAAAGCTACTCCAAGTTAATGGAAAATGCTTAAGGGAGCAGTGGCTAAATGGAGGGATAGAGAGGAGACCTCCATCAACCAATGAAACTTAACAGGGACCATTCTCAGTCTGAATAAAAACTGTCATATCCTCTGTGGATTCAAAAGGACCCTGGTCACCAGTATGTTTTCTTCTTTTTCTATTTTAATTTTTTTCTTCTGTAGTTTAAGTTCACTGGAAAGAAACATTGTAATTGCTGGTTTCTGCCAACAGAGCAACAGGTGTTCAAATCCTTTTATATTAATTCTTCAATTAGTTGCAAAATAAGGGGAATTGTTTATACTAAGCTGAACTGAATAGAAATGACTGATGTAGGAAATGTGGGAATGTTTCATCTATCCTTCAAAGGCATGATGAATTTGTAATTCTATCAGACAGAGTTGCAGGTTGCTATGCAAATTTTTAGTGCACCATCACCAGCTTTAATGAATATACATTTTCTCTATTTCTTTCTCTGTTCTTTAATTTAAGATTTTTGCCCTGTAATGTGCAATACATTGTTTTGGTAAGAGTTATCAAGTTACGAGCAAAAATGAATGAGACTGTGAGGTAATTTTGAAGCGGATTAAGGTAGAGAATGAAAAACAAAGGGGAAAAAAGCTCTATTAAGAACAGCTGAATGGAGTTAAATCTTCTGTGATTTCATTTTAAAGTCATAAAACATATTGTCTGTTTTAGGTGAAATCTGGCATTTTTTACCTTTACAGTGTGCTTGAAATATTAGTCATGTAGGCTCAGCATTACACTGCTATGATGATTCTGTAGTAAATAAATGCACTTTGTAATGTGGCTACACATGGATGTGTTCCAATCTAGGGCCCATCTGAGAGCGTTCATTCCTGTAAGTAAGCCATAACATTGTCATCCTTGTGCCTTTATGTTGCTTCTTGCGTTTGGGAGAAGTCTCCATTAGGATATTTGGGGAAAAATTTGAGATCCAACTGACCTGCAACTCCCAGTGGTTTCTTTGGGAGACACAGGTCGCCAGCCTTTCCCAAGTTTGGTCCTACAGAAAAACTGACTGCAGAGGCACTGACCTGCCCAGCACCCTTCTGCTTGCTACAATTTCCTGGGTAAAGATCAAGTGTTATCCATGGCCTTAGCCCTGCTTCGCAACGCAGAAACTTGCATCACGGTAAAAATGCACTTTAAATGCCAGATCCTGTTGGTCTTTAGAGCTAAGTCACTTCAGAGAGCTGGGGAGCGTTTGTATTTCCTTCTGCAGCCCAGAGTGCCTGTGTCCAGAGCCGTGTCCAGAGAAAACAGAGTTAAAGGGACGTTTCTGAGTTAATAACTGTGGGTCAGATGCACTGATAGAGCCTGGGTGTTTTGGGTCCAGCCATTTTGAGGCCTTTCTGTGGAATAAAGCTGCCATTAATCCAGTTTACCAGAGGAGGTAAAATAAGTTATTAGTAATTTTGCGGTGTTGAAATAGCACAGAATAGTCAAAATATATGAGTGAATTTCTCTTCTTGTTGTTTCCCTTCAGCAAAAGAAAATACTGAGTTTCACTTGGTCTCATCCTTTGTTTAAATTCCTAGTCTTCGAAAAAATTAAAGTTCTTAAGAGATTTTTAGATATACAGAATGTGGTAAAATATTTTAAAGCAATCCCAGGAAAGGTTTTCTTTGCAATTCTATCCATTAAAAATGACAAACAGCTCTTAGGAATCTCTAAAACTTGTTTATTGAAGCTCTTCAGCAAGAGACCTGTGATAGGTTGCTTAACTGATAAAGTTGGAATAGAAGTGCACCTGAAATTTTTCAAATTTTTTGAATATGTTTTCATATGACATTCATTTATCTATTAAGAGCAGCTTCTGGTATTTTTAATAAAACTAAAACTAAATACATCTGGCAGGCCCTGTTTAAATGTGAGTATTGCTTTTATAGTGGCTAAATACAAGCTTGAAAAGCTAATGCTTTTGCATTATGTAGTGCAGAAAAATTACATTGTTTCTGCTTTGTCTCTTCTCACATAGTAAAAATATTTGCATCAGAGTGATTTTTTTCATAGAGTTTACTTTTGTATAAGGCTTCCGAATATTTCACAGAATGGTTCAGTTTGAAAGGGACCACAGTGGATCATCTGGTCCCACCTCCCTTCTCAAGCAGGGTCATCCCAGAGCACATCTGGATTGCATCCAGAAGGTTTGGTAATATCTCCAGTGAGGGAGACTCCACACCTTCTCTGGGCAGCCTGTTTCAGTGCACAGTCACTGCACAATAAAGCAGTTTTTTCTCATATTCAGGTGGAACTTCCAGCTGTATTTTATTGTAATACATATAATTTATATGGAAATTTCAGGCAAATTTTGTTGTCTTTTTTCCTCCACCTCTTCTTTTATGCTACTTCTAGAAATAGTAAGATCAAGCCTCACACTGATGAAGTCTTTTCAGGAATACTTGCAAAATCTGAGTAGAAAGTCAAAGATGAGGCTTCTCTTTTCCTTGCTTTTGAATGGAAAGATCTCACCCCTAAAAAACTGTATTTGGAGGCTTTCTGGCTAATGTAGTTGTTTGGCTTGGGTAAGACTGATGCTGGTGTGCACCAACCATTGCACCAAGAGTCTCAGTGAAAGGACACAGATACAGAACAGCAGAATAATCATTTTTTTAAGAGTTAGAACAGTCTTGTGTACTACCTGCTTTGCTTTTATGGCTGAATGAAAAGGGAGGGGTGTACATTTTACATTCTCTTGTATGTAGTTAACATACATATATTATGCCTGTATTGCTTTTATCTGAATGTTCTGAGTCTTCTCAACTAAACTTTATGTCCATGGTTGAGCATGATTTATCTGGGTCAATCTGCAGTTCGTCTGGGAAATGCAGCTCCCTCCATTTTACTTTAGGTTTTCACTTTTTCACTGGTCCTTTTTTTATTCTTTATTTCCTGACATGATGATAGTCCTGAAATGAATGTAAAACTTTGCAGATACGCCGGCAACAGGGTTGCATTGGGACTGGTGTCATGTTTGTAAGGTTAGCAGAAACCAAAGTTTGCTCCATGAGTCCTCTCTGTCATGACTCGCCAGCTCAGGAAGGAGCATAGACTGTTTGGTAGTACAATTTTTGTAGATCTGGCTTGAGACCATGGGGTTGGATTTGTTCAAGCTCTGTGAGACTCTCATTTTTCCAAAGTCCCTGGACAATAAAAGCAATTTAAGGCTCACTTTTCCCTGACATGCACCCAGCCTGGTGGTTGCTGCAATATCAAAATAGATTTGTATGTCCAAGAAAAGATGACTGTCAGTGTGTATGTTTATGTGTGTTTACTGTGGGGATTTTTGCATGGCACTACACTGATGTGAAAAAAAGAACACAAACACAAAATTCTCCATCTCATTCATTGCAATTAGTTTGCTGAGACAAACTAATTAATTTCCCATGTTAGGAAGAAACCATCAGATGAGAGCTTGACCATGAGAACTTCACTATCACTTGAGAGAACTTCTGCCTGAGACTAGGAATAGCATTTGGAGCATGCTAAGTCTGTGTAAATGGTTGATTTCCTGGCAAGTTGCCCAAGAAAGATGTTCTGTCTGGATCTGGAAGTAGATTTCACGGTAGCCTATGATCAGGAGACATGGAGACATGGCTTGTCTGGTATTCATGTGTCCTGGGTGGAGGATCAGTGACTGCTATTCTATATCATAGCTTGTCCCACAGATCTTGTACTTTTAGACAGTATTTCTATCTCTACCTCTTCAAAAAACCTAAGTACACTTAGTTTGCACAACTGAAGGGGATTTACTCCCAAAGTGCTCTGGACACCCAGATTTACCTATGTCAGTTGAACCATTCACAGAGGAGAGAATTTTGGGGGTGTAGAATTTTTATTGAAGTGTGATTTATACTATGTTGAACTAAATTGTTTGAGGGCTGCTGCTGAGGCTGATGTCACTGAGCAAGGACACCTTTGTGAGCTGGGGAACAGGGAGCAGCAGTGAACCAACGTATCTGTTCAGCTCTGTGCTAAGTAATGTGCTTTGCTTCTTTGTCCAAATGTTGATAACTTTTGATCTAGAGTTAGGCAAGATTTGTCCAACGTTATGTATCTTACCATATTCACTCCTAATTTTTTTGGCCTTACTGCCCAAGTATATATTTCCAGTTTGTGCATTGTAAAGAATTAAGCTCAGACCTCCTAATTCATATATTGCCCTTGTGTCTCATCGCTGGCTGGATAGGGAGGCAGTCTGAAAACTCTCAGCCTATGCTGTTTATGGCCCAAATCTACTTTGAGAAGAGACTGATTGCTTGAGTTCATGTGAAGTACCACAGCTGGCAGTCTGGCTACAGGGAGGGTTTTACTAAAAAAAAAATTGGTTTTGTCTTCAGAATTATGTTTACTCAGGATGCAACTTGTGAAGTACACGATTCCTGTGGTGATAAAGGGGATTTTGAGAGTCATACTGTAAAGTATGTTGCACTTTAGAAATATTAAGCTTCAGATATAAGAAGAATTTACAGGTATCTTTATTATTGTTTAGGTTTTGTTATAACTGTAACAGAATTGCCAAAATGCAAATTTTAGTGACAAGTTTAAGAACCTAACTCATACTTAGTGTAACATTTTGAAGCAATCCTGCTTTTTCCCCAGAAAGTGTTGGGCATTTAGGAGCCTGCATCCTGTTGATTTACAGCATGAGGGCAAGTTTTAAAAGGGAAACCGCAGGTGTAAAGGCATTTTTACAGCTTTTTGACCATAGGCTTCATAATGAGTGACCCAGTGGCAGGATGTTAAATATATATAAAGTGGTTGGTGCTGCCTCTAGGTCGTGCTTCTGTATGTGAAACACTTAAACATGGACTGCCAATATATTCTTAGCCATTTTTATGAGATAATAGTGCCTTAATTTCTCTCCGCTTGCTGTTGTAAAGCAAGGCAATAAAAGCAATGCAGTCAGAAAAAATATGTGCAGCTTGCACACCTGATATGCCTATTGAAGCTGCTGCTGGCCATGCAGGTGCTCGAAGGGGGCATACAACTCCTTCCCTTCTCTTGCCAAGCGCTACAGGAGGAGTTGTCTGCTGTGGGAGACTGTGTTGTCTCCAGCCTCCTGTTTTTAGGACAAGTGCTGGCAGGGAACACTGCCCAGGCACTCGTGCCTCTGTCCTTTGAACCAGCGGGCACCATCGTGCCAGGGGCACCCAGGAGCCCTTTGCACTGCTGGGACTGGGGTGGCTCTTGCAGATGTGGGGGCTTCTGCTGCCCCACTGCTCCACCAAGGACAGGTGCAGGCAGTGCTGTGCCCAAAGGGAAGGAACTGAGCATAGTGTTGAGCCACGCTGGGGGTTTTTGGCTAAAAACGTCCGAGTATTGGTCTGTGGAAGCAAACATGCAGCCTGCCTAATGAATGCAGTATTTATTAGCACTAGGAGCTGCTGGAAATACCAAAGCGGATAAGGGCTGTGATTCAAGGCCACGGGGCTGGGCCCACACGGCTCCCTAAGCCAGGAGCCAAAGGACGTGGGAATCCTCACCAGGGGGCAACCCTGGAAGTCCGGAGCGAGCATCGCATCTTCAGGTTTGTGTGAAGGAAACCTTCTCGTGTGGGAGGAGTGGCTGCCGGTTATTATTGTGTAATGTGATTTGACTCTAATTTAATGACAGTTCTTAGTGGGCAACGTGATTTATAAGGCTGATTTCCATTTTTATTGATTGGACCTTTAATTTACTTGGACTTGCACTCAGAAGCTTCATCATAGATTTAATGCAAGTCGGCAAAACCAGCATGGTAAGGAATTTTTTGATGGAACTCGAACTCAAATGCTTCAACAACAAGTCAGTGAGGCGTGGTGTGAAAATATTTTAAGAAACAAGATTCCTAGTTAAACTCAACTATTTTAATAATTTATTGGCAATGTTTTTCCCCTTGTGGATTTTTCCCCCCAAACTCTCACATTCAATATCTATTCAAAGGTAAATCAGAGATTTCATTTTTAGAGTTTTGTATAATGGGCTTTAAGAGGGCTGATCTTGGAGATTGTAATTGCAAAACTTTCACTGAAAATAAGTAACTTATAACTTCTGGAAATCTATTATTTTATTTATTAGTAAGAAATTTACCAAATACAGAACTAATACTGTAGAACTAGCTGCAACAGTTTCCTAGTTATTCTCAAACTGCAGGGTTTTTTCAAAGTAGAGATTGCAAAGCTTGAAAAATAGATTATTTGGTTTTGAAGTCTAGTGATTTTATAGAAACAAGTTTGCTTTCTTTTTAATATTTACAAATTAATGTTCACAAATATTAGGAATTAATGTTCTGAAGAGGGAGGAGCTAGCAAGGGGTTAATTAATGATAATTTTTCTTACCTTTTCCAAAACCAAACCTTTGAACCTGAACTAGTCAGTGAAGAAAGCAGCAAGAGACACAGAGTGTATCCATATGGGAGAAAGGAAGGAATAGGGAGGATGAATTATTATGTGATAAGAAGTATAAGAGGATGTAAGAGAAGGAAGGAAATTGAAGCAGCATACAAAATAAGGGAGAGGCTGTGAGGAATGGGACTGCAGCGGCTGTGCATTTGCACTTAGAGGGGCTCTGGGTATGGAGGCAGAGGAGTACAGGAAGGTGGAAGAACCAATGGAGCTTGAAAGATGTGGGGAAAGGACATGAGGGTGTTGTAGCTTCACATTGTTTTGCTTCATCCATTTCTGTACGTCTTGGTAACTGTAAAATATTCAATTCTATGTCTTGAAAATAGAAGTTTTTTTTTTTATTTTTTTTTTAAAAAGGAAAGGTATACAGATAAAACTTCATATCTATAAATAAACAGAAGGCCCCATGGGAATAAGTTTTTTTGTATTGCCTGGTCCATTTTTTTTCTTTTATAGACAGAAAACCCCATTATAGTATATAAATTTAAAGGGTGGTAAGTCTGAAGAGTAGTAATTGAGGGTAGTTCACATTCCAGACATATTGAAACCATGTCAAAATTATTCCATACTCTTGACTATTAGGAACCCACAAAATTCCAAGCTAAAGAGAAACCAAAAATCCAGTGTGAAGGGAGACAGATAGCCATAACTGCCTGATGCTGACACAGTTAGGCAATGTATCTCATAATGCTGGTTAGTTCAGTTTAGGCTAAGACAACAAACACTAAATGTGATTATGTTGTAGCCATATCATTACTGCACAGTGTCACTGTAAGGGAGAGTTAACTTGTGTGTGCCCTTCCTTTGTGTCTGCTCAGTTTACTTACATGAATGAGAAATATAAAACTCTCAAAAGCCTGAATCAAAAAGAATAAGATAACCCCAGCTTTCATATGAACTGTAATTAATTTGCAGCCTGTTACCACAAAACTTAATTTAGGGAAATTCCTAGTTAGAATCAAGAATGTTAAACATTTGTGCGAATAAGAACAGTATGTGCAGTGGCGCTAGAAGTAGCAATATTTCTGATTCAAACCATGCACTGAAGAGTTGTTGAGGTTACAGAACTTCTTCCCTTTTAAAACTGTGAGAGAATGAAGTTATTGACTGCTGATCACTTCCAGACACAGAATGATGGTCTATTAGTCCCTTCCAGAGTGTAATAGCAGTTTCACATGACACATATTAATGGAATATCTCATTAATTCCCTAAATGTCACTAAACTGGTCAAGTCATTATAAGTTTCCATCTCCTTGAAGTAAATTTAGCTGCTTCAAACTTTTCGACTCTATGAAAACATCTGCAGAATATGGAATCTGTTAAACCAGCAGGGTCTGCATTGTGAGATACCCAGATCTTAACCTGAGCTATTTTTGTAATGGAGATCAGCTTGTTCAGCATCCAAAAGCAGTCTGAAGATTTACATTCAGCTTCTTGTTTTGAGGAAAAATTTTGCCTCTCTGTTCTGTACGTGAACACTATTTTTTCTGTCCAATAAAAAGGAGAAAATGTGACTATTTATGTCATGAGTTATCAAATAATGTTATTATGTATTGTCAGAATTTGAGTTTTGATTTATAAGATTATTTACTTTAATGACTAAACAGCAAAACAAACTCTTGCTTTGGTTATGAAGTAGGGAATTATTCTTTGCCTTGTTCTTCATGTAAGGTATCCTCAAAGCTTTTGCTTTAAACAAAAAGTAGCATAACACAAAGTGAAGTGAGTCATATTCATGGGTAGTTTTGTGAGGGAAAACAAAAATACATTTAAATAATATTGTCTTTTAAAAGACAGCCCTTTTTTACCACATACTAATTTCTCATTAGAGAGAATTACAGTTATTTTACAGTGTTTTTAACATTGCATTGGAGGATTCTACTGACTAGTCTGATCATTATCACTTGTTTCTCTTCTTTCCATTTGGTGGAACTGTACTTATACCATTCAGCTCCCAATTTACCATTGCTTTCTGTCAAACACAGCTTCCCAAATGTAACGTTACATTTTTAAGGCCTGATAGTACATTTCTCCCTGAGTGAAGTCTCGAGTAAAGATTTATTTCGGAATTAGTGTTAATGACAACAGAATCTGTGCTTAAAGAGAGGTGTTCACTAATGTAAGTCTATATTTCAATAATATATATGAAACTAGGAAATACTGAGAAAGTAAAATTTTCTAAAATTAATTAAGCATATCGGGGTTTTTTTAATGTAATTTTTCACTCACGGCTTTTCTTTTCAAAAGTGAGTGGACCCAAACACCTTAAAAACCACAAAACTTGCCTGTAAGAAGAAATAAATAAAATCCTTGATGAAGTATGTCAAAATATTCAAGTGAAAATCAGTCCCAGTCATCTTTTATCAGTAGTGTCTGTAGCATGGCATTTGAAATACTGGAAAAGTAACTCTTTGTTAAAAAAGCATTTGAAAATACTTGCTCTAAAAATTACTGTATGCTTTCAGAGCTGCAGAGGACTTCAGAAGCTTTAAATCTGCTTTAAACTTTATATCTGTGGATTGAAGTAAACATGTATAAATATATTTGACAAATAATAATATTCATTAATAAGAGCATGCACATTCAATTCTAGTTCTGTGAAATGTAAGGGAGTGAGAACTTTTTCTATTTTTTTTTTTTTCACAAGCTCGATCTCCATATATGTGGCCTTAATTGATCTTGAATAATCAAACAAAATTAAAAAAAAGGGGGTAAGAGAGTTACCAACATCGTTACAAGGATTCAAATTCATGTAACTTATATTATATTTTAGAATCTTCATTTTTCTTTATGAATTTAAAGCTCTTTAACAAAAAAACAATTTCTTTGTTCCAGGGTGAAATTTTCATGAATGCAGTTTCAGCGGTTCATTACTTTGTTAGGATAAAATTTTCTTCATTTATACTCAAAGAAGAGCAAGGCAAATGATAAATGATTGAGGGAACATGGTGAATTCTTGTCACTTCTTCAGCTATAAGAGCTTTTCTGTAAACCTGGAGGTAGGGGCTCACCCAGCTACCAAGAAACAGTTCCATGCAGACAGAAAATAGTTCTGTCCTACAGGGAAATAGTTATGTGAAGACCAAGCAAAGACCATTATTGAGGAGAAATGAAAGTGTAATAAGTGTACAAATGAAGTCTTAACAATGTCAAGTTTTTTCAGGGACAAAATAATTAATTTTTTTTAAAGTAAATAGAAAAAGGTATGTAAAAAAACCCAGGCTTTCAGGAGAAATAGGCCTTGTTGCTAGCAGTAGGAGTAGCCAAGGCCAAAAGAGAAATGAATCATTAAAAACCATCTATCAGACAAAGAAAATTGTCCTATGTTATTTGACTCAGTAATCCTTAAAGTCCTGTACTTATGTGTTTAGCATCTTCTGACTAACGGAGTCCAAGAAGAGTAAATATTAGTGTTCATTTGAAACTTCCCAAAGCCAGTTCAAAGTTATTCAAAAAAAGAACATGAAGGAAAAGTGAATCACTATAAAATGAAAAGCATGATTTAAATCTTTATAGTTGTTTGCAAAGTAACATTTGCAGACCAGCTGTCTAAACTGTCACCTTTTTGCTAACCTATGTAATTTGTTGAAAAAAATCTATTATCTAAAGGTAAGCCAGCTTTATATACAGCAGTTCAACAGCATCCACTTTAGAATATTACTATCATCAGTATATGGAAAAAGTAAATCTATTCACTGCAAGGACTACCAGCATTTTGAAGAATTCAATATTTTCACAAATTCCAGTAGAATAAGTGTGATGTAACTTTAAGTGAGATACATCCATATAAGGCATTGCAATTACATTCACCAAGCATTGGGGAACAGTTAGTAAAATCAGGGAAATACACAGTGTTTCAGAAGTCTATCATCTTCCCTGGCAACCTCACTGAGGTCTTTAAGGGCATTTGTACTCAGGAAAGCATTCAGATTTGTTACTTTGAGAGCAAATGTTTTCGTGTCTTTCTCCTTTTATATACCTCTATTTAATAATTTTTCACAGACAACTTCTAATAAATAGGATGTACCTAGGAGTCTGATGTGCTTTTGTGATATGATACCCATGGTGAAAAACAGGAGCTCTGGGTAATTAAATAGTTTGTCCAACCTCATGCTGGATGTCATTGTCAGCATTGGGATCAAGGGATGAGCCTTCTAATTTACCAAAATGATGACTAGTCCAAAATATATATTTATGAAAGTTCTTCCTGGGCAGCACATTAAAGGTGTAGCCCCTGTGCTCTGAGTCAAAAAGCACCATCTCACAGTTTGAAGGCTGTGTATCACATTGGAATGTGTTTTTTCTGTCAGTGTGATGTTTTCACATTGTGTTTTCTAATGTTGTAATTACACAGCTCGCCCTACAGTTCTTCTTTAAATTAATGCATATCTTGTATTTAATAATAACACACACATTTAATAACACTATTTCGTTGTCATAAATATTAAAAGCTATGTAATTTATGCACATATAAAGACTGCAGTAATGAAGGTGTTTAAAATAAACAACACCAATTGAAATTCAAGTGCTGAGGCTCAGAGGATCCTGAAAGTAAGACTGACTGTACAAATAAAACTAAGATTACCTTTGCTGATCTTGATTGTCTAAGAGGAGAGGAATATGGCATATGAATAAGGAGGGTGAATAGAGGTGGAAAGTTCAAACTTTTTCAAATAATCTGCAGCATTGACTTTATATTAAGGAAGGTGAAGAAATGCTCTTGGCAATGGCATGTAACCTCACCTGTTCCTTATCCTCTCCTGTGCCCTGGCCCCTTTTCTATGGCAAGGACCACTAGAGCTTCCAGACATGGCCCCAAAAGTTCCAGGTCCATCTAGAGGAGAGCTCTTGATGTGGAGGGAAGCAAGGAAATGGCCATTATGCTGTTTTCCAGGCAAGCCCTGGGGAGGCAGGAACTCTGAGCGTGCCAGGGCACAGCTGGACAAACCACAGCATCACTGCTGGAGCTCATGGGCAGCTGAGCTTTCCCTGCTAGAACCTAGGCAGACTCAAAGAGACCACTGAGTTATGTGAGCAAATGCAGAGCAGCCCAGGATAAAGGAGGTTCAAAATTGGATTTCACTCCCACTTGCCTCAAGGTGTGACTTGTACGTTCTACACCTTAGAAATGGCAAATTTAAAGTTTTTATGTACTCTTATGTACTCTTAACTCTTTAAAGTATGTGGCAAAAGGCTATGTAATCTCAAATTCAGATATGAATTTCTAGAATCCCACAGCTGTAGGAGTAATGTTTGACACATGAGTGGGAAAGGGTTTAGGTGTAAAATTCACAGCTCAAGAATATAAAAGTAGAAGTTTGAAAGGGTTAAGATCAAAAAGTGTCTAAGACTGTGGATTTTTATTCTGATTCAAGTTGCTTTGCTTGTTGTATGTGGATGTTAATGTAATTAGAAGGTCTCAATCTCTCTGACCCGTGAAAGCAACAGTAGTGCTTATGTCCTCCTTGCATTAAGGAAATCTATTTTTGGAATAATGTGATAAATTATATAAACATTTCTTATTTACATGTGGCCATGTTTCAGTTTCTGTACTGACAAATTGAAGAGTAACAATTCTTCAATACTGAAGAATGGAATAGTACTGTGACAAGTTTTCAGATCAATCCAGTGGAGTATATTCCTGTGCAATACAAAGAGATAGAGACTGGGAATTAGAGGAGGCTCTATTTAGAGTGTGATGCTAAAATGCTGACACAAATATCATAGTTAACAGGCCTTTTATTTTTGAAAATATGTTAATTCCTCACTATTCCACTAGCTCTTTTATTTTCACCTCTTTTTTTTTAACCAATTATTAGAAAAGAAGGGGGGGAAAGGATCAGACAAGATAATTTTTGAACTTCAAAAAGTTTTCTCCACAGGAGCAGCTTTTAAGGAAGCTAAGTAGTCAATAGTGAAGAGGGAAATCCTCATCATAGAGTGGAAATTGCTAGAGTAAAAATATATAGTTGTCCTTCTCTGTGACTGAAAGATTACAGTGGGCTGCTCCACTGCTTCATGTTATGATGGTTGTTATTTGATAAATAGAAATAAAAGAAAAAAAATTAGTCAGTGGGATGGCAGCATCTGCAAATGGTACAATTATCTGGGTTACTCAAGTCCAATACACACTATGTGGGGAACTTCAAATAGGAACTCTCAGACCTACAGTAGTGGATGACACAATGTCAAACAAAATTCAACAGTGATGTATAAAAACCAACAGGCATTGAAAGAAGTAGTTTGAACTATTTATGACCTTTGTTGTGTTCTGAATGAGTTTAAAATTACCAGAAAAAGAGATCAAGTCCTTGTGGACAACTCAATAAAACCTGTGATCTCTGTTAGGATTTCAGTGGCCTTTCTCCTCCCCTTACAAATCATCAAAATAAAAGAATCCCCTCACCACAAAACAAGAATAAATGGCAACAAGATCCTATCTGTGTGATAATAAACTACATACAGTACAGCTCATAGCATATAATGCAGTGTCATCTCTTATTCTGACTGCTGTGGTAGAGAATAAATGACCAAAAGGAGAGAAGAAAACAACATATTTCCTAATAAACATGTTGTGCCTCTTTCTGAAGTACAAGAATTAGTGAAAATTTGGTAAAAGTGAGAAGACACAAATTTTAGGTATGCAGAAATCATGTATGTTCTATATTAAGTAAGTATCTGAATGCTAGTCACTGCAAGAAGGTTCCAAACTTGTAGGTGGTTCGGAGGGCAATTTAGATGTGTAAACCCAGACTGAGATAGAAGTGCTCATAGTATCAAGCAGTACAGGGTGCTGAGTATCCCAGAGAGGGGAGATGCCAGTGAAGGTCTTAGCTGAGCCCTTCTGTCCTGCTGTTCCCTCTGTGGTGCAAGATTTAGCCTGTCTGTACCACTGTTGAAAGAGCTGAGGGATTTTCTATGAACAGTCCTTGTTCCTTGCTTATATCTTAATTGTTATTTAGCATAGCTAGTGTTTGCAGAGTTACACATGTAGTTAGCCAGACTTGCTCCTCTGCATTTGCTGGGCACATGCTACATGTGAATAGTAAATTATATATGGTATGAACAAATGAATTACATGGTTGTACAAGAAATGTACCATTGTTACAATGGACGGTCATGCAATCACAGCAGCAATTTTTACACAGTGTACCTCCAAGTGGAAAACATAGGAAGAGGTTAAGAAAAAAGTAGAATGACCATCTTTTTTTTAGTATTATGTACAAAACTGATTAAAGTAAACTTCATGGAGAAAAGTGCATTATACCATTACTCAAACAACTGTACTTTTAAAAATATTTGAAGAAAAATTGGATTTGCACAAATCCATTAAAAGATGTTGATTAAGGTGGTCATGATTCAGTCCATTGATGGAACTTCTAGTGCAAAGGATTTGGCAGGGAAGGGAAGTAAGGAGTCTGATGCTGCCCAGGGAAGTGGTTGAGTCACTATTCCTGTAGGTATTTACAAGGTGTATAGATGTGGAACTAAGGACATGGTTTAGTGGTGGACTTGGCTGGGTTAATTGTTGGATTCGGTCATCTTAAAGGTATATTCCAAACTAAATTATTCTATTGTTCTATGATTTTATCCTCTTTTGTTAAATTTGTTTGAATTTGGTATAAGTCAGACATGCTGACATACATCTATTGTTCAGCATAAAGAAAAGGTCCAGATTTTCCATAAAGGTACATTGCTGTCTCACCTTTTGCAGGCTGTTCCATATCACAATTACAGCAAAGAATCTTAGAAAAACCCCAAGCCAAAGAAGTTAATTGAAGCCTCGTAAGAGTTACTCTTAACTCCAAGGCAAATCCATGCACCGCTATTTTTTGTCTTCTTTGCTTCTTTCTGGATGTTATGTCTTGTCCTAAGTCCTTTCACATACTTGCCAATGCCTCTAAGTTCCTATATTTCCTGATTTCAAGATTAAAAGGTTTTCATCATGCTTTTGTCCATGAATAGTTCTCTTAATTCCTAATTACTTCCTGTTCTCTTCTATGTTTTACAGTATTTCCATATCCTCATAGAAACCTTGATTCCCTGAAAGGTCAGGTAGAAGGATTCTCGCTGTGATGCTGCTGTTGTGATCTTGTTTCAATCACTGTCGAGGCAGATGAATCCTTGAACTGCTGCCATACTCAGAGGTCCCTCCTCTCTATTGATTCTTACCACTGATGTGGTTCTTTGACTTCCTTATTTTCATATTCATATTAACTTCTTATTTTCATAAGAACTAGAGGTGAAAGTGATCCATTATGCTTACTGAGCCAGTGAAGGGTTAGTGCATACTCATGTTTGGTGTAAGCTAATTTTGTAGACATTAGCCAATATCTTTAAATAGTGTTTCATTGTGAAAAATAATTCCATGTTACACAAATAGAAATTCTTACTTCCATCTCACTCCTACACAGGACTGCATATGGAAAACCTCTCACTTTTGCTGTGGGAGTAATGCCTAACAAATACTTCTAGGCTGTTGTGCAAATACTTAAAATATTTACCTCTGTTGACAGTTATTCTCCAGTCTGTGTGACCTAATCACACCTCTTGTCTTTCTCTGAAATCCCTCCAGACTGTCAAAGTGTTTCTTATAACAGGATGAACTAATGAAAATTCATTTGAGTGGCACATCTCATTTTAGGCTAATTTTGGCTATACCTTGGTAGCCATGGCAAATGAGAAATGTTCTTGTACAGTTTATATATAGGTTATCTCAGTGGATCAAATTCATATTGGAAAAATGTTAGTGCAAGCTTTCTGGCCCAAGACTTGCTTAGTATGCTACACAGTAGTTTACTGTAATATCAAAATAGAAGTACAGCTGGGCTTTTCAACCTATGTTCTCCCCTTCAGCATTGCATTTTCCATGCATTTGCTGGATCTAGTCCATGTGTTACAGGTTATTCTCCACAAAATTTAAAATTAGCTTATTATCCAAAATTAAGTCCAAATATTCTTTATCCACAGGTAGACACAGTCAGATCATGTTTGTATACCCAAACATGGGGTACAATTGTGACATTCAGGATCCCAACAATCAATTTACTTTGTGTTCATTCCTGATCAGTGTTGTTTCTTTCCCATTTAGTCTATAAAGTGCACAGTGGTATTGCTCATGAAGCTGGCACTGGTGCTTATCACTCTGGTTTTCCTATTGATCTCTTCTCGAAGCTGCTAAGACCGTGAGGGTCATTACAGCCTTGATTGGATGAAATTCACTGCAGTGCAGTATATATGTGCTTAAGAAAACAGGGTTTGGATCACTATGAAAGACTTGCAAATTTGAATTTCATATGTGCTCTGATATTGAGGATATCACAACGTCTCCATTCCTTATCCTGCAGTGGTATTTATCTGTGCTTACCATGCTTGAGTCTCATCTCAGGTACTGCTATTTCCTACTGTGGGTGCAGGGAAATAGCAGTTCAATGACAGTTTGGGTAAATTCTGACTGTAGTTCTGAAGCAGCGGAGTGAATAGACCTTAATGAAGGGCATAACTGGGTTTACATGGGTAAAACCCTTTACTTGAGATCCCTTTATCTGATTTATTTTGAAGTGAGAGTGTGGTCTGTGAGAGAAATATTATTGCTCCCTCAGGTCTATTTTAACCCTTTGGATAATAAGCTGAAATGGACATAGGTTCTGTGGATTTTACTCCCACACCTAATGATATCATATTTGAAACTCTTACAAATCAAAAGAAAATCTCTTTATTCAGATTAGACAATGAGTCTTTTCTTTCCTGTTTAAAGCAGAATACAACCTGGAGGAAAATAGAGTGTGAGGATTCCAGGGCTCACAATCATGAGCAGTAATAATCATACCAAGACTATAGATGAATGAATGTGGAGTGCCACTTGATAGTAGTTTTTGCCTTTTTTTTTTATCCAAATGTATATTGCTTTTAAAGGTATGCAAGAAACTGTATTTTTCTTTTTCCAAAAATGATAGAAAAATATTAAGAAATTAGATTAATAACAAACAATATATTTTTAGTGCTCCTTTACCCCACTCGTAATCTGGGAATACATGAATATGAGTACCAAGAATTTGTACAAGTAGTTTTCCCTGGAATAAGGGGAAATGGTGTGCTGATGTAACGTAACTTGCTGCACATTCATTGAGTGTTGAATGCCTGGTATTTAAAATTGAAAGCTGCTGCTATGACTTCACTAGCTAAAGTAGTGACAGGAGTGCAGGAAACAATTTTAAACAGTTGAAATCTGTAAGAATTGGTGGAAAGGTAGAAGTTATAGGCTTGTCCTCATGTATTGTTTGTCTCATGCTTTCTGGTGCTCCTCAGTGAATAATGAAAATACTTGTTGACTTATTTGCTGAATTCTAAGAATGAAGCAAGTGTAATGGCACTGTTTGACAGGCTGAAAAAATACTGTGCTTCATCATGCTTTTGAAGAATTCTAATATCATCAGGGCTTAACAGCACCACTTTTCCATGGAAAAGCATCATGTGGCCCTTCTCTTGCAGGTGGATTTAGGAAAGCAGCCTGCCACTTCTGCATTGGATTGAACCACTTCATAAATCAGGACTAAGACATTTCACTACATCACGAGGGTTTTTTCTCAGCCCAGGAAGGCTGCAGTTACCTAACTAAAATCCACAGAAAGTTTTGGTAATTAATTTTTCAAATAACTATGCCTACAGTGTCTGTATCTGTACAGAGGTATAGTGTTTATCTCTAAAAAAAAGAAACACTATAAGACTCAGTTGCTGACTTAAAGCTTTAAGGAGAACTTTTATGCTTGAGTAGTGTAATACAGTAGTATATTTACTTAGTTTCCTGTCTATTGTATTAGTGGAATAATTATCTCTTTAAAACTTGTTGGTTATGTGTTTTATGACATGTAGCTTTTAACTATGTTTATCAGACTCACCTAGGGGCAGTATCTTCAAACTGGCTTTCTGAACTTCACAGATGTAGTTGAAATATGTGATTTTGTCATTAGGAGTTTATTTATAACTTTTCCATCTTTGCAAAGCTCCCAGGTTGGATCTCAAAGGATCACTAGACGGAGAAGAAAAAAAACCCCAAAGTAATTATAAACCATTTCTATCAGTTAGCTGCTGTTGTTGGGTTTTGTTGGTTTGCTTTTTCGTCTTCTGGGGTACCTACACTCAGCAAACTTCAGGGTCTGACTGTATGAAGGAGTTCATGTGTTGGTAACAACAGGTTCCTTGCACCAGAGAACTGATGTGCAAAGGCAGCGCGGTTGCCACTGCTCATGTTGAACAGAGTGTGGAATTTGACCCTTATGAAAGAATTGCAGAGAGGCTTTGAAATCACTGTAATAATATCGATGGATAACAGAGAGGAGCTGGGAAACAGGGAAGTTTTAGTCAATATAGAAGAATAGCATGTTATACTGCTACCTGTCCTTTGTGCCTTCTGCTGTCCTTCAGACTCTGAAAACAAGTTACTACAAAATTCTCTGATATTTTGTTTTTCCCACCTGGTATCTCTCTTAATAATATAAAAACAAGTTCTCTTTCCTTATAGCCACCTGATAGTCTTTTGTTAGAAGGATCATCCATGCTTGTCTGATTCAAAGGAAGACCTTTGGCATCCATATATATGCAGTGTTGAAGTCAGGATCCTGAGCAAGGAGGCCCTTGGATTTAACCCATTAAGGCAATTTTTATTCTACATGATGGATTGAAATCTGTGTTCCTCCAATTGCTGCTTATCCTACAGGCCTTCTGGCATGGAAGCACACATTTCTAAAGCAGAGTACAGCTTTTACCTCTTCACAGAGAAAACAGGTGTATTAATTGTGCAATTTTCCTGGGAAGGAAAGCCTTCATACAGTAGGATTTCACATAGGGAACTGTGCCTTTCAAGGTGCCATTGCAATCTAATAATCAAAAATGAAAGAAAGATGCCTTATATTCTCTGATGCCTGCATTTCCTTAGGGCTGCGGTTAAGGCCATATTCTCTTGATGATGAGCAAATGAAGTGCTGAGATAACACTGCGCATCAAATTCACTTTATTAAAAAGGAAGTTATGTTTTGGGGGCTATTTCAAAGGTGAATTAGCAGGGACTTGGGAAGGTTTTTTTTTTCTTATGTGCAGTAATTCTTTAAGCTGCCTGGTTGCACATGTTGCTGGTGTCTCTCTGCCAGCTGGTGGGTTCCCAGGCAGAGTCTGTCGCGCGCACACGTCACATGGATTCCCCATGCGCTTGCAAACACTGTGATCCCTGGAGGGGCGTGGTCCTTTGGGGGCTGAAGTGCTCAGCGATGAGATGTTCTGCTTAGGAATTCAGGGCACAACGTAAACCTAGCTGTGGATCGTGCCATTCCACCTTCTTTTTTTTTCTTTTTTTTCCATGAGCATGGGATGTGATATGATTCACAACGATATGTTTCGTCTTGTGTTGTTGCTCTCAGATCGCCCGTGTGAGAACACAGCGTCTCGAAAACGATTTACAAACACGGGCGCGGTGTCTGATGGCACTTTATTTGTGAAGGAAAAGGCATATGTTTGCCTTGTGGTGTGTGCCTGTGGATCAAAATGCAATGAAAAGTGAACTGACTACATCAGTATCAGGCGTGTTACTTCCAAAAAAAAGGGCAGCAAAATGCTGAATGGTGTATGGAGATAACATACAATTTATTGATTCTCTCTGTGTGGTTTATGGCTGTAATGGACTTTATGAAAACCCTAAGCCTGTCTATTTTATCTTTGTAAATAATTGACTGAGAACACTGTTCTAAATGGGATAAGTGGAATGAGATACATGCAAGGAGAAGGCTGTACAAGTAATTATATGCATACGGTACATTTTGGCCCTCTCTGGCAAAGTTCAAATAAATTTCTTCTTACTGCCTGAAAATCAGAGATGTAATTTTTGGTTCAAATCTGTTGTCACAACTACCCTTAGCTCTACTGTAATTTGCATTTCAAGTGTACTAGAATCTCTGAGCACTTCCTTTGGTTTTTTTACTGTTAATACCTGATTTCACAGTTATTTATAGCCTTGCTGTATTACTTGACTGTTGCTAATATCTCATTTACTATTCTGACCACCTTGAAGAGCCCTTTTACATGATACTTCCTGGAGTGTCTAGTCTTTTATCCCCCTGGCTGTATCTTCTAATTTCTCTCTGGCTGTAAAACAATCTCATTTCTTTGCTCCAGAAAGTATTTTAATTTTGTATTGCAGGGCTCAACGTGGATACCAGGGAGCATAGTAAGGCTAATGCACAGTCAGAAGATGGAGACCTTTAAGCGTCCTAAAGAGTTGAACTTGGAGAGGCCACAGCTCATACAACTCCTGGTTCCAACTAGGTATAGGGCCACATATATTCTGCCGAAGTTCAGATTGCCACTGAATGGAGAAGTCCATCCTCTTGCCAGTGGCACTTATTTCCACCTGGCCTTTTGTGCTGGCACTTAGCTTATCTGACTGCTAAACAAGCCAGATCAAGGATTGATCCTGCTGCAAACTAATCTTGTATTTCTTCTGGTTTGATTTTTGGGTCAGATCTCTAACCTGCTTTATGATGCAGATGTAAGATGCAAGTGTCAGCATAAGAAAGGTGGAGGAATAAATGACCGAGGTCAGGAGGAAGAGCAGAAAGAACCCCCACTTTTGGCAGATGTCCTGGTTTATGCTATGCATTGAAGGTCCTGGGTTCCACACTCGCTGAGAACTGGCAAATAATAATTGCTGCCTTGCACAGGAGCAAAGATCTGCCAAAAAGGTGATTGGCAACATCACTCATCTTTAAATGGCAGCAGCTTCTGGCTCCCCTGTGCAGTTTCTATTGACAAGCTCTGTCTTAAATAGGGGAGATGGATGTGAAGTCTGGCACTCCAGCCTTTGTAAGGTGTTCATCCCTGCTGCAGAGCACCCAGTGGTACAGGTTACATAAAGTAGTCTCTGCAATGTAAACTGGCATAAGTGCCTTATAGAAGATAAGCATAATTACCCAACCCCCTAGGTAGAAGCACCCATAACATTTGCCAAACAAAAATTCAGATAATTAGAATATCTGGTTTAGCACATTCTGAAATTGGCGTGTCGACCCTAAAAATCTCTGATTTGGTCTTTCTAGCTCAGTGAGTTGGATTTCCAGTTGGGAGATTCATTCAGGAGAGCTTAGGTTTTAAACCAGATATATATTAAAACCACCAAAGCCTTTGCCTCAGGGCCTGCCATGGGAGTTATATTCCTAGATAAATCAGAATACCATCTGTACTGCCAACTGCAATGTGAGAGAGTTAAGCAAGGCACCTAACAAAAATAGGTGCCTCTCTCCAGGCTACTTTACTTTTCCTAGACAATCACAGGCCTCTGAAGAGTGTATTTCAGATTGTGACTCTAAGTTACCCAAACCTAACTTACCTGAAACCCTAGGCACGCAGGAAGCAGACAATGTTACATCATGGACTATAAGTGATGTCTGAATTGGTTAATAAATCCTGATAGAGGATAAGGGATTTATTATCCGTTTGCCTATAGAGGCAAATAGTTTTGACAAGACAAAATCTGATTACAGAGGGCTGCTGCTGGTGAAACAAAAGAACTGTGGTGAATGGATGGTAAATGAAGTTTATACTGTTGAACTGTGCTGATGATTTTGGCAAAGCTGATCATGGCAAACCCTGCAGAAGTTCACTCATTGTGCACCAGCAGCTTCTGTTCTGACAAAGTTCACTTCCTTTTTTTGATACTTACATTGGTTATCAGGCAAAAACTCAACCATAGTTACAGGTACACATCAGGGACTGCAGGGAGGAAGCTTTCCAGAAACATTACAAGTGAAAACTTAGATACTTTTAATTTTAGAATGTTTACGTAAATCTATACATGTTAATGGAGAGAAATGCATGTATAAATGCCCTGAAGTTTACCCTGGAGTGATGTGGTAATTACCCGGTTATGAGTCGTGCGTGTTAATTTTTGCAGGTGATTTATCTGGTTTATCTGGCTTTTAAAGACATTATATTTTCCTTCTTTTCTATTTTTTTTTTTTAATGCTCCTATTTTTACAACAAAGCACATATAGAATTCCTACAATTATGAGTGAATGGGGGAAGTGCAGGCAAGAGTAGACAACGAAAAGGAAGAGCTGAAGGAGAGGCAGCTACTCAGTTAATCTGTGAGGAGATAACTGGCAATAACATGAAACCAGTGCAGGGGATGTGGCCAGAGTGGCAAGCAGAAAGGATACTTTTATCAGCATTGTTTCAAAGCAGCTATTACAGTAAGTATTAACAGAGGAAGAGAAGCAATTACAGCAGTGAACCCTAACTGAATTTTGAAATACCTTTTAATAATGTGCAGTACAGGAACTGCATCTTTACCTAAGCAACTGGGACATGTTCTGGATGTGGATGTGTCTTCCTTACCTGCTTTGAAGAGAAACACAAATCCAGAGACAAATTTTAGTTTGATTTGTAATCGAGAGCTCGTGTTTATGAATTTGTAAATAAGACCTGGCATTGGCACTTTCAGTGTTGCAAATGTTTTTGTTAATGTGGCTGGGCTGTGCACAAAACCCTTCCATTGTAAGTATTTTTGAGTGCCTGATTTGTCTGAAAAATAATCAAAGATACAGATTATATGAGCCTTTAATATTCATTGTTATTTACTTCTGAAAGGTTCAGCTGGTTTGCTTTGTGATTGCTTTTCTAAAAGAATTGCTGCATTGTAATCAATTTACTGTGTGCAGTTTTAAATGTCAGGGACATTTTTGTTACTTAACCTGCAGACTCATGCAGGAAGGGATGAGGCAGACTTTTTGAAGTAAGGCTATCTTAAGGTTTAACTGCTAAAAGATTTCAGGTTCAGCATATCCAAGTACAGTATATGCTTTGTTATTTTTTGCCCTTTTTTTTTTTTTTAATTTAAAGTTGAGCTGCGTTTTGGGAAGCAGCTGAGGTGCATTAATTCAGGTATATTTTTTTCATTCCATTTTTCTGATGATTCTTTTAAATTTGATAAGTATAAAACCTAATGACTGATTGCTTTTGAATATTGACATTATGTTTGAAAATTTTGGGGAAAGGGTTTCTTTTTCATCAAAACAGATATTTGAGTGTATAATTCAATTAAAATGTCATAATCATAAAACATTTAAAGAAGCAAACTGCTCTGTTCACTAATTTGAAGAAAAGAACTTTTTAAATGGAACTCCATGGAGCTTTTGTAGATATGTAGGCCTCTCTTCACTGCTGGTTGAGTTTATTTAAAGAGCTTTTCTAGTCACCTTTGAACCCAAATGATTTCTCCAGATGTACCGAAGTGAACAATGTAAAAATCTTGCTGCTTCAGCAGAACAGGATCCAGCTGGCAGGGAACTGGATCTGCAAGTCATTGGTTACAGCTGTGTTTCGATTTATGTGATGGTTGAAAAAATAAATTACTGGATTAAATGGCTAGAAAGAGGACTCTTTGTTTAGCCCTTGTGTGGGGACTGAAAGTGTTTATGGTGCTGTTTTCTTCAGAGCCTTTGCAAAGTAAGCTGGACAAATAGACTTATTCAAAACTTCTCTGAAATGTTTTGCATTCAGCTTTATTTCTTTACAGAAGAAACTGTATGTTTTTGTATAATGCTCTCAGCCAGCAACCGCTTTTAAGGTCTCTTGGCCTTTGAGAGTGGCGGTCGCATTTTAGCAATGTCTTTTAGGCATTGCAGTTTATCACTGGAAGGCAAGTTTCCTTTTGTTAAAGGTTTTCAAATGCATTTCTTGGCATGCACACAAATACATGTAGGGACTCTGTCAAACTCATAACTTTTTAATGGGTTTAATATTTCAGCTTTGTATACCACTTACCTTTTGCTCTACATAATAATGCTGATGTAATTGTAAATTGGGTGCACAATAATTTACAGAGCAGGCACAATGAAATCAGAAACCAATGCCAAGTGTTTGGATTATCGTATATCTTATTTTAATGTTCTAACGATGGTGATTATGTCTTATTACCTGATATCCTGATTCTGCAAAGATTTGCATCCTTAATTTTACTGAACAGCTCCACTGTCTTTGATAAGGCTGAGTAGTACAAAGCTCACAACAGCTTTGTTAGCTATTTTGCTAACAAATGTGCTGGGGTTTCTTTAATCTTTATAAGGTTGTGGTCCTGTGCAATCCCACGAGCTGCCTTTTCTACTGGAGGTAACTTGGATTGAAGGAGTTGAGATGTAACTTCATGCAGTGAAGTCCTGACTCCACTGAAGTCACTGGGTATTTTGCCACTGACTTCTCTTAGGCTACAATTTCACTTTCAGAACTAGATTTTAATGCTTTTACTAATAACAAATATCCCAAGACCCCAAAGTGATTTCTCTTAAGTAGAGAAACTGCTTGTGAAGCGATATGCTACCAAATGTGAACAAAAGATTTGGTATTAGACCAACAGGAATTTTGAAGACTTCTTGCAGAAGCTATGAAAAGCTAAATAATAGCACAGAACTTTCAGTCACGACAGACAGTGAGCATATAGTGCATTTTTTAAAGCTTTAGCTGGCTTTCAGCATAATAGTTTGCAAAGCCAGGAGCTTTTCAGCACTTATATCTGTTTATTCAGCAATATTTCCTAGTAATTATTTTAGGCTGACCATTTAGTTTCATTTTACAGTCATAAAGCAGTCCGTAGCTGTAGCCGAGTATCGGTTACATTCTATTTATTAAAACATTTCTAAAACAGTGCTTAAACACGGGAAATTATGGTTGTGATTAGATCGTAAGTGTTGACCTATCAAGATCTAATTACTTTTCTAAGAACAGTTTGCACAAATCGTTTTCAAAGGGCTGCCTTTATAAAATCCTACAAAGTGCTGACCAAGAAGAGCTAAATACCAGAACAGTTCTTTTCCGAGGCAAAAATGAAATCAAACAAGTTGACCAAGTTCCATCATAAGCCACCCTCAGAAATACCAGAGAGAGGTTTAAAATATTTTAAGCAGAATATTTCCCCTCCCCCCTTTTTTATTGTTGTCCCCGAGAAGCATTATTACATTAAGAGCCATGCGACAGAAAGTCATGGTGATGCAGAATAAATAACCATAATGTATCAAAAGCAGACAAAGGTGTGATTGATCTGTCTGGAATTGGCAGACTCTTTCGCTGTGTCAGGCTGTTTCTTTGATCAATGAAGGTATAGCCTCTGACCTTTAAAAAAAATCAATGAGATTGATTGAAAGGAGAGAGAGAACTATGAGAATGCAGGATAGCTTTAACCTTCACTGTCTAGAAAATTTAAAATATTCCAGTTTTGCAGGCATGGAACCTGCTATTTTGTATTTTCTTCTTAAAAGGCTTTGCTTTTCCCCAGCCTGCTTTTGAAACCTCTTAGAACAAGGCTGTAGAAATGGTGTGTCCTAATGTTTCTCACAAATGTTTATCTTCAGATCACATCGTTAAGAAAATAGGAAAGTTTTTTCCCCATAGCAGAATTCTGTACATTCTGTTACTGTTTGCAGCATGCACTGAATGTCTTTAATTTCCTTTTATAAACTCAGATTCTTATGTGGCATATACGTATCCAAGAATTGGTGCTCTGAGAAATAGTTCAGGTCGTTTCAGAGACATTATTCGTCTGAATAAAGTGACTTGTACTGCACTATTTCAGGATCAGGTCCACTGATGATTGCAATAATAGTGTGTAACCAGCATGGAGGGATGAATTCTGGGAATAAACAGCATCTTTTGGTGATCTAGTTCTACGTAATCTTGCGTTTTGATCAATTATATATGTATGTATATATATACATGTATGCCTGTATACCTGATTAGTCAGGAAACAGTAAAAATGTCATACTAGAAAATTTATGAAGCGGGATTTTTAAAATAGTGCTTGGCACTTTACATCTTTCTTATTGAACAGACTGCAAATGCAGACTTGAGTGTTTAGTGAAAAACAGTTTTTTGAACAGTTGGAGTTTCATTTTAGTACTGGGCCCTTTCTTCACATTGTGCTGATGCTGTATTAAGCAGTAACACACATCAAGTAGTGATGTAAGTATAAAAAGTGTTCATAAATAGAAAAGTTAATTCATTCATTATTTCATGCTTTCAAAGCTGAAGGAAACATAAGTCAAAAAAAGAATATATATCATAGTGGTTTGTTTTCACAAATAATTACTTTTTTTAATTGAAAATGTTGGTGAAATCAAGGTCTATTGAATAGTATTCACACACAGAGTAATTCAAACTGCAATGATTTCTGCTGTCATGTGTCTTTGTTTTAATAAAGGGCAGGTAAATTGACAAGTCAGCAAGGAGACGGTATAATAGCATTTCTTGAGTAAGATGGAGCTTGCGTAGGAAGAGAAGGATATTGCTGTTTCTCTGTAATTTTATTTCTGTGATTTCCTTTCTGTAATAGGTTGCGTAGGCTCTACATATTTTTAATACTTCATAATCAGGTGGGAATTTCAGCTAAGTTACAAAAGGCACTCTTACTAAATAACAAGACAGTCTGGGTGTAGCGTTTGTAAAGAAGAAAATAGGAGGGTAGGGTTGGGGTTTTTTGGTGACAGATCTGGAACTAGATAGCTGTGGGAATTTTCTGAAGTCTTTATCTCTTTGGTGTTCATCAGTGAGGTGAGAAGGTGTTATGGACAGAACTATGGACTAGGTCATTCTAACTAGGCACGGGTCATTCTAACAGTGTCACTGTTCTAAGTCATTTACATGCTACATTAAGAGAAACTAAACCTTTTATTTTATGAGTACGCTTTTATGTGCACTGTGATGAAGAAACTTTCGCTTCTAGAAAAAGAAGAAGGATGAGTGTGTTGCGTCCCAGTTGGAGCACACTGAGAATATGAAGATGAGAACTGTAAAATCAGAATAGTGTTCAATATTAGTGCATTTCTCCCCTCCTGTTAGATACATTTTGATTTTGTTCCAGTAATATTTAATTCTTGTCATCACATTCTCCTAAAATTATTATTTGTTATTCCAGAGAGTCCTTATCTGTCACACAAAGTTTGCATTAATATTGCAAATCACCTTACTCTTGTTGTCTAAGAAACAAAAGGCTCATCCTATATTTGGGTGGGTTTTGATAACTGACATGCATGCCCAGCCTCACCTCCCCTCCCTCTCTGTCCAGAAGTAATAATCCAGGAAACACCTTCTTTTTCCTTTTTTTTTTTTTTTTTTTTTTAATTTTTTGGTGCTTTCAGCAATGGCTGCTCCTTTTTCTGTTCTTCGTGGACACAAACTACATCTTTCCAGTGTGGATGAGGATGCTGTCCCCTTGTGGATGATGCTCACAGTCTTAGCTGCTGCCTGCAAAACTGAGCAGTGCCCTTCAGCCAGTTTAAGGTGGTGTCTGGTGCAGTGCATTCATTTAGCATTACTAAAGGACAAAATTAAGGTTCTTTTTGTATCTATGCCCCTGTCAGCTAAATCTTTCCCAGAAAAGAGGCAAAGCTGAGGTCATTTTTTTCCATCTGTGAGGGGTCAGTGACTGCAACAATCGTTCCTGGCTGAGGCATAAGCCTGTAAAAAGCACCTATGCTAGCAGCCGAATCATTTTCTAGGCCAATTTTTTATGTTTCAACTAATGAAAACAGCTGGGTCATTAAATCCAGCAATCGATCTCCAATTATAACCTGTCTTGGACAGCACGGCGCCCTGCCCCGGCAGGTGCCCTCCCCGCAGACAGACCCCCGACCTCGGCATCTGCCTCTGCCCTGAGACACCAATTTGCTGCCCCATCTCACACCCACTTTCTTGCTTTTCTAGGAGCACAAATTCCTCCCCAAAATATCAGTGCCATGGCACGGGGGCTAATTGTGCTATCCAGCGTTCACGGTGCTGTGTGGACTGAGGCCACTGTACGTTCGGTCTTTCCAGCTGAGAAGCAGATCTATGGTTAAAAAAGGTGTGGTTCTGCTTGGAAACAGAGGCAGTGTGTGCAGGCAGTGATGTAACTGTAAATCTATCGGGGTTTTCTTTCACTATTATTATCTGAGTCTATCAATAGAATAAATCAAATTAAAGTGACCAAAATTCCAGATACCTGCTAGCTGGATTCTTTCTTTCCTCCTGAGAAAGTGAGAGTACGATATGTGGCAATTGCTGGAGCATTTTTATGAAAAGATTTTCAATCTTTTCAGGGTCTGCACAGGAATTAAAAAAAAAAAAAGTTAAATGGTTGACATTTAATCTTCATACAGCGAATAATAATTACAGGCAAGAATTTAAAGTGGTTTTGATCATAGTCAAATCTGATGGTTCTTTCCTCCTTGCATTTCATGAGGATTTACTGTACTGTGGATGCAAAATGTAAATGATGGGCAATTCCGTGAAATTCAGACATGCACACAAAACTGTCTTTCCAACTTTTTCACACTTACCCTCAAACTGAAAATGGATTTTCCTGGTGGCTGATTAACCAGAAATGAGTTGTTTCTAACTAGATTGAGGGGAGGAGGGTTCTGTAATATTGGATTAGTGAAAGGAGTGAACAGCTTCAGTTTAATTCAACTAGTCTTCTATTTTTAATCTCCAAGGAAACAGCTGACTTGAATGTTAATTAAACAGCAGTCTTTGATCCACCCAGCCACTCCCGGAGGCATAATAATAATATATAAGGGCACAGCAGCAAATATATAATAGGTACACTTAAAAGAGTGCACCTAATCTCACCATATTCACATTTAAAACATTCCTTGCCGACCCACTCTTATGTTATTTAAATAGGGGAAGGGGAAAAGAGGGGAAAATGCTAAGTAAGTTAAACTTTGATGGTCTGAAGGTAGGGCAGCAGAGCAAGTGTGAGTTCCTGTTTTGAGGATGTATAAGGGTTAATGATTAGAAGAGTGGAATCAGGAAAGACCTTAAGCCCAGATCTATGACAGTGGTAATTGAGCTGATTGATTACGACATCTCGTTTCAGACGACTATTGATTTAATCTAGTCTGCAGTCCCATTGGCCCCAGAGGTGCTCCCGAGTGAGGCTCAGCACTTGAACCTGGGTACTCTTCCCTACTCACCGTCTGGATATAAATTTCCAGAATCTTGCAACCATTTATAATTTTCACTCATCTTCTCGTGCTTTTATTCAGAAGCTTCTAATTTCATCAGGCTAATGTTTTTAACCGTTGAGGGGACAGACGCAGGGAACATGAAATGGCACAGACTGAAAAGGGTGGGTTTTTTAAAAAAAAAAAAAGGCAAGGCAGAGAGCCGGGACTATGTGGCTAGTATTTGCATCTGTTGTTTCTGATTCGCAGAGCTAGCAAAGGCTGCTTTTGGAGGCAGTCCACAAAGCTGGGCTATCAGTAGGCAGTTTGCTGTACGCGCACGTTCAATTATTAAAATAGTAGACTTTTTTTTCTGTCTGATAGCCATAGCGAGGTCATGACATTAATTTATCCAGGGTATTGTGGGTAACTATACAGAAAAAAAGCATAAAGGGCACAGATGCTGGAGCAGCAAAAAATGGATGGGTCTGAGCAAAAGGAGATTAAGAGGCGATGACCAATCTAATGTACGTATAGCAGTAAGAAACCGGCATCCGTCACAGACTGTTGATGGCAATAAGTATTTTAAGCCATGCTGTGCATGTGGTAATTTTTTTTTTTTTTTTAAACCTCAGTAAATGCTAAGCTGAATGCTGTAATCCTGTATTTTTTCAGTTTCCCAAATCTGATTTTGGTCTTGTTTTTGTTGTCTCATGCTTGGTGTTCTTCGCTCGCTCTCTGTCTGTGGGTGTGTGTCTGTCTCTGTCTCTCCCTTTTCACTGAGATTACAAACTTAACTGTTTCCTAATTGTCTACTTTCCTCCGTCCTTTTCCTAAGAAATTAATTGCCATCACCACGGCCGGTCATAAGCGCGTACTAACTGGGCTTAGGGCGTGTACCCCGGCGTTTTGGCTTTCTGTCTTTACTTCGGGGCTGCGCGGTGTTTTCTTTTGGACCTTTCCTGCAAGTGGATGCCCTTCACCTTTGCTGCTGCCTTAAGGTTGCCAAAACCTGGCTACCTGAGCCGGGACTGCGGTGCAGCACTGCATCCTGGGACCTGCCCGCCCGGCTACGCCGAGTGCTTCTACGGCACCAGGCAGCTCTGAGAATTGGCTGGCGAATTGCGTATCACCTGTCCCCCCCTCTGGTAAATAATTTTTATACCGCGAATCACAGTGGTGTGGTATTGTCTGGAAAAGTAATTCCCAAATACTGTTGGCGTAAAAAGGGAAAAGCCGAAAGACTGTCAACACCGTAAGTCATTAAAGTCCCTTGCCTTAAGAACAAAGGAACAAGGTAAAACTGCACACAATAATTATGCTCTGTGGATTTTCATAGCCTGTCAGACAACTTGTGCCTGTGTTTCAGTTATCAGCCTTTGTGCTTTGTTTTGTGTTGTGTATTTTATGTACGCGTCTTGAGTTTCTGTGTGTGTGTGTATTTGGTGTACGTGTATGTGTTCAGGCTTCTCTACCAACACGGAGCAAATACCATACAGAAAAAATACACAAGTGTAGCTCAAACATGCATTTTCAGGACTCAGTGTGGTGGTGAGGGTGTATTGCCATTGTTCTCTCGCAGTGCTCTCTCTGACTCAAGCAGCTTCTATTTTATATTTTATTTTAATTAAGAAGTCTAAAAAAATAAATAAAAAAAAGAAAAGAGAAAAAAAAATTTGCTTAGTCCAGTTAAATGCCAGTTGAAGTCCAGAAACTCACGGTTTCAGCACAGTGAATGGTGATTCAGACCCTGGCAGGGTTTTGGCTATGAGACAATTCCTACTTATAAAGAGCACAATGAAGGGGGGGAAAGATAGCATTAATTTTGAGGAAGATTAATATTAGTCTTTTAAGGTTCATTATTTTCTGAAGAAGTGAATCCTTGTAGCTTTTGAGAGCTAGCATGTCCTTCCCACTGGTATTTATTCGAGCAAAGGAAAAAATGAAGAAGGCGTAGAATAAACTCCTAAGACTGTTCAAGAATTACTGGCATTATTTCTCTCTACATCACGTGTGAGCCTGGGTTGCCTGCTATTCCTGAGGCAGAGGATCGAGGATGAAAGTCTGTGTGTCAGAGCCTGTTTTCACAACTGCATTTGGAGATCTGTCTTATTGATTAGGAAAAAAAGGGGGTGGGAATAGGAGTGTGAGGTGAGGGGAGGACCGACTGACTACTGGCTTATTGCAGCTCAAGACATTTTCTTCCGGAAAGATGTCAAACAACTGAGACACAGCAACAGAGGAAGTAGAAAGGTGGAAAAATAAGAAGAGGGACCCTTTGGAAGAAATGAAGGCATTCCTTATGAGAGCCTTGAGGTTTTTTGTTTGTTTTTTTTTTTCTTCTAACATCTGACCCACAAGGGCTAGAGTGACAGCGTCATGCAAATACTGCAGTCCAGCAGGTCTGAGAGAGGGTGGATGCTAGAGAGTGAGTTAATGTTAATGATGAGTGCAGTGAAAATACCAGCCGATACCACCCCCTCCACACACAACTGCTCTGAGTCAGCATCCGCTGCTTTGCCTTGCCTTTTTGTGCGTGTGTGTGTGTGTATGTGCGCGCGCATGTGTATGTGTGTGTGTGCGTGTGTGTGCTGGTGACTGTGTGTGTGCATGGAAGGTAAAGCCAGTCAGTCAGTGAGAAGCAAAGGTACGTTCGAGAGCAACTAAAATCTGACTGATTTCCATCTTCAGAGCATCAGATGTATTCCCTAAAGAGGATGGGTCTATGCGATGGGGGTGGTATAATTATGTTAATGTCATATTTATAGAGGGGAGAGATTTTTCATTCTAATTATTGATTTGAAAGCTGTGGTCAAAATTGTTTGTTAAATCATGATCAACTTTAAAAAAAGAAATTGAATGAAATCTAGGGGCTGCTATACATATATATCTCTCTCATATATATATATTTTGTTTCATTTAACTATTTTGTGTCTGAGGCATAACTGATTGAATGGTGCACAGTGACAAAGAAACGGCTCTTATATAATGTTGCATTATATCATCAGCTGAAATAATATTTTAAATAATCCAAAATGTTCTGAAATCTGAAGTATCAGTGTGGAGGGGAGGGTGAAGGGCAGGGGTGGGGGTGGGGGGCACTGGCAAATCTTTTCTTCGGCAGAGCACTCTGTACAGCTTTCTTGTAAATGGATGATTCACCTGTTCGACCAGCAGAGATTCTAATTCTTCCCCCCCTCTTCTCTTTTTTTTTTTTTTCCTTTTTAAAGCTGAACGGCTTCCCGAAGAGCACTGAGTTTTCTATGCCAGATTCTGCTCCAGTGGCTAGGACCTTTATGGCTGCTGTTTCTTTTGCTCTGGGATCTGATGGAGAGGAAAAAAAAATAAAAAAAGCCACGGTGGATCTTGTCCCTAAAGTAGAAATTTTCTTTTTCGTTCTGCAAACAAGGCTAAAGATCGGAGGAGAATGAATGCAAAAGTAATTCAGGATTGTGGTCGTGCCATTAAAAGTGTTCGGCTTCAGAACAAATTATTCGGGAAATCCGAGCATTTCTTCTTACTGTATCGACAGTATTTGAAAGTTATGTGTGCTTTGAGTAATCTGGTTCAAGTGACAACAATCTCTGCATGTCAATGTTTTCTGCAGCTTATGGAGTGAAGTATAGTTTTGCCATTGGAAAGGAAGAAGCTTTTTGTAGCAGTCTGTAGAAGGATTAAATGTTGAACGTGGGGAAGAGGCAAAAAGTGAATACACGCCCAAAGGTTATCCTTGCATCGTGAATGGGTTTAAAGTACTCTGCAACCCAGGGCCCACCTGAACAGTAGGACTGAAACTATAATGGGGAAATATTTCAATTAGAACCCCCTTAACAAGCATTTAATCCTTCTTTCAGGCATTAAGGAAAATATAATAAAATTGTTACTGTACAAATCTGCTGGAAGCAGATTTTAACCCGTTTATAGAGGCTTCCCTCAGATGCATTATAATAATATGGCTGCTTGCAAGATGAGGCAGTGAAGATTTTTTTCCTGTGTTCTTTGTTTTTTCTTTTCAAAAGTTAAGGACTATACTCTCAGAAAAGTCTGTTCGGTCAGCTGATACATTGTTTGAATGTATGTATGTGTCTTACCTGCTTATTTGATCTTTTCTGCCCCCTACTTGAAACTGTGGTTTGTTTATCTGGGGGGAAGGAGGGGTTGTTGATTTGGGGGGGATGTTGTTTTTAGGGTTTTTTTGGGGGGTTGTTTTTTTTTTTTTTTAACAATAACAGTGAAAGTTTTGCTGACAGCGATTATGACTACTAAGCAATTCAGTTTATTGGAAGACGAATTCTACTGGACCGTATCGGACTTTTCCTAGTCCCTGAGACCCTAACTTGTGAGGTTTTTTAGCAACAATCACAAGTCAGGCTCTTGGGACCTAGGCGGAGGGGAACCAGCAGCTTTGGACTGTGATTGTTTCTCTGCAGAATTTAGAGAACCAAAGGAGCTTTCCTTGTCTCAAAGGGTAAAAAGGAAAAGATAACTATTTCAAATGTTAAGCAACACAACTGTTCCTAAAAGAAAAAAGAAAAAAAAAATCTAAACAACTGTTATCCATTGTGCAACATTAGGAAGTTACATATTTATATGTTTAGAAAACTGAACTAAATGCCATGTAACATTTAGAATTAAAATTTAATCTGAATACCAGTTTACACCTAAAAAAAAAAAACCAAAAAACAAAACCAACAAAACCCCCCCTCTCAAAACTGATACTAAAATATACAAAAGGCTTTCAACCATAATATTACTATTACTATTATAGAAAATTCTGATAATTACCACAAATATAGAGTCATCCTGAGTGTTGCAGCATTAACTTTTAAAACATAAAACAAAAACACTGATGTTTGAGGCCTAGAAAACATTCATTCTATTGTTTGAATAATGATTTCAGTCTACAGGAAAACTGTTGCTTAGCTTTTCCTGTAGCATGGGACAAAGAGTATTTTGTAGTTAATTGCCATCTTTTTTCTTTGTCCAAGTGAAAACACAATATGTCATTTAAAATATTCTCTCATTTAATTTACATTTTAATCTGAGATGGAATATTGGTTTAAAAATCATACTACAGCATTAAAATCACTTTGCACGTAGAATCACTTTCTTGTACCTGTTCAACTTAAAGTGAGCCACCAGTACTCTAAGTAGCAGACCCAACTTCTAGCTTCTCCATCACTTTTTGCATTTTTCACCCCTCTGACAAAAAGCAGTGTGAGCTTTAGATTGTCCCTCATGTGTTAAGTACTTCACTGACTTTGCATAAGAAGATTCACAAGCACACGAGGTATTTCACAAGCACACTGTTCATTAAACTCAAACTTCCTATCTACAACACAGAATATGATTCGTATTTCTTAATATTTTATAGGTGGTTTAGTTCTGAGTAATTTTTCTCTGTTTCCTGTGTCTAACCAAGATGCTGCAAGACCTTGTTGATACATCAGACTTCACTGAAACAAAGACTTCACACAGATCAGGCATCTAAACTATTTGTTCGTTTCAGAAGTGGTATTTTGGCTGCAGTATATTTTTTCCACTTGCGTGGGAGGAATTGTGTTTTATTGTAAGCATCAACACTATTGTTAAAATAAATGGTTCTTATCTGTTAGTGTAATACTTTTTCTTCTTGTCTTGTTTTCTTAAGAGACAGAAACTGTGCGCTGTACATAGTTTTCAAGTTGCTCAAGATATAATTAGTCTTTAAATAGTCATAAAAATATTGCCTTAGCAATTACAATGATGATACAGTTCCTGTAAATATGCAATTCTTTTCTTCGTAAACTGTCAGTCCCACATGCTAAGAACACCCAAAAGAGCGACTTGCAAAAATTTAGATACAGACGTAACTTTTTAACACAGACATGATATTCAACATTGACTTCTGTTTAGGCAGTATTGGAGAAGTCAATCTGAATGTGTACAGGAAGGGCAAACACACCCAGCTAGGTGCTACACTCCTCAAGCCCTTCAGCAGCAATTGACATGTGTTCTGTACAGCAGTTTTCAATCCTGAAAACAGATTATTTAAGATACTGATCAGCTGAACAGGTATTCTGTTCATTCAAGCTGCATAATGAGATAAAACCATATTGCATGTTGGTATATACATGTCAATATGCAATTTAAATTACGCATAGTATTTATCAAAATAAAAACCCTTATAGATTTAATCAGCTATACTGTGCACATGTCTATGCATATTAAAGATTTTCGTTGCATTTATTTTTCAATCAGCAAAATTTACTTGAATGAGGGTAGTTCACATTCAGCACTCTGAATTCGCTTTGCATTTAACACTGTGAGTGCAGCGAAGGTGAAACTCTAGTGTGAAACATTTGGTCTGTCAGTCTGAAGATTTCAACTATGCTCTGCTCTGCACTGAGAATGAGAAGAAAATGAATTATTAGAAACCCCTGCCTAGTGTATTTGGTGCTACAGCAAAAAGCTGTAAATATGCAGTCCTGCCTCTGCATTACTGCTTGAACTGGGATGACTCCAGTGGCTCTGCTCTGCCCATTGTACTCAGTGCTGCCCCTTGCCATAGAGATGAAAAAGTTGGTGCATTGCCTTCCTCTTTTCCTCCTCCCTCTTCTTCCCCAGTCTCAACACAGCCAAGCCAACCTCAGGTACACTGGTAGGGCAGAGGTGGATGAAGGGGAGGGAGAATCACGGTCTCCACTCGGGCAAAATTCCCACCAAGACTAAGATATAGTCCTGGGGCTATGTGACAATGCCTACAGACACCATATAGAAAGCAGTCTTATTTACCCTGTGACAGTATATGAAAGCTGTCTCTATTAGCATAAATAAATAGAAAGCATCATCTTCAATATGCTATGCTTAGATATATGTACAGAATTTCAATATACTCTCATTTCTATATGACTTGATGTTGTTTCAGTGCAAAATGCATTTAAATGCTATTTAATATGTGATTTCAGAGTAATCAGCTTGTGCTACAACAAAAACAAAAAACCAAAACACAAGCTCTTGCAAAGGGGGAGGAAGAGAGAGAGAGAGAGAGAGTGAAAATGATGTGTGGTGCATACAAAAAAGGAATGATATTAACAATTCGATGAATTCCTAGTTGGTAGACCAGACTGAGCCAGACGCATATATTAACGGCTGTCTGCTGCTGATGTGAGCCTGCTCAATGCGGTGGAAATGAAGGATCACCTAGTCCCTGACACCAGCTTATTTGTACGTTTTAATTTTAAAAAGGAAAATCACTGTTTTACATAAACATCTTAACCCCTACATGATTTTTTTTCTTTTTTCCTCTCTCATATTGTTTGCTAATTTACTGTCAACTTAAAGTGCTGTTTAGCTACAGCCCAACAAAAACATCAGTCAAAAAGCAGAGGGAAGTATTAGCTTCTCTTTTGTCTGACATGTACAATTGAGTTATTATTATGATAATTGTCTACTTTAATTTTTAGTCTTCATGGGAGATGCAACAATTTTCCAGAGCTTCATTTTGGAAGCATTTTAAGTTTCAACAAGATACCATTTCATATTTAACCCAAACAATACAATTTTTAAAAAATGCTTATAGCTCAAGATGGAGTGATTTGATCAGTTCTTTTCATTAACCTGAAAGTCTTTAGCACCTTAATATAATATTACATGTATGGGGCAGGATTCCTTTTTAAACCACATAAACTCTCGGATCCATTAATACAGTGCTGAAGACTGTTACATGAGTCAAGGGAATTCCACTCCAAGTTAATTACTGGTGGAATTAGAGGAAAGAATATTTTACTCAAAGTTGTATAACAAGAATCTACAATTATCACATTTCGGGGCATTGCTCTGTTCATTTGATGAAAAATGTCAATGAAGTTTAACAGAAGATGTTCTGCCTTTCCATGGGTAATGAAAATCGGCACGTTCACAATAAGCTAACACAACATTTTCAGTGTGTTAATATGCAGTGCAGAAGAAAATTCTGCAGGCAGTAAATGTAGCCATCATTTTGATTTGCCCGTGTGATGATTAGGCTCAATTCCTGAGTGGGTACATAATTTCACACTGAAAAGCAGTCATCTCCTCTTAGGGACCAACTGTAGCCTACCAAGAAAAAACAGAATTAAAGAATGCCTGAGGTCTATAACTAGCTAGGTAGTCAGATAGATACAGACAATGGGAAAAAATATCTGGAATACTATAAAAGTACTAGCTGAAACTGTATCGCTCGATTATAAGTTGGTTTATTTTATTATGTTCGTTTAAAGTATTTTTGTCCAAACAACATATCTGAGACATTCATCACCTTGTTAAAGTTTTTCATTGTTTGATGATTACAATAGGCATCTTCAGAGTTTGTTGGATGCTACGTCGTTCCATTCCTTGGCAACACTTGAGTTATTCTTACACGGTGAGTCCAGCACTATTGACTGATGTGCAAAGCTATGCTTTAATTGCAGTGTCTGAGCAGCAACAAGTGGATGGAATATGGAAGCCTTGGAGACTAAGAGAATGTAAGATTAATGAGATCAACACAGATAAAATTATTTCATCTTTATAAACGTCTTTAACCTATTAAGGAGGATTTAAAATTAATCATAGAATCATCCAGTTGATTATAGACTAAACTTTATCTAGTAGGCTTTCAGAAATGCAATTTTTATGCCTGTTCCTACTTATTTAGGAGTTAAGGATTAGTTGTAATTGTGTGATAAACTAGATACGGTAATGATACTTTGAACACTATGAATATCCTATAGGGAAAAAGGCAGATAATATTCTGTACTTTCCTTTTACTCGTTAGCTGTTGCACTGGGGCCGTGATTCTCTACAAGGAGCATATTCATTTATTTAAATGGCCAAGCAAATCAACAAGGTTGTGCTGAGTAGTTTAGGGCTGGTAATTTTGGTTTTGGTTTTGGGTGGTTTTCTTCCACCACCACCACCCCCAACTTCTTTTCTTGGATGTGTGCGTGTCATGCATGGGAAGGTATGAAGGAAAAACAGCTATTCAGCAGAGACACGTCCCACCCCTTTAATTAAGCTTTTCCCGGACTATGTAAAAACACTGGCAGTGTGTAAATCCCATTAGTGTGTTTGTTATTATTATTTTAACAGATTCCCAAGTATTATATTAAGTTACCTCAGTGATGAAATACATATGAAAAAATGAAAATAGTTGGATTAGTAAGTCAGTGGATACCGAAAGGGTTGGATGGCATGGGCACAGTGCCAACTGGAAGATTTTTTTTTTCATTTAATTCCTTTCACCTAGTAGGCTCCTTAAGCATTAGGCAGAACCCAGTATGTGGCTAAGTTATTGCTCTAGTGTTCATCACACAAAAAGCACAGTCTTAGCATTTGTAAATTTTCTTCAGGGAGGTTTCTAATCTAGACAGCATTTGCGTTTGGGGATTACACCACAGTCTGTTCCCCACCACCTCCCCCTCTAACATGTAGCCCTTTCAACTTCTTCAAAGAAGTAGGGAAAAGTAGGTTCTTTTATTAATAGCAGAAAACAAACCGACTGCTGGACTTCCGTGGCAGAGCTCACATAATGCGGCAGGGTGGGAACTGTAACAAAGAATGCTTGAATGCACTAAACGTATAGTGAAACCCCATTTACATTCACTGATGGGGCTTAAAGTACAATAAATGAGAAGTTTAAAGTAGAAATAAGCAGGGCCATGAAAAGACTTCAGTGAAGGTAAATACTTCTTGAAAAGTTTTGCAGAGGATTTAATTTCAAACTCAAGCCTTTCCTAGTAGAATGCATTTCTTCATAATGCGTCCCTTCACTCAGAGCATCTCCATCAGATGATGGTAAATCAGATGGAGTGAGTATCTTCAATGCATAAAGAAGTAGATTCTGTTTTTCCAATTTATGTACTGATTTTCATACAAGTGAGACAGTTGGCAGTGGAAAAGTCTTCATGGTTCGCTGTCTGTTCCCCTGTACTCTCTCTCCTCTGCAAACTACCTTTGAAGTGTAAGGAACAACTTTGTGTCTAGAAATAAATTTGATTGTGGGATCTTACCATAATTTCTAGCTCTCTCTACTTCTAAAACATTTCCGTCCATGTTGGTATAGATATGCTGAAGAATTGGACAAGTTTGTTGCTTTCTCTCTAAAGTTATTCTGTGAAATAGATTCACAATATTACTACTGCGTAACTGTCACCTCTCCCCTTTTCTTCTCTTCCAATATGGTGATCATCTCTTTGTTTTAGTCCCTTCCACAGCCCCACTGTAGGGCCCTACAAGATGCCAGCTTTGTTATCCTAAGAGTTTAAATTAGCCTTGCTCCCACTTTTTGCATTTCTCTTCACAGTAGTCCTTCATCCTGAATATGAAGGATCACCCCTACTTGTAAATTTTTGCAGAATCTGCCTCTCCTCCCTTGGCCCTGTTCAGAAACAACAAGCTGTCAGAGGTTATGTTTTCAGTTGCTAGTTGCAGTTTTTCAGATAAAGGTCAACTTCTTGCTCCTTTTGGAGCATAATAGCCCTGCTCTCTGCACGATCAGATCAGAAGTTCATTTGTGGAACATCAGATTTAATAACTGTGATTTGGGGAAGGTGGGCTATGGAATAACTTTCTGCTGCACTCTTCAGCAGAGGTAGTTTCTGCTAGTGATGTGCAAGAAACATTTGCTGCCAGCATTTATTCAGATTGATATTTCCAGAGGTTTTGACAATCAGTCCTTATCCTCGAGGAGCCTGGTTCTGCTTTGGGCATACAGCAGGTGGGCAGGCAGTTCTGGTCCATGGACTTTCACAGTGCCTGCCATCCTGCAGCAGCTGCTGTGAGCCTTATCCAGGCACAGCACCAGCCATGCACAGCACCTCTCCGTTCCTATCCCGCCCAGCATCCCAGTGGCAAACCCAGGATGTGAAATGGCCGGTGCAGCCATTTTGTGGTGGGATTTACAGCTTTTCGCTGCAAAGTGAAGGGTTCATCTCTCTGTTGGGAAGATTTGTCACAAGCCTGAGGATACACAGTGCTTATAGCTCCTGCTGATGTTATTTATGCACACACAGTGGAGTATTCAAGGAGTTAGATTTACTGTTAGATTTTAAATAAACCTAGGAGGCCATGCTTTTTTGATGTTTATTATGTTGGCATATTATTTTGGATATTAATTCTTAAACTTATGTCTCCTTCTGAAATAGAGGACTATGGTCAAAACATTGATATTTTAGGAGTCATTGAGGCACCCAGTTCTTAAGCAATGGCTGGATGTTTAAAAGTGCAACAGGTTACCTGTGCAGTATTGGAAACCTCTCCTGACTGACTCAGGGGTTAGATTTCTTGTGGGTGTTGCCAGTATCTGAGTATTGAGGTTTGGTAGGCTTTTACGAGTTAATAAATTCCAAAGGCTGCAGCTTGGCTTTCTGAAATTTGGTAATCATTCCCTAAATGCTAGTGGGAAATCAAAATTACTACATGCAATAACTAACACTTTTAAAAACCTTTGAAATGTTTCCAGGCTGCTGCCTACGTGCTCTTCTTTCCTGCATCGATGGCTAAAGGCTTAGGGTCGCTTCCTGGCACCCAGTATGAATGCAAACAAGCTCTCTCAGGCTCTGTTTCAGGGAGACAACCTTTATTTTCCTTCCCTGCCACTCACCCAGTGTTGTCCAGGCAGACCATGGGGTCTTCATGTGGGGACCACCACCACTCACTAATGGGAACACGGTGGGACCTTGACTTTGATTAGATCTCCAAGACCACAGTATAAAGCAAATATTAGCAAAGCACTCAGTGGCCAGTAGGAGGTCGTGATGAAGTGTGGCAGTGTGAGGGGACATTTTACACACTTCTTTTAGAGTCTTTTTTCTGCTACTTGTTCTTCAGTTGTTCACAGTAATTTGGTGCAGTGGTTGGGAAGAGAGAGGGTTGCATCTGAACAAGCTATGGGATCTCTCATCCCAGTATTCATCAAGTCTCCATCAGAACGCTTCAGATTTGTTTTGGCATGCACATTTACATTTTTTCAGGTTAATATTTTTAAAGGTCCTAGTGATCTTCTGCAATAGCAAGTAAGGCAAAAAAACGTGCAAAAGACTAAATCCACAGAGAGTCCCTGGGTCATCATTTTTCTATAAAGCAGTCTAATGTGTGTCTCAATTTGGAAGGATTTCAATATGGCGAAAAAAATCCTCCAGCTGGCACCCAGCTCAGATTGTGAAGTGACAGCAGATCTTAGTATCTGCAGTAGTCTTCTGAGACAATTTGCAGACTCTCCTGCCCTGTGGTAAAACCTGTGGCTGAATGCCCTCCTATCTCCTCCCTGCTTCCAGGTATCATGTGCCATTCGCTGAACCAGGAAACATGGTGTCACACAAGACTTGCACCTTACGTAGACTAGGCAAGAAATACAGCCAGGCATGTCCTTCTTCTTTCCTTTTCCCTCCCCTTTGCTCTCCTCCCTCGTGTCTCCCACACAGAGCAGAAATATCACGTCCGCTGCCAAGGCAAACTCAATCATCTAGTCTGACTTCCTCCATAAAACATGCCAAAGCATTCACCAAGCAACTCCCACATCAACACCAACAATTTCTGTTTGGTTAGCATGTATATTTAGGATTTGGGATGGCAGAGAATCCGTAATAACCCCCTGGAACAGTCTCCCAGTAGTCTATTACATCACTATTAAAAACATAGGCTTTATTTCTAATTAGAACTTGTTTAGAATCAGCTTCCAGCTACTAAAAACTTTCCTGACAATTTAAATGGTCATTTACTTCTTTCCACTACCATTAGATTTTCATTGAAAATCTAATGAGATTGTCTTCATTGTCTTATTTTAAGGTTTTTGGAAAGATAAGATCATGTTGCTTGCTCTTGTTTGAACCTTTCCCATTTTGTCAATATCCTCTGCAAATACTAATATTGGAAGGAATGATCTGGTATCAGGAATGGTATTATTAGTTGTACCAGTAATTCCTCTTTTCTTTTGTTTGATTTACTCATTTATCTTGTTTATTCTCTTTTTCACTTCACTATGCTAAGACCAGAAGTGTAGCTGAAGAAATAAAGAGAGAAATAGATTTGAAAAATGCTTGTCTGAGGTATTTGAAGGTGCCCAATTCCAGCTAAAATTAGTAGGAGTTTATCACCTAAACTGTTAAGAACTTCTGTTGCCTTTATTTAAGCAAAACCTTATGTCAATAGGAGAAATAACAGAATTAGCTTATCAGTCTTTGACTGATTATTAGCCAGGTAATTTTTGACCTCCATTAATCTATTTATTGAATAAATTGTTAATTTCAGAAGGAAATTACAGCAGCTGTATTATTCTTACTATTTGAAAGCTTACTTGGTTTCAGCATTTTTGTGTTTCCAGTATTACAGAAATAGATCCTACAGATGGATTAAAACATACCCATGTGTTCAAACCAGGCAATCAGTCTCACATTTTACAGGTATTCATCCAAACAGATAGGATATAGCTAGCTAAAGGATTATTTTTAATGTGTTTCTCCAAAGTTCTGTAACCTAGTCCCTTCACAAAGCTTATTTGCCTGATCTCAGTAAATCTTCAAGCCTACATGTTTTATCATTTTCATATCATGGGTTTCGGGAGGAGGGATGGGGGGAAGACTGATCTTAGATAAGCAATGCAAGTTGGTTAAGAATGGAGGTAGCTGTCATCTGTAGCCTTTCCAGACACAGCAGTACAGTTCCAGACAGTCACCTGAGTATTATCGCTTTGCCTCAACTATAAATCACAGTCTGGTAATGGCCAAGGCTGACACCTTGACATTTTCAAGAAGAGTAAAAGACCTGATTTGAATGGAAATCAATTTCATTTCACAAATCTTGGGATACTCCAAATGTGTTCTTTTTTTTGTGTCTTATTCAGAATTTCCATGATCATGATAAAGGTTTACTTGTGTTATACAGTGACTTTTGTTTCCTACATGCAGTTTAGAATTACAGAAATGCCTGCGTGTAAGGAGTGCATCATGGAGCCTTGTACCATGTAGGAGTGGGGAAAGAAAGCCCTTTTCTGACAGCCTATTGAAGGTGATGGGCACAGCTCCTTTAGGTGCCTTACCTTCTTCCCACCTCCAAAGGCAGTAGCTAGCCTGCACTGGCAGGAAGAAAAGGCACGGCTCAGAGCATGTGATCTCACCGTCCCGCTCACCTAGATGTGAACACCCGGGGGGGTGCTCCAAAGAGGTGGCAGTGCTGGTGCACCAGGACTTCCCATTGTGCAATAAGTTGTCATGCTTCTAACTGCCTTTCTGCACCTAAAATGGCCCAGAAGTTCTAAAAAAAACAACTGCACTTTTTATTATGTTAATAGAGAGAAAGAAACCCCAAGGAAATGAAACTAAAGTTGCCTTTTCTGTTTTTTCTTTTTTTTTTTTTTTTTTTTTCCATTTTGCCTGGTTCGTGAGGATGTACTGTAAAGACAAGATACTCCCCACTCAAGGAGGGAGGGGAATGAGCTTAGTGCTTGTAGCACCCACGGTACTGTCGCACTTAGTGTAAGTAAATACAATCCCAAATTTGCATTGCTCCAACTGTTCTGATACGTAGCACAACAGCTCTTTTGGAGGAAGGCTGGCTGTGGGAGCAGCTCCCTTGTGTCACAGACAGGGTAGTGCACGTAGCCAGTGCTTCAGCTGAAGCTATTGAGGTGGCATCAGACCTCCAGTGACTGAAGGTCCAAAACCGACCTTGAAATATTCTTTCCAATACTTTCACAAGGAGCTACAACACTCTGCAAATTTTCAGTTTTCTTACTTGGCAAAACAAGACAATCTAGATGACACTTTGACTAAAAAAGGAAGGTGGCGTAAGGTAATGCCTACATGAGAATCTAAGCCAAATGAGTAAGCTGTGCCTAAATTTGCCAATAGATACATTCCTGTGTGAAACTGAAAAAGGAAAAATGTCCTTAGCATACAGAGGATTAAAAATACCCCATGGCCATTCCTTGTTTAAGACCCTTAAACAGGATAGTGCGAAACACGTAGCGGTGTCTATAGCAACAGGTGTGAAATCAAAGGTAAGGATTTTTCTCTCTTTTCGTGCCTCTTGCCTGCTGCACAATGCTCCTGAAAAACCTGTAAGAACCTCATTAAAACCATGCATGTATAACACCACCCGAGTGCATCAAATGCCTTCCAAAGGCCGTAGCTATGTGCTGTCTAGACACTGTCCGTCGGCTTTATCGCAGCACATCTTAAGAGGCAGTAAAAGACAGGGTGCTGGTGTGGAAAGAAATGCTAACAATCTAGCAAATTGCTAGCATCTAGCCCAGAATCTTTTCTCTCTGACAGTAGCCACTAGCACATGCCCAGGGAAAAGGACAGGGATAAGATCAGGACAAGTAAAGCAATACTTCTCTGTTGTGGTTTTTTTTTCTGTCTCCTGCAGAATTCAGTGCAGTGACTGATAGGTGGTACCAACCTGTTTAAGCACCCTGGGCAGAATTTTTTTCCTTTCTGCTGTACATTTGTTTAATTACTTGTGCTGAACCCTTTTCATATGATGACAATGGTATCTTTTCTTGGTCACAAATATCTCTCTATGTTCTGCAGATCCATTTGCATTCAAGGAAGACTGAGAAAATATTGGAGCCCTGAGTAAGTGGTTTGCATGGATTTCCAAGGCACAACACCTCTACACAACCTCTATAATTATGCTCGCTTAATTTGTTTTCCCTAAGTGTTTTCTTGACAGGTAAAATTTGTAATGTGCAGTTATATGACAGATTTTACCTGGGGCCAATGTTTTTTTTCTGATACATACAGCTTATTGGCAAACTTTTCCAACCACACACTGTTCTGTACAACAGAGAGACTTTAAGGTGGATTAGATCAGAACTGTGACATTTGGCACTGTGGTGTTCTCATGACTGTTTTTATCAGCGCAAATCATGCCCTGGAAGACAGAGGCATCTTGCAGCCTTGTAGTTTCCACAAAGGAATGCTTTGGCCTTGTTAAAGTCAAGGGGAGCTTTTGGCTTCAGCTGCTAAGATGTCATCATCAAATTTAAACATTTTGAAGAGTGGCCACCACCCTTACAAAACACTTACTTAAGCTATTTCCAACCCCGAAAAGCTCCATACTATGAGCTGGATCCTTTTGCACTTCTCATGTCCCCAAATTACCTGTGGGACAGTGTAAGGCACACTGGAGGGCGTTTCTCCCCATAGCAGCCCTTGTCAGAAGGTCAGGCCTACCGAGTCATGGGTATCAAGAACAAGATGAAAAGTTTACATTGAAGACTGCATCAAAGTAGAATGCTAGCTCTGGAAAAAAGGTTTTAAATAGTCTAAATTAAGAGATGGAAAGGTTCTGTTTAGATTCAAGCAAAGAAATATAATATTTAGCTGGTTTGCCTGGGATCTAAAAACCGCAGCAAAAATAGAAACAAATGCAGTGGCCTCACTGTGTGTCATTTAACATGATGCAAAACTATCCTGGCATACTTTTAATGGAACAGGAATTTAAATATTAACTGCTTAGTTTAAACAGAGATTTTAATTTTTAATATAGCAGCTTTATTAGATGATTCATGTAGACTGTATGTGAGCTTTTTAAAGTAACTATACCATCACAATTTGTAAATTGTATGATGTTACCGAATACTCTACCTGAAGTAATTCACAGTCCTTACCTCATTTTTAAGACGGTGATTGAGGTCTTATTTCATAACCAAAATTCAACATGTAGTAGTAAGTGCTGATTTCAGGAGGTTTAGATCAAGTAAAGCCACTCCAGAAGATGACAAGTCATCAGGACTGTGTGACATATCTGCTGGCCTCATGTAGATGTCTCAGATACTCCAAATCATCATGAAAGGAAACAGATGCTTAACACATAGGAAATTGAGTCCTGTGTTACCTGTCCCATTCTGTTGTGTTCCTATGAACTTCACAAACTATGCATTTTGTTCAGAAAAGTATCTCCCTCAAACTACTCCAGCATGTCTATTACAACCAGCTTCATTTTTTGAGCTTATATTTTCAGGGGGAGATTGGACAAAAGCGCAGAAAGTAAAATATGTCAGTGGATACTTGTTATAACTCAGGTTTATGTAAGCTGGAGTTCATACACAGACACAAGACAGCATTTGACCACTGTTACTACTGCTATAATTGTCAGATCACGATTTCTCTTTTTTTACTTTATTCTTTATCCCTTCAATGGTGATGTTAAAAAGATAGACTTTTTGACCAATAACTGTCTATAATGTTTCTGCCATGACAAAATGGTGTTCTCGTTTTTCATTAGTTGGCCTTTTTTTTGGTATGTTTTCAACAAATGTCAGAACACCAACTGAGGCACACGTTTGGATTTCAGCTGTGTAAACATATACTATGTCAGTACTCTTGCTTAGCCCTTTCATAGCTACAATGAGCAGTTTAAAGTGTACAGCCCAGGGATTTGTTAGTGATGAATGTGCTGCCAACATCACAGGTGAGGGTGGTTGCTTCCTTTCCTGAAAAATTTCCAGTCGTAATAGTGGCCCTGTCAGATTCCCAGTGAGCAGAGGCAGCTCTGTTGCACAGAGGTTCAGCAGACCCACACTGGGGCTCTTCTTTGCCTCATCTGCTGGATGAGCCTGTCTTTCCTCAGCAGGTCTATGTAAGTGAGAGGGAAAGGGCAGTCCACCATTTTGAGATATATTGTCTCAAAGTGTCTGCAGACTCAGGTGGGAAACAAACACAACTGAGTAGCTAAGTCAAGATTTTGTTCCTTATCCCATGTGTGAAGACCAGGGTGTTTTTTGTTTTGCTTTTTTAAATGGGAGCAGAATTTCTGTTCCTTGTGTTGAAGTGAATGTTACCTTTCCCCAATAGTTTTTCTATTTTTGCATTATTTGCATCCTCGGAGTCTCCTGTGAGTGTTCATTATATTAAGATTCAGAGGCCTTGTTGAGAAATTTATCTCAAAAATTAGTTATCAGTTTACAAAGTTCGATCCTTGAAAGCTGAAAAACAGAGCATTAAAGCCAATTTCCAGCAGATACAGAAGACATTTTCCTAAAATTTCCTAAAATTTGAAGACACTCCACATTCTCAGACCAGTTGAAAAGCAAGTTGGTAACATTTCAGAAACATGGAGATCAAAGAAAGAAAAGCACAAGGGCCTTTATATATCCTATGACGAAAACGAGGCCAAATTAGTGACCACCATAATCAGGTTCAGGCCCACAGATTTTAGCAGACCTCACGGATGCCAACTATCAGGCTGGCTCACTGAAAATAGTGCCATGGGCACTCTTTGATCTGCATTACTGCCAACAAAGCCTGTGCATGTGTGGAAAGGTCATGCTGCACCCCTGTATAGATATCAGCTACCTCTACTACCTTAACTGAACTACTCACTGGAGTAGGTACTAATGGTAAGTATTTACAAGATCAGGATGCTGGTCTCAAACTATATGGATGTATGTTCATCTACATGATATGTTGTCTGTGGAGTTTTGTGGGGTGTGGGTTGGTTTGTTGGCTTTTTTTTTTTTTTTTTTACTTTTTTTTTTTAAGGTAGAATACCAACAACATACTGCTTAATGAATTTCTTTTTCATTACATAGCACTGTGCAGTAGTGATTGATACATAACCTTCTTCAGAAGGCACCATACTTAAATCACTATTTCTTGTCCAGACATCATAAGAGTTTTTTTTATGAAAAAGAGATGCCAAATCTGGATTTTAGTTGTCCAGACAGAAGAAAGCAAGCCTGTGTAGGGTAAAAATATGAGGGCAAAAATATTTCCTAATCACACTCTCAGGCTGGAAATGATTTTGTTGTCCTAACCACCTGAAATGCTACTGTTTTTTCAGAAGTCTCTCATATAATTAGTAATGGCAAGAACAATTTGAGCCTGAATAGCACGCCTGTGTGAGAGTCTGAAACCATGCAGTTTGTAGCATCTGGGAATGAAGTCTCACTGTTCAGCAAGCTGCTCTGGATAGCACAGATATCCCTGGCAGCAAGCTGGAAACACCAACACAGAAGTGCTGACCCAAATAAGTGGCTTGTTCAGTTTAATTGTTCTCTTCTAACCATAATGTTTCATTTACATTTACATTTGCATTTGCATTGATATGCACGCACATAAACAGATATATGTTCTTTCATGGAATCACTGCTGATCTTTTTGACATCAAATCTGCATCCCTGACCAAAATGATGGAAGATGGGTTTTGTGGTCCTCAGAGAAGCAAGCAATGTATGCACATATAAATATACATATGCATATATAACTTTTTGAATATATGTTTCAAAACACACGTTTGATTTTGTGTTTGGTATGTACTTATGTCTGATTTGTCGTAAACTTTTTGGCAGCTGTGCCAAGGCAGACCAGGGTGGTGGTGGTCCACAGCCAAGCTGCTGGTCTGTGACTGTGTGCCTGTCCAGCTTGGGGAACCACTCAAGGACGGCGTCTTTTGTCTTGAGCTGGGAAAAGCCCCACATCCAGCTGGCCACGCTTAGCTCCTAGTAGGAGCACCCTGGGAGGACGGGATCCCTGGCCCCACGACTCCCCGGAGTCCATTGTGGTGTGCTGTGACCTGTTGTGTGTCTCGTGTAAGGGTCCGTGCTCAGGACATTGCAAGCTTAACTCATCTCACCCATAACTTCATGTAGGTCAGACATTACAGTCCCCAAAGCAAGATCTTTGCTGCTTTGCTCTACTGAACTTTTCCCTGGTCTGTAATGGATTGTGGATGGAAGAAGAGGGAGGAGGGGAAGGTGATAGGCAAAACTAAGGGTTTGATTGGCATGCCGTGATTTTGGACTAGCAGGAAGAAGGCATCTGTGCTCTCCAGCCCCCACGTACTTCTCAGTCCGTGTGTGTTAAGAGGGGTAAGAAACTGATATTGTTCCCTCTAAAATTAATTCCCAGTTAGCCAGTTACTCCTGGTTTTTAGCTCAGAGCACACTGTAATTGCATTTTTCATTTCAGTAATTATAGAGGATATTAAAGTGGATAGACAGTTGTAACAATCTGGCTCTTTAGACATATCCACTTGTCCAAGATCAAACGGCTACAGCATATTTAGGGTTACAGTCTCCTTCTTTTCCTTCTTGTTCTCTACTGCAGTGGATTTTTTTTCGGCGTTACCATGACAACGCTATATCTGGCTGCCAGCTCTGTCGTAAGTTATTGAACTGAGACTGGCTTTTGGTTTAGCAGATAATTAGGTTCTGTCTCACAGGTTCATTTTCCTGTGACTGGGACATGAATATGACCTACAGCTGGCCTCAATTTCAGTGTCACAGACAAAACTTTAACCCTTCCTAGTCCCGCCACTACTGTACCTACTGTGGCAGTTGGCAACTATTCCAAACATTTTCCCAGGGATGCTGGACACAGCACACCCTCCTGAGTCCTCAGGGCTCATTGCCCAGGCTGTGCTAATCCCCAGCGAGGAGGGGGACAGTGCTGCTTGCATCCACACGCTGGGCGGGTGGAGAAAGGGTATCACTAGCAGCAGATGAATATTGATTGTCTGGTGTGTAGATTTGTTGGAAAGGTAAGTTCACTGCTTGATTAGTGACCCTTTAAATAATAGAAATGCACGGGGTGGTGACAGGCCTTTTTTGCTTGACTCAGGAATGTGAAATATTTACAAGAGGTCTGCTTTAGCACACAGTGCCCCATCTTAGGCTGGTACCTGTGGAGAGGGAGCAAAGCTGCAAGGAACTGCCATATTGTTTCTGTATTTACCTCCCCGATTTTCCTTTTCTCCTCTGGGAGAAGGAGAGTCCAGACTGGAGGTGCTGGGCACCTGCCACTGGAGCCCATCACTCCAGACCCTGAGGTGGGAGCGGGCAGTGCAGTGTCTCGCCAGATGGACCTTTAAGCTCGCAAAATCAGGCCTGAGAAAGAGCCACCATTTTCTTCAGCCCAGTTCTCAAATGTCCTCTTTTCCAGCATTTATATGCAGCATGATGTGGTATTGCAGTTTTAGTAATTTCAAGCCAGGACATAAACCCCTCTTCTGTCTATTAAAGACTTGCAATAAAAGCTATCAATTGAAGGGAAATTCCACAAAATTTCACTAACAGATATTTCCTTACTTTGTCCATGGAATGAGGAAGGTTTTTCCTACCCTTAAAAGAGCAAGGGAGATTTCTCTCCCAAAGCTGGCAGATCCCAGAGTGTTTTCCAGAGAAGCACAAGACCATTGGTGTAGGAGTTGTGTACCTGTTTTTCTGAGGCTGCAGGTTCTTGCTATCTGGTAGCACACACTGCAGTGCTGCTGGGACTCGCCCCATCTGTGTTTCCTATTGTCACTCTTCTTTCTAGGGAATGTCACAATAAAATAAATAAATAAATAATAAATAGATAGATAAATAAATAAATAAATAAATAAATGAGGCTAGCTGCAAAAATTGGTGGACCTGCACCATTATCCGTCACAGGGCTCTTGCATACAGGCTGTTCTCTGTGCATGCTATGGATGTGTGGATGGAGATGCTGGCAGGGTGGACACTTTTCCTCATCTACCCTCCTCCCTCCCTACCAAATTATTTGTGCAGATGTGTCTTGATTAGAAGGTCAAAGTGTTCAGACGGGGCATCCGTCTTGCTGCTATGGAACATGTCCTTCTGAACTTATCTCCCAGCCTGTATTTGTTGATAAAATATAGTATGTTTGAAACCTGCCTATTATACAGGACAAAGAAAATGGCACTTGATGAACCAGGGACAGTGACTTCTCACTGGAGATAACACCGCAAGCTGCAGATTTAGCATATATGTATAACCAAAACGATCAAAAAAGGCCCTTGAGGTGTTTCTTGATTAGCATATTTAGTGTGGATTAGACATCCTTGCAACGAAAGCATAAAAGTTTTGCTGTGGGGTTAAACTCGGAGTGGGAGTGGGCTGGAGGGGAAGGTCCCCTTTGAATTAGAGAAAGAGGGAGCTGTGAAACTCCATGTGCTGGTTGGCTGATAAATTATCCAGCTGCTGGGTGTTAATGAACATTGCCCCATCTGGGACCCCACAGCTCTGAGCTGGGATGATGGCTGATACCACATCAGCAGCATGTTAGCAGGTATCAGTGGTATATTACTTTTTTTTTTTTTTTTTTAAAAAACAGGAAGCAAACTTAACGCCGAGCCATTGTATGGGAACATTTTCCATTATAAATATAATCACTGAAAATTTGTTTCTTTATGTAAGCAACTTTTATGGGTTTTTCGGAGTTATTCCCCCCACCATTTCTTTTTTTTTTTTTTTTTCAGATTTTATAACCAATACACAAAATGACTTGTTTCAGTTTTTGTTTAGTGTTGGTTTCCATGCCTGGCCCTCATATTCTGGCATAGTCCTGTAATGTTTTGTCTGTGATCACACTTTAAAGCCAAATGAAACACTGTTTTCATTGGAATCATTAGAGAAATCAAGCCAATATTGCCGGTGGGATTAAGTTTTATAAAAAACAGATAAGAAATCTCATTGTTTGGCCTAGAGCGACCTGACATTGTCCCAACAACATTTGCAAATGAGGGCATGTAAACCAGATCACAAGGAAAGGGGGGGCAGGAAAAATAACGAATGGGAAAAAAAAAATCAAGAAGACAGTCATTGTTGTAATTTCATGATTTCCAGCTTGAGCAGCTTGAGTTCTTAAACCAAAAACCTTTATTGTAGGTAATTAAGCCCACTTCCCACCACAATATATAATGTTTACCACAATTGGCAGCAAATTAGTCTCTACCAGAGGATGCAAAGCTGTCAAGTCCTTCTGAATCCCCAAAGTCCTTCCAGAGCTGATGCTCTCTAATGTGAAAGACAAAGACTTGCAGGATCTCGCTTGCTCTCAGGTGCTGAGACCAACACACTCCCTTCTGTTTATTCCCAAAACAATTGCTGAAAATCGAACAACAGCAGAAGTTCAGGCTAGAAGGAGTAAATTACAGCATTTCTTCCATTCTGGCAATCAGTAAACGCCTTGTAAATTTATCTTGAATGTAAGACTTTCTTTACTGTTTAAAACTAGTTAATGTTCTTTACTACTCTCTGACGGAACCTGCCTCTACATATTATTGCCTCTGTGGCAGATGTTGGCTGCTAAACTTAGTTACATGAAATCATGTCTGATTTATGTACCTTGAGTAGGCTGTGAGAATACTTCCTCAAGTATGCCTCATCCTTTTGATTTCTTATCACATTTTATCCTTATGAGGTACTTTGAATAGCACTTCAAGGGGAGCAAAAATAAGTCCCTTAATTTAAATATTTCATTGTGATGGCAAAGTCAAAAGTGCTTCAGATACTTGGATCAGTTCCTCAGAAGACTAGCAAAAGTGCAAAATATACTGGTTTAAATTCAGAGACTACTTTGGTTCTTTAAATTTTAAACTAACTTTTTTTCTTTTTTTGCTCAGATTATCAGGCAAATACAAAAAAAAAGTATCATAGAATTAAAGAGACACAAATTGACATGAATAAGGAAGAAAATATTTTACAGTATCCAGTAGGGTTAAATTGCACCATATATCAGGAATGAGAGTAGGACTGTGATTTTTGGAGGTGAAACTTTAGATTAGTGATATAACTTTAAAAACTAGCTATAGTTCAATTTTTTCAAAAGAAAAATTATACTTTTTTTTCCAAAATCAAAGTGTTGTTTCCATTCAATAGGTGATAATTTGCTGTAGTAGAATCCATGAAATGATGCATCAGCAAACTGAACTGTAGCCTGTTATCCATGTAATGAAGGATGGGGTTTTTTTAAGGCTTCATTTTTACAGGTTTTCTGAAACGTCTATTTATTAAATATAAAATCTGCACTAATAAGACATCATTTTGCTTTTACCCTGAAGAATAGAAGTGATTTTTCAATGTAAAAAAAAATGGAATGGTGATAAAAGCTCCAACAAAACTAATGATAAAATTTGAAGTATCTGCTTCCAACCCAAACAGATCTTTGACCCAAAGAGCACTACTGTTGGTTGCCCACACAGTGAGGAGCCCTTTGGCATTCTTAAGCCCAGGAAGACCATGGATACTCTCAGGGATAGCCCTGGCCAGAGGCATCACTCAGAGGAAGGGGAAGTGGACACTTCCCAGTGGTGATATCTCCAGCATCAGCACTCCAGAGGCAGTACAGTAGAGCGATGTTCAACTTTCTGGTCTTCTTTCTAGTCAACACAAACATTTTTGCACATCTTGAATGCTTGTTTTGAGTCTGGACAACCATTTTTTGTGGCAGAGCTTTGACAGTAGTGCTTGGCCAGGATGGGACTCCACCTAAACAAGGAAGTTCTTTTTAATCTTTAAAATATACACATTATTTTTAAAAGCATGATGGGAGAGCTCACTCATTTATTAAAAACTGAATTATAAGCTGTATGGTTGCCCCCTTGGTAGCTCATATCTAATCATTCTTACTAGCTCCATGGGTGTGACCTTTTGTAAAATAATTTCCACCCAGTAATAGCAATAAGATACTCTAGGCAGTGCGTTTCTGGGAATCATTGCGCTTCTCAGGTGACTGAAGTCACTCATTCTTCATCCTCATGCTTCACAACACATCTGAGGCATGAAATTATTCCCTTCCAATATGATGCCTTCTCCTACTCTTATTGCTTAAATGATTTTTAAAGATTAGTGTGTTAAAAGCATTGTGAGAAATTCCGGGGGGGGGGGGGGGGGGGTGAAAAAGAGAAGATAATATTTTACATTAAAGTTATCAACCTGATCCACGTTTCAGTGGTTCTTATTCCAATCATGAGAGTCTGGATGTAATACACGTCCATGGTTTGTGCTAGCAAAAATATGGAGGGCAGGGTAACTTCCTTGACAGCGGTCTGTAAAAAAAATCTGTGTCATAAATAGCAGAAACTACAAAAATTGAGAAGTTTTTGTATTTACAAGAATAAGAGAACTGCTTTTCTCTTTTCACTGATGGGTTTTGCCAGCTGTCTCCTGTAGGCAGGTACCATTCTTTATTCCCGGGATTTTACGCATTCAGCCGTGATTTCTCTCTAAATCCTTTTACCATATCTTGATTGATTTGCAGAGAGAATACAAATTCTCTTGAGACAAATGTACCATTACCATTTTAAATTGTAATCTTTTTCAGAAAATGTTGTTGGGTTTTTGCCATTAACATTTGAGAACAAAAGACTGGAGTTTCAACATTTGTTGCCACCAGCGGGGTTTTTCCTCATATAAGGTTCTAGTTGTAAAATGAGGAAACAGCATTAGTTTCATGTTCTTTACAAAACAGTGTGTAGACAATCACAGAAACATAGCTGCTGTGAGCAAGGACTGTAAAACACTAGCATGCATTTTAGTTAGAGGACTACAGAAGTAATCCTCCTTTTGGGGTCCAACAGATCTCTAAAGCCAGTGTTTGGGAAACGGTGTATTTTACTAAGTCATAGCTCAGCAAAGTCCTTATTTACAAAGCCCTGGTGGAAAGTGCTCTCAAGCTTAAAGTTATAAATGTAGTTGCATACTTTGAGGAATCAAAATTTTAGCTGCTTCCATTTCTCTCTCAGTGACAAACTTCAAATATTGCAAGAAAATGCTAGAGCTATTAATAAAAATAAAAGATCTGTTCGATACCCAGGGCTGCATCACCGAGCTGACTGTTCCTCAGTTTGAAATCAAGTATATGTGTAATAAAATATTTATCAGTAATACCTTACAGCATCAAATCCAGCCAAAATTATTTTATGCTCTTATACAATCCATCATTCATATACACATAGCAAATGTCATGTGATGGGTAATACACAATATATGATGTATACAGGGTCTTTTTAAAATATGATTTTTTCCTAAAAATATGTTATTCCTCTCTATTTATTCTCTTCCCACTCCTGCTGCACCCAGTCTGAAAACACTTCCATATACCAGGTAAAGCGGCAAAAAGCAGTTAGAAAACATAATTGCTTTTCTGTTTCACTAAGTAATGGCCTTTATTTTTAAGATTTTTCTCTCCTCCTCATTTGATGAGATGTGTAAATCTTCATAACTTATGTTTTATCTATCCTGTATGTGTAAGGCATGAACACTGTTCTGCTTGTGGCATAGATGAATAATATAATCCTCAATATCAGCAAAACTGGTGTCTTGCTTTTCACAGGTGAAGACAGCACGCCAGAAAAAGCAAGCTAACACAGCTTATATGTGCAGTTAAATTTTATATGTACACTGTCTTATGCAGAAAGGGTGATAATAATGTCTTGTAGAATGAAGTCTTTAGTTAAGGACAGGAGAGTTGTCAACGTTCTTTTAAGTTTGTTCTCCAAATGATTGCATCACATTCCTTTCTGGAAGTCTCACTGAAATTTTGTGATGGTTTGTTTGAGACAGCTACTGTGGCAGTTCTGGGCAGACATATGGCCTTTTACCAGTCCTGAAGGGACTGGGAAATAAAAAGCATACAGGAAATATGTTCTCAAGAAGCAGGAAAGAGTTGTAGAGTCAGGCCAGGAAGGGCCACTGTGGTATTTGCAACATCATTTTCACATTTTCTCGTTAATGTTTTAAGTAGTACATAAGTTATAGCATATAAGGCAGACTGAAAGTTAACAGCAGACTCACTGGATTTCCAAGCAAATTGTACTGTTGTGTCTTTCAGAAATTTTCATCGTTTTTAACCCACCAGTTTTCAAAAGAGATTCATCCTGCTTATGTTTCAGAAAGGGAATGGAGTTGTTACCAGAAAATATTATCCATCTGATATGCTCAGCCTGAATACTGGGAACAGTAGTAAGAAACTTCACGAGCTCTCTGGTCCCACTCTGCTGACCTTAATGGTTTAGACAGCCTGGAAAGGACTTTCAGCTTCTTGGTCCAAGCTGAACAGCAATTCTTAACACTATGAATCTGAATTCTTTGCCTCTTACAGCTCTGAATGACTGTAGTATTTAATAAGCTGTGGGTTGCAGTATTATGAAATTAATGCAATCCCATATAGCTAAGTGGTTGGTTACTGTGCTCACCTGGGAGATATTTGGGAGATATACATGTGTTCCACATCTGTTGGTTTCTGGAATTTTGACGCAGTGGTCTTTGGCTTGTTCTTTGCCCATTCATATTGTACCTATTTAAACTCCAGATGTGAATAAGAAAAATTAATTTCTTCCTATCCTATCTTTTAATACTTTCATATGAGTATGAATCTCAGCTCTCTGGAATATGTTACACAGATTTTTTTTTTTTGTTTAGTGATCATTAATACTTCTATAGCTATGAACGCATGCATACATTTTTTTTAGGCTTTACCCAGAATATCACCTCTCCTGGGATGTGAATTTTCTGCATGTCATTTTATAATCAATAGCAGTTGTTATTTACATTTTTTTCCTGGCCATTTTTGTATAATATGCTTATCCTTTTTATTATCCCTAGCTAAAAAATGCCAGCATAATTTTATTTGGAACAACTGACATTTTGATAGGAAAGAAGTACTTAGCTAAGTATTTTTAAATTATTCTTGGTTTGTTTTTCTTTTCTTCGTAATACCAGATATCACCTCTGATTAATAACAATCATATATAGGCTTTGTTCCTCTTATCTGGGTGTCAGCAGTAATTGGAATCCATATCCATATCCTACCTTGCAATCATGCTGCAAAAGGCCAATAAATTCCCGCTGAGTGTGTTACTTGTTAAATTTAGTGCATTACATTCAGGGTAATGAATAAAAGCAGTGGGCCGTTACTGTCTGCTTGGCAGAGGAGGAGTAAGAGCAGCCAGACTCCCCTGAGGCCCCAAGCAGGCTTAAAACTGTGACAGACAGAATCAAGGGACTCCCTAAGCATCACAGTTCAGTTTGTCTCCCTTAATTTCCTCTTCTACCAAGATTTTTAGAGGAAATGGAGGGAGGCGAGGTAATCTTGTACAGAAATACAAAAAGCACTGTGCTTGTATACCAGTACTCCCTAGTGCAAATTCTCTTCCAGGCAAGTGTGTTTAATTTGTCTGTGTTAAGCATTCAGCTGATGAAAGCTTTGACTTTGCTTTAAGAGGTGCATATATCACAAATATATATAGTTATATATATATATATATATAAATTATACACATAAACATATGGTTCTAACCAATCCATGTAAACCCTCTGTTGGATTGCTGAGTGATATAAAAATAAACGCTCAGACTTCTCTTTTGGATGTCTGAGCACTGATTTGGCTGACACAGAAACAGCTGTGTGTCTCTGACTGTGGTAAGAAGCAATATGTACTTCAGTTCTGAACCTGGTAAGTCCATGAGTTTCAGTTCCTCCTGGCTGGCATGCAAATTTATGGTGTTAAAATGATGAAAATATGATAAATAATATTATGGAATAACTGAAGTAACAAGACATCATAGAACCTCAGTGGAAGGATTCACAGATCTATTTTGATGAGGCTGGCAAGGAGTTTCACACTCTGTCTGCAACCTCTTTTTGGGTTTTTCTGGGCCCTTGAACAGAGAGAGGATGTGAGTGCACTCCCTCGTCTTGGAAGAAAGACTGGTTCAGTCTCTTCCTGGGCCTCTGCAGGCACCAAAGTTAGGAGTGTGGAGAGTCTTATGTACCCACTCGTGACCCTGCAAGAGGGAAGTGGCACGTCCAGGGTATACATCAGCCCACATACAGTTGTAAAGATGCTTTGGAGCCTTCCCCTCTCAGTCCCATGCCAGTTCCCTATTCCTTTGGAAGACCTCAAAAGGGAAAAGATGATCACATGAAGACTACAGTATTTTTCTGGGTCTTGGAAACTATGATTTTTGGCAAGATATGATCTTTTACAGTAGCTGCATTGCTTTCAGGGACACCTGTCACAGCCAAAAATCTCCCAAGCTGGAAATACTGGTAGAAGGTAAATATGTATAATGTAGAAATCAAGTAACTCCATTTTTTATTTTCAAGTGAATAAAAATCCACCAAACAGAACAAAGTCATGGTGAAGGTCTGGTCTCTGCTGCAGTCAGAGGCAAAGATTTTTCTTCATAATATTATCAGTGAGGAGTTGCTTTATTGAGTCCTTCTGAAGCAGTACTTCTTTTTCTTTTGGTCACAAAAGAAAACGTCTTTCTCTTATACTTCAAGAACAGGGGGAGATTTTCAAAATTACGGAGGAAGCATAGGCTCTTTGGGCTAAACCTGCCATGGGATTCAGGTTACCAAGTTCTTCTTCTAACTGCCCCTGGAAACATCCAAATGCACATCTCCAAAGCATCCATTAAATTGTTGCCTAGTCTCTAAGTGCTGTAAGGTTATACACACATGCATTTTTGTCAGTAAACCTGTTTATATGACTGCAGCTCTTCTGAATATGTCTTGACTGTGTTGAACAGGTAACCCACTTGGCCAGCTTTGGGAACTACAAAGTGGTTGTTCTTATATCCATTGTAGATATGTCTTGCAAACCCTGTTCTGAAATGCACAGCACCCCTAAGTAAGGAGACTTCTGCAAAACACAGGCAGAAGGTAGGGTACTAGGGAAGCATCAGGCTCATCCTGAACATGGATAATGCTCAGATGGTCCTGCACAAATGCTCTGGAAGAGCATAGGGCTTCAGGTAGCAGGACAGGAAGCTGCTAAAAGCCAGTGGATTTGCATGAGCAAAGGACACCTGCTTCTTTTTCACCTCTTATTGGAGTTTAATTTTTGTGGCTTAATTGTTGTTGTTTCATTTCTGTTTTTTTTTTTTTTGTACTAGGGCAGTTTAATATTTGCTGGAATAATTTGTTTGATGGTGAGAAAAAATATTTTATAAGAAGAAAACTTGAAGGAAGAGAATAAACCATGCAGCCTCCATATTTGTATGTAAGATGTATTGGGGTGTTCCTTTCTTTTAGGGTTTTGAAGAGTGTAGGGATAAAGTCAGATTAATTTGTTTTATAAAATGAAAGCTATGCCATAGCTGTACTCTGGGATTGGACTTTATATTCAATTAAAGAAGTAAATGTGTCTGATGGTTCAAAACTAAGAAAGGCCTCTGTCACCAGAGATAAAAACAAGATTCTCGGAGTACAAGGTACTGCATCAACTGCATCAAATAACTGCTCCAGGTTGTTAGAGTTTAACATAAACCTTTTCCATTATGAAAAGCAACATCTTTTTTTAGAAAATGGTAATGTTTTGATATACATGATCTCATACAAAATGAAATATTTGGTGTTCCCTGATGTTTTAAATAAGAACGTGGCTTATGCTGCTGCTAGGAAAAACTCTTTCCTGAAATTGCCGCATTCATTATCCTAACCTTACAACATATCCTGGCTCTGTCTGGCAATTACATTAAAACTTAAAATGACAAATCAACATTTCTAAAACACAAACACACGTGCACATGTGTATGGAGCGTATCCACAGAGAGAGGTTTTAAGATCACTTCATTGGGAAGATAGTTCTGTCTTCTGATGTGGTCTTGTGGAAAGTCTCCTAAGTAGTTTACATTTCATTAGGGAATTCAAACAGGTCCTTGACTCTCTCCTTGTTGAACTGGAAAATACTACAGATGAGCCCAGATCCCCCAAAGCAATCCTTCTGAATCATCACAGAAAGGAGGCTAGGAATATCTGCTAATTCTGACATGCCTGAGAGCTCCAATCCCTAATCTCAGGTCAGGCAATGGTTTTGCTCTGTGCCAACTGCTGACATTTGTTGTTGATGGATTTTTATTTCACCTTCTCATGTTCAACATTCCTTTCAGCTAGAACATTCAGTTTAAGGCTATCAGGGTGCCATGGATAGACTCATCTTTAATCATCTTACCATCAGAAATTGTGCAGGAGCAGATCCAGGTGCAATGGTTGTTGACTGGCTAGAAGTCTTTATATCAATCCATTAATATTTGCAGATGGTTTGTGAGTTTTGTTTTTCCTTTAATCTGTGCTGGCTCGTGCTCTTCTCATCTCTACCTTTTTTCTCATTGCTCTGGGGGCAAAATAAACTATGACAACAATGTTGAATGTAACGGCTCTATGAAAATACTTTGATTGTTTTAAAGGTCCATTTTCTGACATGAGGACTTCATGTTTCTCAAGTATTTACTTACTTTCTGGACAATGTGTGCCACTGAGGTCTATATAAGTAGAGCCAAACCAATATATCTGGAGAAGTAATCAGCCACAGTACTGTATTTGTGTCCTTTCCAAAAAAACTAGTCTGTTGCCTCTACTGCCAAGATCTGGCAGGTAGCTTTGAGGAGATTAATGGCCCTGGTGATCGTTACTATTTGTGCCTTTTTTTCCCTTCTGCCCTTAAATTATTACATTCCAAATGCTTATTTACTGAATAGCGTGAATGTGCTTAAAAAAAAAAAATTAAAAAGCAGTCTAGCATACGACATTTTGTGATTTTTTTTTTTTGTAAATTTATGTTCTTCAAGGTACTGAACTAACACAGCCCTCTGAAGTGCTCAAGGGATCAAAATCAGCTGTCCTTTAAGAGGCAGCCTATCAGTCATATGAAGGTTATTTCAATCCTGCCCATATGGTGATGTGTTTGCTGGACATTGACTCACCACTGATGAAGGTGGATTTGAAATTACTGGCAAATCTCATGTGTTAGTTTTTCATCTCTAACTTGCTTTGATCAACCAACTTTGCTGCCAGGATGAGGTCAGATTATTCTTATTATCATCTTTTCTCCTTAATTTGGTGGTTGGTTACCATTTCTATTCTAAATACTCTGGAGTATTTACTCCCATTAAAACTTTTCAGTGATAGGGTTCTCATGCGGGAAAAAAATTAGATAAAGTTATATTACTTGGATCATAGTTGAAAAAATATCCAGTGACCTGTGTCCTGTTTCTTGTCAAAAACTAAGATGAACAAATATGCACTGAACCAATAAACAGGTCTAGGCAAGGACTAGGAGTTCCTCTTCTATTCCAGCATACTTTTTTTGCATGGCTTTTTGATGTGGTGGAAAAAGACTTTGGTTTTCTGGAAACCTTTGTGTGTAAACATATTTTCTTGGCCACATGAAGATGTGTCTGTGGCTACTGGCTGAATAGTTTGGAGAGCAGCATACCAAGACAGGTGGAGATATAAACTCTGTGGTGTTTTGGTTTTGTGTTTTTTTTATGAATGCTTTTTTCTGGGTGCTTTTCTTTTCCTAAAAACTTTAGGTGTTCAAATCATTAAAGCACAGCCTTCAGAGCTTCACTTAATAGCTCCCAAAGCACAGTCTTACCCAGGAATCTTCTTCAAGCGTTTCTCTTGAACTTCGTGCAAAGTGAGTAATGTCTTTCTTATTTTCATTACTATTATTTCTTAATCTTGCTGGATTCTCAGTTTTCTGACTATTTACTCTGTAATAGGGTCTTGAGCCCCACCTGAGGCCCTCAGCCATGCCCCCATCTTGCTGAATGACTTCTGGCCTAGCTGAGAAACCACAGATACAGTGTTTGGTTACCTGTAAAATCACAGAATCATAGAATCAGCTGGGTTGGAAAGGACCACTGAGATCATCATCATGGGTACTACTAATGATTCTTCTTCCAAATTGTAAGGAAGATAAAGAACACAGCACAGTAAGACGTTGTTGGAGGGGGTTTATACCTCTTTGAAAAGGAAGTAGGAAAAGAACTGAAACAGTATTTCTGAAAAATATAAAGCTAAAATAACAAAAAAAATGACTAAAAGCTGTGGAAATACTTTCTGTAAGAGACTCTTTTTGAAAGATGGATTCATCTGAGCTCAGGTCTCACATTAGGTTTACATCTAAGCTCATGTCTTGTACTAGGCTAATTTTCAAAATAGATATGCAAGTCCAAAAGGAGGAGCAAGTGTGACAAAGACTCTTCATTTCACTTGGGCATGCCAGCCATCATCCTGATGTGTAGGTGAGTGGTATTTTAATTAGGCAGTAGGTTGTTTCAACAGTGTCTCTAACAAAATGCTACAAGCAAAGGAACATCAGCGTAAGCCTGGATGGAATGTGTGCTTACAGCTTATTTGTATTATCTGTCACTACAAAGGTGATATGTGTATATAGAGAGGAAACTGTAATTTTTCGCTCAAAGATAATTGTATAGAGTGAGTTTGGAGGATAAGAACGTTAATTTGGAGAGAGAAAGAACAATATAGATAGCAAGTTTTGATCTGTGATTCCAAAGGTTTGTTTATAATAGGAAATACCATGATAGAGTTGGCTTGACCTGGGACAGCTTTTTGGCTCCTTTTTTACCTTTGGCTGAGGAACTTGCTCAAAGAGAAGGAAAGCGTTGAACTGGAAAACAGTCTAGGAACAGGAAGCTTAGAGTTTTTGCAAGGTCTCTATAAACTTTCTTCATAACATAGAAGGAGCTGAATCATTTGATTACTTGATTGTTAGGGAGGTTGATTTATATTTACTTAATCTATGATTGACCTTGTTATGGAAATCCTTGAGTGAGGCTACCCACCAGAGTGGGTACCCACTTGAGTGATGCTATCCACAGAATGTGGAGATTATACCTTCAGAAATATCAAACACCTGGCAGAAATAATCTGCCTAACATGCTTTTATTATCCTGACACTTAAAATTTTCCTGAAATAGTTTAGATTGGAAAAGATCTTTAAGGTCATTGAGTCCAACCATTAACCCAGCACTATCAAGTCCACCACTAAACCATGTCCCTCAGTGCTATGTCTACAAGTCTTTTAAATATATCCAGGGGTAGTGATTCTACCACTTATCTGGGCAGCCTGTTCCAATGCTTGACCACTCTTTCCGTGAAGAATTTCTCTTAATATCCAATCTAAAACTCTCCTGGTGCAAGTTGAGGCTGTTTTTTTTCTTAACACTTGCTACTTAGGAGAAGAGACCAACCTCCACCTGGCTACAACCTCTTTTCAGGTAGTTGTAGAGAGTGATAGGGTCTCCCCAGAGCCTCCTTTTCTCCAGACTAAACACCCCAGCTTCCTCAGCCTCTCCTCATCAGACTTGTGCTCCAGACCCTTCCCCAGCTCCGTTGCCCTTCTCTGGACGTGCTCCAGCACCTCAATGTCCTCCTTGTAGTGAGGGGCCCAAAACTGAACACAGGATTCAAGGTGTGGCCTCACCAGTGCCGAGTACGGGGGACAATCAATGTATGTTCAGCTATGGATACGGATACATGATACTGTAAGTTTGAATGTTTTTCGGTATTTTTTCCTGATGAAATATCTAAAGCTACAAGGGATGTTACTGGTGAAGCCTAGATGACATCTCAAACTTATGTAGTAGTGGTTGTTTGCTACCAAAACCATCAGTGTGGTGTTGCAAATGTAGCTGAAAACTTTGCCCTGATGGGGCATGGAGGAAGGGTAGTGTTTTGTTTCCAAGGTTATGCTGTAATCCAGAGACACAAGTGGTCTATATATACAGATAGAGCTATCTGATCATGTAGTGAAGGCTTACTCCCCTTTTCCAGATCCAGGGAAGCATTAAAGCAAACTAAAACTATATGGAGTATGTTGCCCAAGTTTTTGAGCTATGTGGTCTCACTTGGGAGACTATCCCACTCATGAGACTATTTTATTGAAGCTGTGTTGCATACTGCAAACATTTGAGGATCCTGCCCCATTAGAAGGGTATGGACCATTATAAACACTATCAGTATTCAAATGAAAGTTTCTTAAAGTAACATTTGTGACTGAGTGGAAGGAAGGAAGGACATGTTTAAAACTTTTAGCATCCACACTGAAGTGAGAAACAACATTTCAGCTGGAATCTACTCCACTGTCAATGAATTTATAAGGTAGCTTGGCTGATATAGTCCAGGCTCTACAACAGAATAGTGCAAAATATCAAGAGAATTATTTTGAACCCAAAAGTCACTGCCAATATATTGCATCGTCAGTGAAAAAAACAGAATCATGAGACAAACCTTGAGTCAAATTCTTGAGTTAAATAAGAAATGCAGAAGGGTATCACCAGCCATGGCAGTGTCTTATTTGCAAAATTGGTGAATGGTTTGATGAAAACAATTGGTAATGAACATGTGGGCTTGGTGAGTTAAAGGGAGAGCAGAAGTGAGCATTTTTTTAAAGGAAAAATAGTCAGCTAGTCATATTGGAGAGGACTAATGGAGAATTTAAAGAAAATAAAAAAGTATGAAAGAACAAAACATTAGAAATAGACCTCCATTTGCTGACTATTACAGCAAAGCTAAGAGCAGATCTGAAATGTGTAACTCACACTATATGCCAATAAAGAGAATTAAGAAAGCAAGAATAAATGCTAAGGCTCTGGTGAAGACACAATTCTAGCCTTTTGCATTTGCAGATGGAAACCTCCTCCCCTGTACAAAGCTACTTCACATCCCACAAGTTAGCACTCCAGAATTCTAAATGCCTTATACAGGCCATATGTGAGCAGAAGACTCTCCTCTTTGAAGTACATTAGAAATACAAGCATATGGAAATGTGTATGAAGACCACTTCCATTACTGATTTGAACTTGGTGACACTCTAGCAAATGGGATTTACAAATGTTACCACATAATTAGATCGCTTTGACAAATTCTTTAGAGGAATGCCACCTCCCAGCATGTGTTGGGTACTTCTAAAGTTCACTAGGAAAACCTCCACTTCAAATTTCAAGCTTTGCTTTCTTGTCTCAGTAACTACTTCACATTTTCAAGAAAAATGAATGGATATGGTAAGACAGAATGATCTGATAGTGTTTAAGTCAAGGGCATGACACAGATATAAATTATATATAGTCAAATATTTTGAGTAAATTATGTTGAAAGACAGGTCTGTTCAAGGCTTGTCAGTAGCCATTTTCTTGTTTCTTCTCTATCCTCTTCTTTTTTCATACATTCTTTCACAGGAAGGCATAAAATATATAACTAAATTACTTAGTATTATAGATACTAATATTTATTTATTCATGTGATTTCTTGAGAAAAGTTTAATTGTTAGGGTTTAGGTTGCTTAACCTGTTCTACTCTCTTCTGTAGGATCACTGTAACTGTGTGCACTTCTTGATATTTTTGAAATGACAGCCTATCTTCTGTCATCCAGGTCTAGACAAGATCTACAAAAGTTTATGGGAAAAATATAATTACCAAAAAAAAATGGCACTGAACTGCATAAATCTTGATTTTATTTTAATGTATGTGGAGGGAATACTGTGCATCAAAACTTGATAGGGCTTTTTTTTTTTTCCCAACCAATAATGCACTTATGTGCTTATTTCTTTTGAGCAGTTAAAGGTTTCATGGGACAGCTGGTGAAAAGAAAAAGGAGTTAAAAGCATATGCTACATCTTCATTTACTTCTATGAGCAGAACAATGATCTCTGAAACTCCTTAGGTTTTTCATACCTATTATCTTTGCTATGTTGGATGCTACCTGTTTACATTTTTTTAACCACCCCATTTTCTAAATTTCACTTTCCTCTGCCCAGGGAAAGTTATTCATAAATAACACCTTAGCACCTACAGAACATTTTTCATCTTTGATGCTGGTAAAGCACATTTTCAAAAGGGTAGTGTGCACCATTATGTCCACCATATAGGCAGAAAACCTGCAGCAGCAAAAGGTTAAATGACTTGCCGAAGGCACAAGGAAAAGCAAAAGTAGCAGACAACCAACCATCCACAAGGGTAGTTTCTGTTCCATAGTACTGTAGTTGTGAAACGTGGGAATAAGAAGTACTATGCAACCTCTTCTCTTCTGCAAGATGTCTTTTCACAACATGGCTAATTTTGGCTCCCACTGCTCTCCCTCCTGCTTAGATGATACGGTTTCAGCTTTTTTAACCATATGTGATGAGCTAACCTTAACATCTATAGAAATTGGTACTTTGAGGAGCTTGTACTGATGTTATCAGAGTTAAAGAAGAATTGGAAGATCCCACTGTTGAGTATCATCTTGGTAGATAAATTTTCTTTCTAAGCTTAAGTGTCATGGCAGAGAATAAAAACATTGGAAAAACTATTTTACCTAGCAATGATTTAAACAAATTTTTGTAGGCACCTAGAAGACAGCAGCAGAAAAAGAACAGCAGATTTTTTAATTCTAAATAAATTTAACTGCTTTTTGTAAGAGAAAAAGTAATAGTAGATGATATATATACTGATTTTCAAGAAGGTTTTGGTAGTATTTCATGTGACATCCTCGCAATAAATTAAGGAAGTGGGACCTAGATGAAAAAATAAAACTCAAAACCAAACTACTTAGGAAACTATGGTTCATAATTCACTATCAAGATGGAAAGATCTTTCAAGATTTCTGCAGTTGCCTGTTCAGCTCAAGGTAGGGGAGGATTGCCAAAGTGATGAAAGACAGGTTTGGAGCTCAAAATTATTTCAATAAATTGGAGAGATGACCTTGGGTGTGGGTGGGGATAGGATAAGTGTCAGTAGGGACAATTGCAAGATGCAAAGTTTAGGTAGGAATTAGCTTTAGCTGTGCAAAGGCAGGTAGGTGAACAGCCCAGCAAAGTGTGTCTGGAAAGGGACCTGCAAATTGAGAATAAAAACAGAAGTAAATATAATTATGCTGTTGAAAACCAGGAAAATGTCACCACATTTGTTTTATAAGATACATGCCTCTTAAAGAACAGGAAGAACCACAAAGGGATGACTGTGTTTAGTCCTGGGCGCTGCTATTCCAAACCCCTTGAAGAGGATCTGAAAGGGAACAGGGAAAATTAAGAAGTCCAGATAACTTGTTTTGCAGGGTAAAACTATTTAGTTTAAAGATGAGGAGTCTGATGAGAAACATGACATTAATCTTTAAGTGTGCTTATGTCTAATGCACGGAGGAAAAGAATGATCTGTTCCCTATCTTCATGACAGATATGTTGAGAAGTAATGGAGTTCATTTTCAGTAAGGAACCTAAAAGTTAAACATTAGATAATCTTTTTGTCAGGAAGGAAAGTAAAACACTGCAACAGCTGGTTTAAGGGCATTCCATCACAGAATGTGTCTTGGAACAGGTTGGTCATTGACTGTGACCCTCTCTGAGGGCTGAGGGGAATCTAAGTAATTCTTGGAAGCCTGCTCTGTCCCTATCCAATGTTTTTGGCATGAGACACTCCAAACACAAAGGCCTTAAGGCCCAAATAGTGAAGCCCTCACATAGCATAAGATCTGGGGTTTCAAGATTTCATAATCTCACTAAAGTACAAAATATTTATAGCTGTCACAACCTTAACAACAAGCATAAACATTCCAACTTCTCTTATTAGTACTTCACTGGGTCTCCAGGCATCCTTAAACAGCAATGCAGAGGTATGACCAGTGCCTTTCATCCTGAGTATGGAAATCTGTGGTCACTCAGAGCAAAAGTCATGGGAATACTACCTCAGGCATGCTTAGGGCTTGTCTTTGCAAATAACATATGTAGGTGAACAGCATCTTTCTGCACCTGTTTGTGGTTAGTTCTGCTACAGAATTTCTTTGGTACACCTTTAGCTTACTTAAAATGTAGCAAGTATATGTTAGAACCAAGAGCTGGTAAATTAAGGCACAGCTGGTGGAAAGTCTTCTGAAGCAGGTACCTGGGTAACTCTCATATGCTTGTGTGAGCTGGATTTGGTATACTAGTTTATCCCTTGCTTTCTTTGGACTTCAGTGTAATCAGGCTAATTTATGTCATCTGAAAATCTGATGCTTTATTTTTAGCATTTAAACACACAGAAAGAATTCATGTTCTTGGTTTAATCTGCTGGAACTCTGGGATTTAGTGAAAAGCTTGTGTAGAGATTGACAGGACTACTGGCTACATAAGGAGTGGAAGGTGAGGGGGAGGAACGTGCAAAGAATGCTTTTGAGAAGTAGATTAACTTTGGAATTTTAATATGCAGTTATTATTGAACAAATAAATTAGGTGGTTCTTCCTGTTCAGAAGGGAAGATTTTATTCATTTTCACAGATAACCAGTCTGTTTCTGTAGAGTTAATAGGATGCTGTCAGAACTTTCTTTCTTGCATGGTTTGTTGGTATGCTTTCATTTCTTCAGTGAAACACGGAGGGATTATCTAAGGGAGGCTGGAAAGGAAGCTGGTTCTGAGTAAAATTTCTCAAATGAGCTTAGTGAGATGAGCTGCATTGCCAAGATACGATTCGTAGTACGTATACCTGACAAAGTATTGTTTGTACCATACTTCTGTATCTAAGTGTAGTAAATTAGACAGCATGGAGTTAATAATGAACAAAATTGACCTATTCTATATAGTATTTTGGCATCCCTATGCTGTTACTGCACTCTGGTTTATCTCTCCACTTGGGCCAGCCAGTCTCTTCCTTCTTATCCATCTTCTTTCTGTTTAAGCCCAACTAGGATCAATCTATTTTCAGCTAGGATCAGACGCAGGGACAGCAAAATCAGCTTGTTGGAAGCCTTGAATCCTTAATTATTTCTGGTGCGATAGGTGTTCAGGAGTCTCCAGCAGAAACATTTGTTACATGTGTGAGTGTGGGCAGGTGCCTATATGTGTAGGTGGCCCTGCATTGCACTGGCCATTGCACTCAGGCCGATCATTAGCTTCAGATAAAAAGCAGGAATCTGAGAATTCAGTTTGCAAGGAAGCCAAGAAGCAGCCCTCCCCTGTGTCTCTCCAGAGAAGCCATTTCAGGACAATAATATGGTCTGTTTTTTTCCACCAGTAGGAAGAAGTGGGCAGTGTTTGGTCCTGTGACACCAGTCCTGGACTATGGCTCATGGAAGACCAGCAATTTGGGTGCAGGTGTCCTGGATTACAGCTCTGAGCAGGAGAAGCAGTGAAGGAGAGCCTCTTGCAACAAAAACCCAAGCTGAGGCAATAGGAGCTTGAGAAGGCTGAAAAGAAACAGGTTGTTAAAAGCCCTTTATTGTGACTACAGATATCATAACATGCTATGAAGTGCATTTCAAAGTACCAGTGAGGCAACATGCAAGGTATTTCCTGGAGCATTTTGTCACATGTAGATTAGATCATTACAGCTGTACAAAGGTATTTCAATTTTTGCCCTTAAAAAAACCCCTAGTATTGCTCTTAGGCAATGAACTCTAAGTAAGAGAAAAATATTTTGTGGAATAATTCCATGAAAATACGTATCAGTATGAAGACATTGTCGGCAATCATTTCAAAACTCCATTTATTTCAGAGTGAACTTTGTGCATGTCTGCAGGGGGCATGAAATGGAAAAACAGGGAAAGCAATTTACTAAAGCCAAACTGTGCCAAGCGTAGATGCCTTGTCACCCATCCCTCACTGGGGAGCTTTACCCTTCCACTTTACACCAAATGTAACCATTCTGGTGAGTGACATAATATACACGGTGCTGAGCTCACTCCAGTCTTCCTAAAGAAGCTTTCTCTGCTCCCCACTCTCATTTGTTCTGCTAGAAGAGGTGTTTGCACGGGTGCAGATATAACTGCCAAGTGGCCTCATAGATTGGTCCTGCTTCTCCCACAACCCAAAGTGAACAGCTGTGTATTAACACACCCACCACCCACAAGAGCCATTTGCTGTTTTCTCAGACTTGCAAGGTGCTTGTAGACAGTCAGGGGCAGTGGATTCCCCAGGCATGCTGGATTGAGACAGTGCAAGTGGGATCCATCTCACACACCTTCAGGAATCTGTATTGGGCAATGTGAGGGCATTAGGGCCAGACCAGCGGGCTGGCTTGGGTTTAAATGCCTGGGCTGAAGATGCCCATAATCTCCCAAAACAGTGATGAGATGATGGCTTTGCCTCCCTGCAAATGAAGCAAATGGACCACTGTTGTTTATTATTGCACTGTCTTCCATGAGATTTGCATCTGAGTGGGCAGAAAAAAATGAGGAATGCTTGACCAGTTCCAAGAAGTCAGGTAAGGAAGACCAGGAATTACTGGGATTTCTTTGAGCTGAGAAATCAAAGGGCTGAGAAATCAAAGGGCTGATAAGTCAGCAGGAGATTCTGTCCACCTATCTTCATGGGAAGGAGGAAATGCTGTGGGAACACAACAGGCCATGTCCCTTATGTTAGGATGGGACAGGACCATGTGTGCCCATGAGATCTCACTTTTTATAGAGCTATAGGGCACGTGGCTGCCTACTTAACCAGCTGATGAGTGGAGTGGGCAGCTGTATGGAAAGAAGTGCTCTGTCACATCTCTTTCTTCTCTTCCACATGCCTATTTGGCATAGGACAGCAGCTGTACAGAATTTCTCCTCTGGCCTTGGATAACCTAAGGAGCTCTTGTTGGGGAGGCTACCATTTCCCAACCCCAAATAGTCCTGTGCCACTGTTGGTGATATTGCAAAGACATCAAGAACAGTGGCCCAAAAATGTCATTTCAGTCCTCTAATCCAGCTGTGCTTTTCGCCACAGGCTGAAGAGGTACAGGAGACTGTGACCTTGTGTGACTGAATACTAAACCTTACCTATTTTACACAGGTTTTTTTGTGAATAAACAATCACACCACTCTCACAGTTTTTATTTTAGTTTTGTGTTATTCTTTTGTCCATTTGTATATTTTTCTTTTTAATAATAAAATTAGCTAGGCATTTTATACTGTTGCAAAATCAAAGCATCGTTTTAGTTTCAGATCACAGTATTTTCCATGGGACTTCTGTGCAGTCCAGTTGCTAATCCTGTATGTCAACTCATACATCATCTTCCTCCTTTTTCTGTGGACAAAGCTTTAAAAGAGGAGTAATAAGAAAATTTTCTTACTCAAATAGGAGAGAACTTTCCCTGACATTCTGCGGAAAAGAAAAGCCTTGAAATATTCATGTTGTGTTGCATAGACTGCCCATGAAATATGCATGAAAAATTATACAAGGTACAAGAAAAAAAAACATATCACTGGAAAATGGATTCTTTAATCCAAAAGACAAGTCTTTATCTAGCAAGTAAAGCAAGAATATAGTAAGACCTAGACATGTTCCTAGTAACTGTCGTTTCAGAGGAGGCTGAGTGCTGGCTGCTTCTGCCTTCCTAAAGCTGACTGAAGTCGTGCCTTCCAGCCACCAGAGCTGCTTTCTCATGCTTCCACAGGTGTTATGTAATACATGACATGCACTTGGAGTACCAGGTGGAGACATTGCTTAGCAAGCACTAACCTAGTTGTGAAAGAGCATCAGCTTCGCCTCCTTCAGCCAAATGTAATTGCTCTGATGATGGTTAAACCGTTCTGTTGAATATCCAGTTGTCCAATAAAAGTTATTATCAGTCAGGATAGCATCTGATAGGTGAATTCCACCAGAATTGTAAGCATAATATCCATACCTTTGCCATACTCAACAAACCTCATAGAAAAGACTACCCTGCACATGAGGAAGGACTGAGGGAATTGGGTCTGTTGAGCCTAGAAAAGAGAAGGCTTCAGGGTGATCTAATTCTGGCCTTCCAGTACCTGAAGGAAGCCTACAAGAAATATGGAGACTTTTTAGGAGGGCCTGTAGTGACAGGACAAACGGGAATGGCTTCAAACTGAAAGAGAACAGGTTTAGGTTACATATTAGGAAAAAATATTTACTTTAAGGGTGGTGAGGTACTTTAACAGGTTGCCCAGAGAAGTTGTGGATGCCCCATCCCTGGAAGTGTTCAAGACCAAGTTGGATGGAGCTCTGAGCAACCTGGTGGAAGGTGTCCCTGTCTATGGCAGGTGGATTGGAACTAAATGATCTTTAACATTTTTTTCAACCCAAACCATTCTATGATTTAGGACAAGGTCTTCCCAGAACTGCAGGAACAGCAGCAGAAACAGCACAAGTGATCCTTTGCTCATGTAGCTGCTTTTACCCCAAAATACCACCCTAGTTATTATCAATTCTTAACCTACCAATATGATGGGGACAGATCCATTGATAGGGGAGATGTGTTTTCATTAAAAAAGATATGTCAGCTGTATGATAAGGCCTGCTGATCTCTAGGAGACTGTTGGGGAGTTTGCACAAAAAGTAATTCCCAAATTGCCCTTAGGCAACTAATGGTATCTATGATCATGTTTTTTGTACAGTTGTACTCCATCCTCTGAGCTCACACATTTTCTAACCTACCGGTTGATCTGGAAAGGCCCACATTGACAGGGTGATTTCAATGCTCCTTGTTTAATTAACTAATTAATTGAGAAATTAATTTTGTCACCTATGTACTACCATGAAGGATAGCGATTATCTCATTACAGATGTCCCATGCTGACATCTCCTGATCTTTTCTCACTTCTTCTTCTCTGGCTGATGGATGAGTCTTTGTGTTTTGCCGAATGTTGCCAAGTGGAGCGCCTTAGCTGACCATCTGCATCTGGCCCCGAATGCTGGGCAGTGGCTTGGGGAGACATTATCCTAAGGAACCTTTTCCAAGCTATGTTTGTGCCTTGTCCCTTTGCTGTGGCTGCAGGAGGGTCGATCACTGCTCTGTGTCCAGGCTCTAGCTCGGCTTTGGCAGGCTGGCATTCTGCAGCTGCCCTGGGCCCTGGCAAAGTCCCAAATATACCTCCAGATGCCCTTGTGCTGGTAACCACAAATGTGGCACACAACACCGGTTCCACTTGGGTGGCTGGGCTGGGTGTGGGTATTGCCAGCACGGGAGGAGGAGGATTAAGGCATGGCAGGAGAAGGATCAATGTGGTAAATGTGTTTTGTTTGTTTGTTGCTGCAGTTTGAAGTATATACAGCAGACAAAATTCTGCAGTGCAGATGGGCTGATAGGGGGAAAAGGAACACGGGGTATGGTCATATAATGCTTAATATCAAGAAAATCCCCACAAATATGAAAGCAGTTATTTGCACAGTAGATGTGAGCCAGCTGGCTGTGCAGCCATGGCTGCAGCTTAACATTAAATATGCAGCAGTTACTGAACTGCAGCTTGCTGTGAATGATATACCTCCCCATTATCCCTTCTTGTGTCGACAAGCCCAGAAAGCACACACACACAAAAAAAAAAAAAAAAGGAGGAAAAAAAAGCTGAGCTGAGTGTACAGTCTACTTAAATGTTTTCAAAAGAGTGTATACCAGTCTGGTTTGGGCTTCGAAGATTTTCAATTTAAAGGTTAGATTTTTTTTCTCTTATGTTTCAATCAAGAAAAATTATATGAGGTTGAGTCATATGCAGGCAATTACAGGCTCCCTTCTAGATATTTTGAGATACATACATACAACAAAATATGAAAGTTTACCATGTCTAGGTGTAAGGCACAGTCCTCTGTGAGTAATAAAAGTATTTTCCTTATGACAAAGAAAATTGAGGACTGAAGAATATGCATCTCTTGCTCTACTTAATTGATTTCTTTGCAGACCAAGCCATCACTTAGATTAAGAAAATTATGTATAAAATTTATCTTACGATCTCTTTATGGGAAAAAATAATTTTTTAAAAGATTTTACAGTGCAATAGTATGGTTTTATATAGTGCTATTATAGTCATTCTGAATGTAGAGTTACAGTCATGGGAGAAAAGAGTAAGACAAAGGGAGGAGAACATAGTATGAGTTTGCTGGGAAATGTTGTGCATTTTGTGGTTTTGTTTTCACTCTTTATAATAAGTTTAACCATCACCATGATGGTTATGTAACAATATGAAATGAATTTTCTAAAACTTTTGTAAATTATAAGATCACAACAGTCTTAATGTCACACATCTGCCAGAAATCCTTTACTTTTTTTCGTTATAAAGGTAATGGTTAAATCTAAGAAGGGGAGGAAATTCTATTTTTCACTTTTTTTTTATTGCCAGCATTTTCTGTATAACCAATTTCAATGGTTTTCTATTTGCTTTTTTTTGCTGTGGGAATTTTTGTATGTTGTTTGGGTTTTTATTTATTTTAAATTACCACTACTGTTATGTTTTCGGCTCTAATAGGGAATAAATATATATATATATATATATGTAGCAATGTCTTTATTAACCAAAAAAATTCACAGAGCTCAAAAGCATATGTCATAATTGAAACTACTGACAAAGTTTCAGTTTGAAATAAGTAAATATTTGTGAGGCACTTCCATATATCAGCTGATAGTTATCTAGTTCTTACACTGAAATTTATTTAAATTGCCTGAGGGCAGGGATATTAATAACCTGTTTAACCCATCCTGCTCCATGCAGACCCAGGCTACTGCCTTTCCTATGGCACAGCACCACAGCTGAAGGGAAGAGCAGGCAGATCTGGCTGAGCAGGGTTTGCAGCTGATGGATGGGGAGCTGGATCAGCCAGCAATGCATGGACATTGGCTCTCAGCAGAGGTGGGATGGGTAGAGAGGCCAACCATGCTCACACCGAGCTCACTCCCTGCCCTTGCTCCCCCACTGGGGTCAAAAGCCAACCAGCAGCTCCTCTGCCAGCTCATGTCAGGCTCCACCACTGAGTGCAGTCAAATAACTGCAGGTGCTGAGCTGCAGTGAGTGCTGACCCTGTGACACCCTTCCCACCACCTTCCCTCACAGCCAGCAAAGGCTGGGAGTTGGCAGTGCTGCCATTACCACCAGTGATGCTGTGGGTGCTGTGTAAATCTGAACCCAAAACCTGGTGACTTCTTTTGGGGCATGGGGTGAGTCAAGTTTCCAGACAGAGATTCAACTATTTAATTAAACAGTAGTTTTTTCTAGAACGCAAACTGTGCACATGCAGCAAATACTGCTCTTAAAATGTCACAACTAGTTTACTAAGTGTTTGGTAGTTTCTTGCTATTATTGCTATGTAATATCTGAGTTATGGCAGGGCAAGTGCTGGCAACAAAATTTTGTTTCTGCTTGCACAATTGTAGGAGTTATAAACTGGTGGAAAGACATTTATTTTTTTTTTTTTTTCTCTCAAGGGAAGCTCTTTCCTAATGTCCCATCTAAAAAAATCTATGGCAAGGATCCTAATGATTTCAGAGGAAACTAGATGAGGACCTTACGAGTCTCTTGAAAAATTCCTTTAAAATGTTTTTAATGTGATTCTGTTTTGGTAATGCCCCTTCTGTTAGCTTTTCTTTTGACTGAAAATAAATATTTTATATTTCTCTGCAAGAAATCAAGGTTATTACAGGCAAATAGAAATTGGATGGTTTAATCTTTTTTCTGTCAGTACGTATGTCCTTTCCCTAGTTGTATATTATTTTTTTTTAAATCTATCCCTCTGTCCCTCCTGGTTTCCTCCACTTTCTTTTTTTTTCATTGAATTGAATGCTTGTTGGCTCACGAATTTTTACTGCAAGTGCCCTATTGAAAACTCACCTTCTTCCTAAATTTCTAGAAAGAAAAACAACTGATTCTATGACTTTTATGTGAGTTTAGTAGACAGAGATGCATAATCTGAAGGCTGGAATTGTGCCTCTATTCTGCAGTTTAACATTGAGGCAGTAGTTTGGTCAGTAGCTGGCTGTAGTTTGGGATATTGTGAGACATGGGTATACATCCCATGAACTTGAAGCATGTAAAGCCTTAATGGATCCCTTAATTACTCTTTCATCCCTTGCTGCACACTAATAGCAGCAGTTTTAAAAGACTACAACCATGACTGTAAGAAAGGAAAGCTGGGAAATACAAAAAATGTAGGTAAGTAAGGAAAAGAGGCTGATTCTAGGCAATTTAACATAGGTCTTGTGGTCTGCTGAAAAAAGATGGGCCTTGTTCTCTTATCTTTCCTTGTATGAAGTATTTATAATAAGAGCTGAAAATATGGCATTTCTCCTATCTGGGATTTACAAAGCCATAAAAATAGTCTTTTGGGCTTTGGGTACAAATATCAAGTGTTTTGTTAACCTGAAACAGGTAGACCCAGCAACTACGTAGAAAAGAAAAAAATCATAGGTAGTGAAAGATGAAATGCAAAAAGCCAACTTGTAGGTTGGGCTAAAAGGTAGTTGGATGCTCTTTGAAACACATCTTCCTGGTGCTACATTAAAGGCATTGATTTGCCATGACGGGCTGAATTGACCCTTTTCTGTATAACAGATTAAATCAGTCAGATGAGGGTGTTTACTCTGCTGCAACCCTGAGTGAAGTGCCAGAAGAGCATCTTGTGCAGATTGAGTCTGACCATGTTCAAGTCAGCCTCTGTCCTTGTCTCTGAAAGAGAGTGAGAAGCAAAGACCAGGTGCTTCATCTGATGGTGCCCACGCTGTGGGCTAAGGAGAGATGTAGGATGTTTGTTTGGGAACGAGTTCCACCAAAGGGTTTGAAGGAACCAAAACAGGCTTGGAGTTACCATAACTAGGAGGCTGAAGGTCAAGCTCTGCTTTTGATTACATTACAGCAAAATCAGTCCAAAAACACTGCAATGTAAGGACTAGGTGCTTTCTATAAATTATTTAGGTGTTTACCTCCATCTTTTGTTGCCTTCTGACTAAATTTTTATTGCCTTTGTTTTTCTTGGATGTGAACTACACTAGGACAGAGAAATTATTTAGAATTAGGTACTGGATCTGCATGGTTATAATTTTATCCAATTTGTTTGCTTGGGATTTTTGAGTACTGAATATCCAGACATTAATTCAATTTTCTGAACACAAAGTGATTACATGAACTTCAAACAAATTTCCACAGTTTAAGTCAAATGAATGTTATGTTTGTGTGACTATTAAAACAAATTTTAATAAGTGTAATATTTAATGTCATAGATCTGCTGATGTTGAATTCTTTACTGTATGCCTTCACCAGAGATCTCTAGCAGAGGTTAGTAAGCGTCACTTCTAATTTTGTTTTAATACACTGAAAATAAAAATTGAAGCAGCTATTATCTTAATTCATGGTTTCCCACTGAACTCCATGATGCTGTGGATATAGGACCAGCTTAGAGGAAAAGCAAAGTTTGTTAGAGTGGGAATAATAACTTGGTTATAAATTATTAAAAAAAACACCAAACAAAAAAAACACCGAACAAAAAAAACACAAGGAAGAGTGGCAAATTCTGAACTGAGGTAACTAAGTAGATGCCCTTGTGTTGTTTGCAAGTTTTCAGGGAGGGCTATTGAACCATTCAGCTCAATGGGACTTCATGCAAGTACAACTGTGCCCCCATGTGGATATCAACACAGAGCTTCAGAGCTCACACCGCCTCTCTCAGAGGTGCCCAGACCCCAAAACTCTTGCTGGTTTCAGTGAAAATGAAACTATGTCTGGAAATTTTTTGCTTTGAAGAGCCCTTCAGGCATAGACTTTGCTCAGTTCTTTGGTTGCAGCAAGACTGTTGTACAATGAGAAATAGGATTTCACTTTTTTTTTTTTTATGGTTGTTCTTGCTTTCCAGTATAGATGCAGATGATGGTGTTCTTTTTATTTAACCAAATTGCTTTATTCCTCTAACTCACACCCTATACTTTCAACGGCTTCTGCTTCATTTCTTAATAATAGCCCAGCTGCCCCTTTTTTTTATGTGTCTTTGTTGATGTATTACCTAGTTATGCCTCCTGAGAGTTTGCTTGCTGAGCCTTTATAATACCCAATGGAAACAGTTTTAGGGAATATATCATTTTACAAAGCAACACCTATTTAGCTTCCATTCCATATCACTGAAAGTGCCCTTTGAACAACTTCAGCTTAAAAATAAATTTGGAAGCAGAGGGTGTGACATTAAGTTAAAGAGTGAAACAAGATCTTGGCCTGGAATTTAAAAATATGCATTAAAAGTAATTCAGTGGGTGCTGTGACAATCTCTGTTAACAACAAAGTGAGGATGGGATAACCCTTCTTACATCCTTGATGATGTGTGTGACTCCAGTATCAAGTTCCAAAGAGTACTCCCCTTATCTTGACATCTATGACTGGATGGAAATAGCAGCTGAGGTTTTGACCAAAAAACCCTCCAAATTGGAGCACTGTAGGAATGTTGTTAGAAAAATCTCAAAGCTATGGTGAACCATCCCACACAGTTGTCTTTTGAAGGTCTTTTATTTAAGTAGAGAGCAAAGCTGTAGGCATTTGGAAAAATCTGCTCGGAGAACAATTTCTATTCGTACTACCAAGAAGGGGAGTGAGAAACCTCCTTCCCTTTGGCCTTGTGAGCCTAATGTATGCTTAATTAAAGTAAATAGAATGGAGAAATATGAATAAATGCTAGGAGAAATTAAATATTTCTCTATTCTTAATAGAACAATCGTCTTTGTTTTTGGCTGGCAAGCTTTCCCCCTCAATAGTCTTGTGTTCATATAAAACTATTGAATTTCCAAATATAAATAGATAACTATTGGCAGGGTTCTGGTATGCTTTTTTTTTTTATCTTGAGAGCCTAACAAGTGAGTGGCAGTAAACGTGTGAGCTTTTCTTAGAGAGCCCAGAGGGACTCCTTCGCCAGGGTTTCAGCTTTGTTGACGTTCCTCCAAAGAGGGCCACCTAAAGTACAAAAGGACCTACGGACTCGGCTTAGAACAGAACTGATTTCCTTCCCTGTTTTATTCACAAAGGTGTTTTTCTTGCCCCCGTTGAAGTGATTGGCAAAGTCCTTGCAGACTCCTGGGAGAGCAGGATTGGGGCTCTCTGGAAGCGCCTGTTCGCGGGCACACGTGGGACTGTGTTTGAGGGTGTTGTGCTGCTCGGCCACGGTCACAGAGCACACGGGTGGCTGTCAGTGGGTTTGTCAACGAGTGCTGAACAGGGCACTGGATATAGACAGGTCACTCCCTTGAAAACAGCTTTAGGTCCATGTACTTGCCTGAGTGATTTTGGGTGGAAATGACTGCACACTGGAAAATAAGTGGAGGAAAGTAATAAAACATGGGGATATCTTCCCTATCTTAGGTGAAAGGGAATCAAAAGGAATGTGGCAGACATGGATGCCAGTCTCTGCTTTACACATCCTTGGAGAGTGTCCTATCTATTGGGATTGTGCTCTTCTTGGCGGGTCTGTTGAGGACCTGAAAAGGAGAGGAGAAAAATGACACCATACACATCCACCTTCAGGTTTTAAACAGAGTGTTTCTGACGTACTGGAAACTAAACCAGTGACTGAAATTCAGAGACAGAGGCCTCTTTACCCTGTGTAGACTAGGAATAATATGGCAGGTGAAATGATACAAAATAACTGGTGCTCTGGCATGAAGAAAAGTTATAGGGTTTTTCATATTTTTTTTCCCAGCCTAACAAAATCAGTACAAGAGAAATTGTGAGCATGCCAACCAGGTGACAACATATAAGCTGTAGGCCTGTTTCTACTTAGATCTCCCGTGACTGTCAAATAATTACAAAACTATTTTTTCTGGTCCACTTAGCATAGAGGAGACTACCAGTCCTCCTCGAAGCAGTAGGTGCTCTGTGACAGAAATGGTCAGAAATCAATGTATATGACCCTTCTATTTTTAGCATTTCTTCCAGTTGTTGCTTACTACCCCACAAAACAAATGCTGTACAGACCTGCGCTTGTCCAGTGATGGAAGTGCACTAGAGTTTTGAGACTTTGCTAACTTCAGTCTGAGTATCCTCTGGTCTGAGATTCACCTGTTTCATTGCCATACTTGGATCTTTTCTGAGAAACAGTCAACTTGCCACCTCCTCCCTTCTTTCTGTGAAGGTATCACTTACTTATTCACGGAGAACATCTGGTTGTCCAAGGAAAGTTTCTCATTGTGACTGTACGGTTTCTTTTGTGGTATCTCTGTTACTTTTTGTTTCTTGTTGCAGGCTTAGTGTTATTTTAGGAACATTAAAGCAAATTCTGTGGCATTGAATCATTCAAGGCTTCTGGTTTTCTTCAAAAAAAGAAAAGTCAGCAAAACCTTCAATAGTGCCGCTCTGGAATTCAAGAGGGTATAGCAAAATCTGTAGCTCTTTTGAATCTCTTTAAATCTATACCTTATTATTTTCAAAACATTTTCTGACTGTCTTTTGGGTTAAAGTTGATGAGGTCTAGCTGTGACATGCCTGATCTGTATTTTACTGCTAAGTGCCCAATAAACTGCTCATCAAATGAGAGTCACTGTGAAACGCATTTCACAAGATGTATTTCGTGAACGAAGGTTTCTGTCTAACTGCAGTAACTCTTATTAAAACTGTCTTAGAGAAGGGATACACTAATTTAAGATGGTCATATCTATACGTTTTCTAGCCATTATAAACCAACTGTAAGCCTACTTTGTGTCAGGGTAACTTTTCCTTCACTATTTTCACAGGAAGTTTTTTCTCCTTTTGGTTCATGCTTTAGCAAATGCACCAGTTTCAGTGACACTGTTCCCTTTTCTCACCTCTTCTAGGACTTTCAAGTCCTCTGTAAACTGTGCTGATCTTTTGCACAGAGGTACAGAATTGCCCAGTCTTCATGTGGTTACAAAAAAATGCTTTTGACACTGAAAGCTTCTCTTTTAAGTTCCTTGTAGAAGCAAGAAATATGCCGATCCAACCATCTTATTTGAATAACCATGTTCACTTCCTGGAAGTGATTTGGCAGAAGCTTTGATAACTTGTCTTTGACTGGGCATGCCCTTCCTCTGCTTCTCACATATCTTGTTTCACTCTTTTTTTCTTCCATGCCATCAGAAGCTGTAGCTGCATGTGCATCCTGTGTGACACAGTACAAGAGTTATTTGGAGGACACAGCATACTCAGAATTTAGGGGGTTGCTAAGAGTAACCTCTTTGAGGGCCTCCTGGCAAAACTTTTTTAATGCAGCCAATCATTCCAAACTCTTTTTTAACTTATAGGTAGAAAAACTCTATCTTCATTACATATTCATTCCATTCTTACAACTATGCACATCACTTTACTTAAGTATATAATATTACCTATTTGTTAGACTTTTTTATAATGTAAGTTTGCATCAGAATTATGTAAGCATGATATGAATCATGAGACGGTGATTAGAATAATAATTTTTTGAGTTTCTATTTTTCATGGATGACATCTCCAAACTCCTCAGTTCTAGTCTACCACCTCTTTTTGAATGCAATCTTGTTGCAGTTGAGAATATTGGTTTTGATTAGTAATTGTTAACTAAACTGTTTATCAGCCTAATTGATGAATTATTCTCTTTTGATAAAATTATCTTTGTCTGGTTATCTGTGCATTGATTTCAGACTTAAATGCAGGAGATAACAATGGCTAAACATTGTAAGCCCTCAATTTTTTCTATTTATTTGACTGAACCAGAAGATAATATTTATGACAACAGATTTATTTGGGAACTTCTCTTCAGCCTAAAATCCATAAATAACCACTGCCTTTTTTTTTTTTTAGCTAATGACCAGTCCACCTCAACTGGTGGATTACTTTGAAGAATAGTTAAATCTGGGTCCTCCAGGAGTTTCCAGTAGCCTTTTTCCATCTTCAAGGCATAACATCAAGTATTGTTGCATCGTGCACAGCTTTAATTTATACCTTATATCACCCTTTGCTGGGACATGCTCTTGCAGGTCCAAGTCTTGATTCATTTGGACTTCAAAACTCCTTATAAATATTCTAGATAGATAATTTTGCTAATTGTTGCTTACCATATTCTTTACTGTCTCCTCTCTGCAGGGATCTACCCGGTGACTTGATTTAGCCTTAAATGCAAGGCAAAATCATCTTAAAGCATAAGGCTAAAATGATGCATTTTTTGGTGATTTAACTATTCTTGTACTGAAGGTACTGCAGACTGATATGCTATCGTTAACAGTCACATAAAGGTACCCTACTGATTTTTTAACCAGGGATTAAAACAGAAGGATAGCTTTCTAACTTATGGTTAAAAATGTGTCTTTATCCAGTTATTTTTAATTTTGGTGTTTACTGTTTTGTTGTAGGATTTTTTGCTTGTATTTTGTTAGGTTTCTTGTTTGTTTTCAAGAAAGCAGAATTATTGTCTTTTGGTAAGACATTTTGCACTGCATGTTGGAAGCTCTGAGGTAGGTCTGTCTGATTTCACTGATAGCAATTATTGATGAGGCTTCACTGGCAGCATTGCTGACCTCTGGTAAAACACAGAGACCTTTATTTTTTTTTGAAAATACAGTGCCTCCTTGGGGTCTCCTGCAATGGTTTGATGTTGTCCTGTCAGAAATAATCCAAGATTTAATACAATGGTGGAAAAGTGCATTGGGAATAGGAAGAAATGAGGTGTACCTGAAGTGTTTCTGCATTCCCCTGGCAAATGTTGTCCACCTTTCAATTTTTCTTGCCTTTTCTGGCAGACTGAATTGAAATTCAGAGGAAAAAAATAAAGAATAGGGCCAAATAAGCCTTAATAATGGTTTAGGGCTGCCCCACTCCACCCTAATCCTGATGGCAGTGGTAAACTCCACAGCTCTTTTTCCCCAATTATTTTTTCCTTCATTTTGCATTGAATTAAAATTATTATTCTAATCACCAAATTGCTGGTTATTTTTTGTAACATGCTCTTTTTTTAAGCATCCAGTCTCTGTCCTTTACTCAAATGTTTATTCAAAGAACAAAACTATTCTGCCTGGATGAATCTTTTGGACAGCTTTGGAGTTCCTCCTTGGGTTTGACTGATCAGGTAGATGACTTAGCAACATCATTTATACAAACATTGGGTCTGTGGCATTGGTTACTTACAGAAGCACTTGAGAGAGCCACTTGAGTTAAAAAGAAAGACAAAATTTCACATGTTTAATCTTATCAATATTTTGCTTGTTTCCTTAGTTTAATCCCTCCCTCAGTATATTTTACTGGTTCTCTGTGCAACAAAGATTTCTCTTATATTGACCTTATTCATGTGTATATTTCATTTGTCCCAGCCTACATTTTTCTTCTGCTGTATTGGGAACGGTAGCCGTTTCTCTGCTATACTTATGCAATGTTTTTTCTATCCTTGTTAAAAACTACAGAAGTGAGGTGGTAAAGTTAGAGATGGAAGAGAAAGGAAACAGACCAGAAAATTGTGATTCCTAAGGTTTACCAGAATTCCAATTGGTTTTCAGAGTATTTTCTTTGTGCTAATAGGAGCTTTATCTAGTTCTAGCTTAATTTTCTTCTTGTACAGCTTTTATCCCATTTTCAGACCTGTGTAACAAATAGATGGAATCAGTAGTTCTTAATCTTCCAGGGGACCCATAAATCGAAACCTTTCCAGTGGAGAAACACCTTTCCTTTTAGCAATTTTGAGTTTGCTGAATATAGGCTTGCTCTCTTAGTTCTGGCAGGCAGGAGTAATCTTCTGGCTTCTGGGAGTTCATAGTTAGAAGCTAAGAACTACCTGTCGTTCACCATCCTCTGGTGTGAAGCAGTAAACAGTAAATTTGTGCACATCTTCAATTTCAGGTGCCTACATTTCTATATAATCTAGGCATATTTTGCCCATATTTTCACATATCTAGGCATTCGAAGTGCTCTACATGCTCATCTTCTCCTTGAGAGGTTCTGCTATTCCTGTGGAAATCAATACAGAGGCAGTAAAAGCTACAGGTCTGCTATTTTCAACATCAGTCGGCCTGTGAATTGTATGTTTAAAGTACTCATCAGCTACATAATCAGAGCTGCAAAATCTTGAAATACTGTATTCTGAAAACTCTGAGTTTTATCTCTGTCCTCTGGTAGCAGAGAGCACGTTGTGTTTGAAGACAGATGTTATAATTTCTCTTGCTTCTTAGAAGGCTTTCTGTTTTGTATGTTGTGCGGAGGATATCCAGGTAGGTGCTTCAAGAATTTGTCTTAAGAATCACTCCTTGATGTTAAGGAAATAATGAAGTCTGCAAAACTCATTGATTTTTGTATTCTTGAACAAAACCTGAGGTAGAGGGATTTTTCTTGGTAAAAGGTATCATTCTCGTCCTGCTAATATGTTCCATGAGAAACATTTGAGTCTGGAAACACAACTTCTTACAAAGCATGTGACAGTTGGTTACTCAACATATAATAACTTCAGCAGGGCATGTGTGTGAATGAATGTGTGTATTCTACCTTTCCATAGAACACAATGTACCTGAAGTTTAGCTTTAAGCAACACACCTGGGACACTCAAATTTTGGGTTTGTTTTGTTCTGTGGGTTCTCTAACGGAATAAAAGGCACAAGGATTTTCCAGTCTTGGTCTGTGGGACAAACCTGACCCATGACTCTTGTTAAGTTGCTTATCTGTGTTGTGCCTCCATTTTACTTCCAACCAGGTAGGAACCTGTGGAAGAGGGGTGTGGAGAGCCCTGTAAGGTGTCAGGGGTTCCCACCAGACGTGTTGAGGATGTGCTCGGAGTGAGGTGAGAGTGTGAGTGCCTTTGTCCTCAGTTGTCAAAGCAGCCTTTCTCTTGGCCTCACTAAATACCATTAGTTTTGACTCATGCTTTGTGTACCCAGTTTATATGGATAACAGGAACAATCTGGGGAGGGAGACTGTTCAGTTTCCTGTTCTAGGATACCTGCTTAGGTTTGGCATCTGTTATTAGCCTTTAGTCCTTAAAGTGAGCAAAATACTGATTTTGGGATAGCCTGTTTTAACCAAATCCGAATTTGTTTCTCTGACTTCACCAGTTAAACCCACAGCAGCTTTGAGAATGCACCTTCGGGAGACATAAGGTTCTTCAGTCCATGGCAGGCCTCAGGTGTTTTTCAGAGTTGAATCATGTGTACAGATTCCATTATAGGGCTTTTTTCTTTAATAGCCACAGTGTGAGGGTTGTGAACAGAATTTTTTTTGAACTGTTGTTTGAAAAGTGTTGAAAAAAAGTTGGCTTGCATTTTTTCACCTTTCTTCTTCTTTTTTTTTTCTTTTTTTCCCTGGGAGTATATTGTACCGGTTTTTATACCTATAGAACGGTTTCTTCCTTTTTTGAATTACTGGATGTCTGGAGCATTATTACAATTCCTCTATTTTAAATTTGTTTGTGAATACAAAAAATTCTAGTACTCAAAAATACTTAATTTTTTTCTTAGATGGCAGTCATGTACTTTGTCCTTGACATTTTCTTGTATTTGTTATGAAACAAAGCTTGCTGGTGCTGAACTCTTCATTCCCTGAGCTTGCTAATCAGGTCTATGTATTTTTTATTTTATTTATGATCAAAAGTATCATCCAAAGCTAGATAATATTAGTTATCAAAATATCACTTAGAACCTTTATCTCCTAAAATAAAATAGAAAGAACAGTACATAAACCCCATGTAACAGTGTAATAAACTTTCTTGCATATCAAGTATATATTGAATTATCTTGAGATGATCATCAAGATGTATTGAACCAAGTGGTAAATATTGATTGAGTCAAGGCTGAGATTAATATTTACCTCAAAGGTCAATAAATTTTGATGTTGACTGAAATGTGAAGTCAATATATATATATTGTTAATATATTCTGAATGCATTCAGCAAAAATATCTTGAAATGTGTTCTATAACCCTTGGGATCCCAAGGGGCACCTTCCTTCCAGCTAATACTGCAAAGGAAAAATAAGAAATGGAAGAAAATGACCCAGATTTAATTGGTAAGTCAAATACATGTACACACACACACACACAGGCACTTCATATCCAATGGATCAGTACAGGTAAAGGAAGGACTTTCTAGAGTGTAGGTGCAAACCTATACAACATCCCTGTGAAACCCTAGGGAATCACAAACTTCCCCTCTCCACACTGGTTTCAAGGATAAAGAGTGTTTATTTGGCTGTGCTTCAAGTACCATAATTATAAATGAATAAGTGTTAAAAAAAATTAAATAAGTCCAAGGATCCCCTGCCTTCCTTCCTGAATACTGTGGTTTATATTTGAGTCCCTGGACAGAGAGGAATGGGACAGGTTTATATCAGGAAGAGCTGCCTTTGAGAAACAGCCACAAACAAGTTGAGAGTCCATGGTAAAAAACAAGGACTGGACCAACAAAGGACACTTTGGTGGTTGGACTGTACCCTAGATTGCTCCAGTGTAATTCTGTCCTCCAGGGGTCTGGGGAAGCAAAGTCCATCTGACTCCCAGTGAAGAGCAGATTCAAGATCACCTGACAAAACTGAATAGCCACAAGACTCTGTGGCCTGATGAGATGCATCCCAGAGTCCTGAGGAAAATGGCTGATGTTTTTGCCAAGCCACTCCATCATATTTGAATGGCCATTAGGCAAAGTCACTGGTGACGGATAAAAGGGAAACATCACTTTTATTTTTAAAAAGGGAAGAAAGAAAGACCTGGGGAACTACAGACTGGTGACCCTCACCTCTGTGCCTGGGAAAATCATGGAATAGGTCCTCCTGGAAACAATGTTACGTCACATGCAAAACAAGAAGGTGATCCAAGACAGCCAGCACAGCTTCACTGAGGGCAAATTGTGCCTGACCAACCTGGTGGACTTGTATGAAGGAGTGACTGCTACGGTCGGTAACGGGAGAGCCACTGATGTCATCTACCTAGACTTCTTCAAGGCCTTCAGTGTGGTCCCACACGACATTCTTATCTCCAGATTGGAGAGATGTAGACTACTCGGTGGATAAGGAATTGGCTGGATGGCTGCAGCCAGATACTTCTGGTCAATGGCTCTATGTCCAGATGGAATCAAGTGATGAGTGGTGTCCCTTGGGATTCAGTCTTGGGACAGCTGCTTTTTAATATCTTCATCAAGGAGACAGCAAAAGCAGATGCACCCTCAACAAGTTTGCAGATGACATGAAGCTGAGTGGTGCAGTTGACAGAAGAGCAGGAAGGAATGCAAACCAGGGGGACCTGAATAAGCTTGAGAAATGGGGCCACGAGAACCTCATGAAGTTCAACAAAGTACAAGGTGCTGTACCTGGGTTGGGGCAATCCCAGAAAACTCATAGAGAACAGGCTTGTGGAGAAGGACTTGAGGATTCTCATGGATAAAAAGCTGAACATGAGCCAGTGCTCTCCAACTACAATCCAGAAAACAACCTCATCCTGGACTACATCAAAAAAGGCTTGACCAGCAAGTCGAGGGAAGTGATTTTGCCCCTCTACTCTTCCCTCCTGAGACCACCTGGAATACTGCATCCAGTTCTGGAGTCCTCAGCACAAGAAAGATGTGAACCTGTATAAGCAGGTCCAAAGGAGGGCCAGGAAGATGCTCTGGAAGCTGGAGCTCCTTTTCTACAAAAGCAGGCTGAGAGAACTGGGATTGTTCAGCATGGTTAAGAGAAGGCTTTGGGGAGACCTTGCAGCAGCCTTCCAGTACCTAAAGGGGGTTTCCAAAACAGAGGGAGAGAGAAACTTTTTACACAGGCAGATAGCGATAGGACAAGAAGAGGAATGGTTTTAAACTAAAGGAGAAGAGTTTTATACTAGATATTAGAAAGATACTCTTTACTCAGAAGGTAGTGAGGCACTGGAACTGGTCACACAGAGAAACTGTGGATGCCTCATCCTTGGAAGTGTTCAAGGCTGGTTGGGTAGGGCCTTGAGCAACCTGGTTTAGTAGAAGATTCCCTGCACATTGAAGTGGGGTTGGAACTAGATGATCTTTGGGTCCCTTCCAACTAAACCATTCTATGACTTTTATGTTACTCAGTGTATTATTGGCAGTGGAACAAGCACTGCAGCAATGAGCATTATGGCAGAACTACTACGAATGTTATTCTTGCCAAACTCTGCTTCAGCCAGTCAAGACAGTTTTAGTCCTTTGGTTTGTATAAATAACTAGTGGAAGGCATTCATGAGGCTGATTTGAATGACACTGAGACATATACATGTGGAAAGAGAAAAGGAGAACTTTACCTTCTTTCCCCCTCTGTAAAATGAGTTGTCAAGTCTGAGTTTTGCTGAGTCTATTTATATGTGAGATTCTTTGTGTGCCATTTTTTCTTCCATGCAACTGTTTGGTTGTTACTAAACTAATAAAACAAAAAATAGCATGTTCAATTTTTTGTTGAAAATGGGAGTCTGTCTTACTCATGGTTTTGGAAAACTCCCAGTCTGTTACACAGAATGGCTGGGTTTTTTCCTGGACTCATGGTTTTGATCAAGTTGTGGCACAAGGAAAACTTTAAAAATTTTAGAGAACAACACTTCTTATGTGATGTTTAAGGTACTGATGGAAAGAAATTGAGGTTAAGTCTTTGCTGACCAAACTGTCTAGTTGTTGCAAATCATTTGCTGTCTGTTTACCAATGGAGTGTGACAGCTGCAGTGTGAAGGCACAAATGGGAGTAAAAACTCAGCTTTGGCTTTGAATTACCCTGTTTCTAAGGTTAAGTCTCACACAAATGTTATTTTAACGAACAATTTGTATCTAATACAGTTTCATTTGAATGAGCAACGTATCTGTGTTATTACAACATTGCTGAACATTCCTGCTACTTCCATCTCTCATTAAAATAATAAAATGTAGTCATAAACTGTTGCTAAGGAAAGAAGTTGGCTCAGAGTGAGATACTCATTCAGCATTTCAGAAGTTATGCTGCACCAGAACGACACCACGCTCCTTGCAAAAGCCAGAAGAATAGTCAAAGGAAACCCTTGAATCTTGCTTGCACAGTGTGGAAGAAGTGACATGAGAAATGTATTTCAAAGACTCAGTAGGAGATGAAGCCTAGCCTGCTTCAGCACACAGAAGAGTGGGAAAAAATTTTGTAATGGTAGTCTTGTTAATATTTTAATTTGTTGCTGTAAGCCTTCCTGAAATAGATTGTAAAGGAACTGGAGCTCCCAATATTTAGATTTTTTTTTTAAATAACTTTTTATTTTAGTTTCATTTGTTGTCATTTGTTTTCCTCTTCATGTATTCACTCACATTAACTGTTGAAATATACTCCATGCTTTTTGAAGACTGTCTTGAGCTATGCAGCCAAACCTTCTTCTATTAAAACAACAAAGGATTTATTTGCAGAATTATCTGAAGATATCAGGATTAGAAAAGAGGTTGTTCCTTCCCCTTACTGTCTTATGCTTATACACTTACTTTGCTGGAGGCTCAAGCATAGAACTGAAAATTTGTCCAGAGTGTTTGACCAGTAGGAATAAAGTCAAACCCATTTGAGTGATGTATATTAATCTTCTCCTGCTATGATGAAGTTGTTTGACTAACAGTTGCCATTCCTAAGATAGTAAGTTTAGTAACCCAAGAACTTCATGGCACAAAGGTCAATATTTCACTTGTCAGCACATTTGCAGGTCCTTTTGTGTTCATCCTATTTTGTCATCTTGCTGTGTCATTCATTTTCCTTCTCCAAAGCATGCCCTTGTTGCTTTATGGAAGAGCTGGTATTATTACTACTTACTACATCTAGAAATTCATTTTTTTTCTGCTCTCCCTCCTGAATTTTTGTTTGTTTCCTTTTAAGTTAACGGCAATATTATAATTCATCATCAACTTGATATTTCATACATTCTTTTTAAAGGAAGACTTCTAAGATACCACTGCTCTCTCAGTTAGAAATGGTTTTGGTTATGGCCTAAAATAACTAGTAACTAGACAGACAGAGCATCATCTGTTATCCAGAGAGCATTCAGTTGTTTGATCCCTAGTTCTGGATTGGTGAGCAATCTGTTTGAGGTTTTTGTGGTTAAGATGAATTGTTAGATGTAGATCACACTGTCAGGTTGTCATGATTTTAATTGGAGTCAGAGCTCACAATAATGTAAGCAAAAGCAACCTATGAACTTAAAGGACAGTGTTTTTCCCTTGTTCTTGTCAGATAAAATCCTGCAAGCATTGCTTTCAGAGTTCATTATCTGAAGGTTGAAAGTGGTCCTGACTTGTTCACATGCAATCTGTTCAAATACATCCCTCCTAGGACCGATAACTTCTCTTCCTTTCATGCAACTAACTCTTTTTAAGGACTTCTGCCTCTTAAATTCTTGGTATTTGCCTGTTATTTGACTGATGATGACATAACTCAGTCAGCAGTCACCTCTGTCCATTGTGATCACTGGGAAGACCAGGTATGGATTCAACTGAGCTCTGAGCTTTAGATGGCTTTGAAGAGCAAACTTTGATTTCAACAAATACATCTTTACTTAGACCAGAATCTGAGTCGTGTTTCATTCTATTTCTCCAAGTAGCTAGATTGACACTTCCCAGAGACTGATTTTGGTGGTGAGTTTTCAGGTCAGATGTAAAGAGAAAACGAAAGTTTGAATCTTGAAAGCAATTTTCTTCCGAATTCCCAGGTAGTGAAACTGTTGATATAAGTTGTCCAGCAGCTATCTTTTCCAGCCAAGCTGCTAGATCCATGGGATAATGATCATAACTGACTTCTCCAGGAGAGAAATCCTTATGATGATTAGAAGTCTTCTAAAGGCTTAACAACATAGTCCAGATAACATTTTCCATGGGCGAAGCTGGTGGGTTATTTTCTGGTTTCAGTTGTTCCTGTCTTTTAAATATAAACAATGACTTTGTGAAAAATTGAAACTACAGAGAAACCCCCAGACCATCTGTCAAAAAAATGTTTGTAATGCACTTTCCTTTCTGTAAGTGACAAAGTTCATAAAGAAATTCTGGATTAAAAAAACCCAAAAGCTTTTATTGATGACCTTGAGGTTCTATCCCTGGCTTTAAAGGAAAAGAATAAAATTGAGTCCTATGATAAAACAATAGAGGTAACAATCCATCCTCAAGACTAAGATTCAGCAGTCTGAATGCAACTTTTTTTCTTAGTATTTGCATTCAAATAATGAAGAATTTCACTGAATTTATGTTACTTATTTTAGACTGTCTGGGCTAGTTTCAACCTTCTACAGACATATTGTTGCTGCAGAGCAGGTCTGTGTGTGAACAAATGTATTTTGATTGATTGAAGAGGAGGAGGAGGGACTGGCATGTGTTTGTGCATGCAAAAATCTTCTGTGTCTGCACCTGACATTGTGGATATGATCTACTAGTGCTCAGTTGTTGGTAATCTAATTTTTAATTCTGGTGAAATAAATGCACATAAGAAATTGCTCATGCTGAACTTCTTAGGACATATCTGTATCATCTGTCATCATGAGCAGGGAAATTTAGTGAAGAAACAGTAAAGAGTATTTGAGCGATTTTCTTAACTTCTCCTTTTCTTGTCTTGGTCTATAACTTGCCTGAACACCTTTGCTAAATACTGCTGCCTGTTATCCTAAGGAATCTTACGATACTCTTTTCACTCATCTGTGAGACTGATCAGTTCATCCAGGAAAAGGATCCCCTTCTTTAACAATTAATTATTTTTTTGCTATGTCAATAATCTTCTTAGCCTACTTTCACACAGCTGACTTTAGTAATTCAATTTTTTTGTCTACTGTGTAGCAGTAGGTAGGACTTGCTGTGCCTGCCTGATGTGCCATGGAAACAGTGTTCTCCTTTTTCCAAAGATAGAATATAGGAAACTTCTACTTATGCAAAATATGTAGTCATTTTGGTTTTTATAAAATAATTTCAGTTGAAGGGAACTCCCTCTTTAATGTATAACTAGATTATATCAGATTGTCCAGGGCCTTCTTCAAGTGAGGTTATGGAATATCCATCCTTGAGGATGTTCAAGCCTCTTTAGCAACCTGTGTCTATGTTTGATATCCTTAATTGCAATTCCTAGTATCCACTTAGCATTTCCCTGTTAGACTTTGTATCTGCAGCTTATCACTGTGCATCTTCAAGAATAGTCTGACTTGGTCCTATTTATGTGCTATCATTAGATACCTCTACACAGATGAATTTCGTTAAAAGGGAGTGAGAACTTTGAAATTATATCTAACCTCTCACAGCCAGGAAGGAAGGTGAATATACTGAGAAAAAAAATGTAGGCATAAGAAAACATTTCTTGAACTTCTGTCGCTCAGACTATCTGCAAATTTTTAAGTTTATATATGCTGTAAATTGATAAATATAAATACAGACACATAGCACGTGTGTATCTTGTTCCAAGACTGAGATAGAATATGTGATCTAGAGGTTAAATGCAAAGCTTTTGGGACATTGTACATATTATTTTTCTTCATGTAGTAGCACTTTTTTCCAGAGCTTTATAACATATTTTGGGAATCATGGCACAGCAGGTGAGGTAAGTTGGTCAAGAGATACTCATTGTCATTGAACTGTTTAGTCTGAATGTTACAAAGTCCTCCTGAAATAAGTCCATGTTCAGTTTCATGAAACAGCAGGATAAAACTTAGCTTTTAGATTAGTAATATCTATAAAACCTTGAATCATCATACATTTTAGGATTAATAAGTGTTGTTACATGTTGGTTTTATTATTAAAATGTTCTCTTAAAAAGTAAGAGTTGCACTTTGTTGGAAGACAGTACATGAACTTAATACAGGGATTAACTACCCCAAAAAACAACCACAACTTTAATTCTGTTTCAAAGTTGAAGGATTGAGGGTCCAAACTTTTTATCTTCTTGGATTAATCAGTTAGCATAACTTGTTTCTTTGAAGGCCAAATATAACCACATCCTTTTTTAATTCAAGAGAGTTACTATATCTTTAAGTAGGAGGTTTTTAGGTGGCTGTTTTCAGTACACTGGAGTAGCAGAAAACATTCCACATTAAACAGTTAAGGGACTAAGAAAGTGACAAACAAAGCATTGCACCCATCCAGAGATAAACAAAGTATTAGAACAGGAATAAGTGTAATGGAGACTGTTAAATTGTTTGTAATTGCATATACAGAAAGTTTTAGTTTGGGTGGTAAAGGACATATTCCATTACTGAGTAATCTAAAACTTCAAAGATTTTTTTGTGTTTGATTTAATTTATGATGTAGTTTTAAAATAGTTGGATTTTGTTGTTTGGTTTTTCTTGTTGTAGTTGTTGGGGGGGGCAGGTTGTTTGTTTTGTTGGTTTGTTTTTTTATCTTGGTCTGAATTTCATGGTCACTGTGCAGTTCATAATTTCAGACTCATGGGTTTTAAATGAATGGAACAGTCTCTTTATTTCCACTTCACATCAATCCTAGCAGAAAGGAAAAACCAACAGTTACCAAAGGATGGTGGTCCTCATCCTGCATCTGCTGCTACAGTAACAGGACTCATGCCTGTTTTGACGTGCAGTGCTTCCTGTGATGAGTGTGAATCTCAATCCAGTCTTCTAGAGAGGCATTGCTGCCACTTCCTAAAGACAGGCATTATCCATATTGTTGGGTCCAGAAGTACCAGACAGTATTAAATGCCTTTGGGAGCCATAGTGAAATTAAAGAACATCAACACTGTTTACATAACAGAAGTAACTGTATAAACTACTAATGAAATATATACCCTGAGGCAATATAGACAGACTTGGAATGACTTGTAGAAGCAGCTTTTCGTACCATTTAGAGGATGGGGAGAGCCAAAAATAATCTCAGTGACAGTGTGAGTCTGTCACTGATCTTCAAATGTACCAAGTTGTCTCTGCTGCTCAAGCCTGTCTCTAAAATACGGTCACTGAAGACTTTTGAATGTGTCATTCTGATAATTGCTTGCTGAGATATGCAGAATCTGCAGTTGTGAGAAATACTGTGGGTTGTGCAATATGACAATAGTTATAGATTGGTCTCTATCAGAAAGAAGAAATACAGAAATAGGGATGCCTTGGAAACTAAAACATCAGATTGGTGTTGAAATGCAAAATAAGGTGATCAATGAAACAGCTGCTTTGTTCTGAGCGTGAGGAAAGTCCTGGGTTTTGTCTCAGCTGAGGTGAACTAGAAAATATAACTTAGAGCATGAGGCCATTTCTGCAAATCTTTAGGACTGTTTCTTTATTGCACTGGCTGGATTCTATACTTTCAAATGTGATGATTCGGGACGGATAAACCTTATTTGCGAACAAAGCTTAAGAGTAAAAACCTGAAATATTTTATGAGCTACATAATAAATCCTATATGGATATTTCTCTTCCTAATAACTTTTCTCTTCTGTAGGGTTAACATGCAATGAACATGCAGAGAGATACATGTACAGCACTCTGTTCCCAGCCTACTGCAGTGTTAAGATTTTTTTTAATATTATTTTTTCTGATTCAGGACTATGAAAAACTGTTATAGAACCAGGGTGTTATTTTCATC